>NC_045437.1:53142403-53405617 GCF_002776525.5 Piliocolobus tephrosceles | reverse complement strand
GGGAAGAAAAGGAGAAGAAATAGGAGTTTAGTTCTAATTAAGCACATTTAGTGGGAAGAAAAGGAGAAGAAATAGGAGTTTAGTTCTGACTAACAGGAAGATGCTGAGAAATTCCCATCATAGCCTGGCTTCCACAAAGCAGATGAACAACATGTGAGTCTGGATCACTGACTTTTTCCCATCTAATGTGAGGATTCCAGGTCAATAAGCACTCTTTAAAGTTACACTGTGTAAGGAGCACAACCTTCCAGACTAGTACAGATCTTTCTTTTAGAGTAGCTTAACTCAGACAAAATGTTAAGAGACCAACCTTGCCAAGTTTATATACTTCAATGGGTGACACATAAATACATACTCCCAAAAAGGAGATTTCAAGAAAACTCCTATTTATGCCCAATTTGGCCTTCTAAGCCACAGTACTTTCAAGACAAAAACTTTGTGTCACAGTAACAATAGGAATGAGACATTGCCTCAGAGCAAGTTCCTTTTTCTACCACTATAGAAAGCTCTTGTCCACACGTGATTTTAGTCCAAAGAGCCAGGAAGGTCCCTCAGAGGCCTCAAATATTCTTGTCTATTCTGCCTGGTTGCTTGAAGGAGAACATTTCAGAGAGTGAAGTAATGCAAGCAATTAACTGAATGACAATGGAATCCTACCAACTCAGGAGGTTTTTTGTTATTGTTGTTGTGTTTGTTTTTTTGAGATAGAGTCTTGCTTTGTTGTCCAGGCTGGAGGGCAGTGGCACAATCTCGGCTCACTGCAACCTCTGTCTCCCAGGTTCAAGCAATTCTCCTACCTCAAACCCCCAGGTAGCTGAGATTACAGGTGTGTGCCACCATACCCTGCTAATTTTTGTATTTTTACTAGAGACAGGATTTCGCCCTGTTGGCCAGGCTGATCTTGAACTCCTGACCTCAAATGATCCGCCCACCTCAGCCTCCCCAAGTGCTACGATTACAGGCGTGAGCCACCGTGCCAGGCCAGAAGTTGAATCTGGGATTACAAAATGGCTAAACCAAATTTCATCTAAGAATTAACATTTATTGCGAGAAAAGGAGTTAACGGACTAAGCTTTGAGGCAGATTTTTTAAATAATTTTATTACATATAATAAGCAGAGCCACCAGAAGAAAGAAAAACTTGTCCAGAAACGGAGCATGAGATATATACTAAGTCCAAGTCTTATATCTAACTCCATAGGCAAGGCAATACTATCTGCAAATACACAAGCCTAGTGTCTGATCTATCACCGATATCTGATCCTGGACATCTGCGAACGGTGGTTTTGTAGAACAGCAAATGCCTCAATCTCATCTCTTTTCTGTCAAGAGTTGCACTTTCTAATCAGTGTATGTGTCTGCACATACGCACAGAAACATGCAAGAAGGGTAAAAGGGCTCATGGGAGGATGGAAAGAGAAAGTTTTGAAAAGAATTCAGAAAAAGAACTACGTGGTTTTGAAAAAACAACAAATCTGTTCCTAAACACTTGCTAAACACCTTCAGTAAAGTGAAAGGCAATACTTGCCTTTAAATACCTGATTAGCAATTTTTAAAATATAATCAGAAAATGACTCCTCTATACATAATACATAGGACTTAGCATACTCTGAGCATCTGTAATGTTACATAGCAAAAGTTTTTAAAGAGAACAATCATACCATGCGGACTGTATTTTAAGTGGTTAATATATGGCTACATTCAGGATTTAATGTTCAGTATTTTTAACTGTATTTCTTTTCTTTTCTTTTCTTTTCTTTTTTTTTTTTTTTTTTGAGGCAGAGTCTTGCTCCGTTGCCCAGGCTGGAGTACAGTGGTGAAATCTCGGCTCACTGCAAGCTCCGCCTCCCGGGTTCACACCATTCTCCTGCCTCAGCCTCCTGAGTAGCTAGGATTACAGGCGCCCGCCACCATGCCCAGCTAGTTTTTTGTGTTTTTAGTAGAGGTGGGGTTTCAACATGTTAGCCAGGATGGTTTCGATCTCCTGACCTTGTGATCCGCCTGCCTTGGCCTCCCAAAGTGCTGGGATTACAGGCGTGAGCCACCATGCCCGGCCTTTTAATTGTATTTCTTTGTTTAGTTAAAATTTACCTTTAATAAATGCATATTCATGCCTTCCCAAAATACTAGTCATTCTACAGGTACACATAGTACCATATATTAAGATTATCTAGCAAATCTAAAGTAAAAACACTTATCTGCGTACCTAAATCTGGCTGTAAATTAAGGATGACAACTATTCCATCTACTTTGCACAGAATCTCAGAGCAATCAAGGACCATTTATCTGATCTGTTAACACTTGCTATATCACATCTACCAAAAAAACTCTTCTAAAATGACCGGGAACAATACGACACAAGTATAATTATTGTTTGATATGCAAACCTTTCAACTCAAAGTTTCCATAATGTCTCCTGCCCTCATAATTATAAACCAATATAACTGGTTTATAATACCAACTGAAGGATATAAACCAATTATATTGGTTTATAATACCAACTGAAGGATACTGAAAGATACAGTGAAGGAGTAAAGCTACACCACTCCATTTGTTCTTCTCTAAATATTTCTACTTAATTCATTCAACTAATATATCTATTGAGGGCCAGAGAATGCACACTTTTCTAAGAATAATGGATACAGCAATAAGCAAAATAATATTCCTGTCCTCAATAGCACTTAGATTCTAGTGGGGGCATGGAGGGTGAGGAGAAATCTGGCAGACTACAGAGAAAATGTGGTTTTAGTTCTCATTTTCTATGTATAGTTTTCTGTCAATCTTTCTTCATATAGCATGACTGAGGCTTTTACTTCTCAGACTAATTATAAAAATGTTAATATTTATTTAAAAATAAACACATAGTCCTTTGCTTCAGTTTAAAAAAATTAAGACGTGAAAGTATAGGGTTCAACAAACCAGTTTTGGTAGTTCATGTGAAAAAGTGTATGGGTTTCTCCTACTTAATACTCACTACAAAGTAACAGCAGGACAAGAATAACCATTAGAAGAAGAGCTATAGGATGTGTAACTTTCAAATAATTAGAAAGAAAGAAAAAAATCAAAACAATAGAATGGAGGGAAGTAGGGGAGGAAAGAAGCAGCCAAGAAAGAGGATGCTTAAAAAGAGCCGGGTGCAGCGGCTCATGCCTGTCATCCCAACACTGTGGGAGGCCAAGGCCAAGAGATCACCTGAGTCCAGGAGTTTGAGACCACCTTGGACAACACAGTCAGACCCTGTGTCTACGAAAAATTTAAAAATTGGCCAGTTGTAGTAGTGTACACCTGTAGTCTCAGCTACTCGGGAGACTGAGACAGGAGGATCACTTGAGCCCAGGAGGTTGAGGCTGCAGTGAGCCATGTTCATGCCATTGTACTTTAGCCTGAGTGACAAAGCAAGAGTCTGTCCTTCCCACCCCGCAAAAAAAAGGTAGCAGAAAACAATTCAAATTTATCAGACAAAACTCAGATTCTCAACTTGGATACAAAATACATCACTTAAAACATAATCATACATAGGTTGAAGTTAAAAGAACAGAAAAAGACAAACAGGAGAACTGAAACAACAAAAAAGAAAGCTGATGTAGAACATTAATATTAAATATCAATATTAATTTAATATTAAATATTAAACACAAAGCAAATCAGATCATTAAAGATAGAGAGAGGCATTATTTTTACTAATCACCCTTTCAAATTTAATTTTATGTAAAAACTTACAAGGTTCAGAAGTTAAACCTACATTAGAAGTCTCCCTATCATCCTATTGGGGATGGGTGAGAATGGGGTAGATGGGATAGAAATGGGAGTAAGACTTCAAAAAGATGAAAAAGCAAACCGTCAAACTGAATAAAACAGAAACAATTGATCCTAACTGTATATCAAAAACAATTCAAATCATTTTTGAGCACAGTATTCTGAGTATATATGATTACTGAGATGCATTCAAAGACAAAAGAAAAACTGCAAAGAAATCCTGAAGTTTACATAGCAGGCCTGCTAGTGGTGTAATATTAGCTTGTAAGACCAACTGAAGGATACTGAAAGATACAGCAAATGAGTAAAGCTACTGGTGGTGGTGGAAGAAGGGTTTTCACCCTGGGAGAAGGAAAATACAAATATAAAATGGAGGAAGATGAGGGAGAATTCTGTGATGCTAGAATGTGAATTGAAGGCATCTGTATAAACTGATAACTTTTCAAAAAATCAGTTTCCTAGCTCCGTCCACTGAAAAGACCTAGAAGCAATAAGACCTTAGTAGCAATGATCATGTCCTGCAACTCCATCTTGGTTTCTAAGTACCATCCTCCACTGAAAAGGTCAGAGCTTCCTTGGAGAAACAGTTGAGTTCAGGGCTACAACAGGGAAAGTACAAAGGAAATCTGGAATGTCTTATTGTCTCAGAAAGCAAGAAAGTGGTTGGTTTTTTGGTTTTTGGTTTTTGTTTGTTTGTTTGTTTTTGAGATAGTCTTGCTCTGTCTCCCAGGCTGGAGTGCAGTGGCACACCCAGCTATTTTTTGTATTTTTAGTAGAGACGGTTGTTTCACCACGTTGATCAGGCTGGTCTCAAACTCCTGACCTCAAGTGATCCGCTGGCCTCGGCCTCCCAAAGTGCTGGGATTACAGGTGATGAGCCACTGTGCCTGGCTAAGAAAGTGTTTTTTAAAAATGAAGTTACATAAAAGGATACACTGACCAGTTTAAAGGTGCTCTTATTAGCCAAATGTGGGATAATTTAAGAACCAAAAATAACTCATTATAACATATTGAATAGTGACTTTTTAAAAAATTAATGAGTCCAAATGAATATTCAAATGACACTCAAAAAAGTTGCAGTGAGGAAGAGGGAGAAAGCTGAAAAAGGAAGAGAGGAAAGCTCTTCTTTATAGAAATATGTGAGGAAATATATGTAAAGGAAATGATAAAATTAGAAAAATCACCATTTTGCAACTATCAATGTATTAATGATATGGTATTAATGATAAGGAGAAAGATCATGAATAGATGATAAAACATTGAATAAAAGTTTGTTAGGGAATAATTTTTTATTCATATCACCAAACCCTACATATTACTTATAAATTACAAAAGGAATAATAGATCTGATGGTCATCACCTTAACGTATCAAATTTAGAGTCACCAGTAATGGGACAGTCTGAAAATATGTGCCTCCTAACATAATGCAATAAGTGGTACGCATAATTATTTTTGTAGGCTTCATAACAAAATTTAACCTAAATTTAATCATGAGGAAGCACTACATAAATCCAGAATATGGCTCATTCTATAAGACAATTGGCCTGAACTCTTCAAAAATGTCTATGTCATGAAAAGCAATCAATCAAAAAAGTCAGGGATACTTTTTAGATTAAAGAGACTAAAGTGGCATAATAAAATACAATGCAAGAAACTTGGTTGGAGGGCCGGGCGCGGTGGCTCAAGCCTGTAATCCCAGCACTTTGGGAGGCCGAGACGGGCGGATCACGAGGTCAGGAGATCGAGACCATCCTGGCTAACCCGGTGAAACCCCGTCTCTACTAAAAAATACAAAAAACTAGCCGGGCGAGGTGGCGGGCGCCTGTAGTCCCAGCTACTCCGGAGGCTGAGGCAGGAGAATGGCGTAAACCTGGGAGGCCGAGCTTGCAGTGAGCTGAGATCCGGCCACTGCACTCCAGCCCAGGCGACAGAGCGAGACTCCGTCTCAAAAAAAAAAAAAAAAAAGAAACTTGGTTGGATTCTGGATAAAAAACATAGCTATAAAAGATATTTTGGGGACAAATGGAAAGATTTCAGAATTAATACTAATTTTCTTACATGTAAATGGTATGATAATTATATGAAGTATATCCCTGTTCTTGGGAGATATAGTTGAAGTATTTGGGATGAGAAAGAAAATTTTATATATTTGTATATAGGCATATACACACCCCTCCATATACCCCAAAAGAAAGACAAAGAGAGGCCAGGTACAGTGGCTCATGCCTGTAATCCCAACACTTTGGGAGGCCGAGGTGGGTGAATCACTTGAGGCCAGGAGTTTGAGAAAGTCTGGCCAACATAGTGAAATCCTGTCAACCCTAAAAATATAAAAATTAGCTGGGTGTCCTGTGGTCCCTGCTACTCAGAGACTGACGCACAAGACTTGCTTGAACCTGGGAGGCAGAGGTTGCAGTGAGCTGAGATCATGCCATTGTACTACAGGCTGGGTGAGAGAGTGAAAGAAGGATGGGATGGGACACGAAAGGAAGGAGGGAGGGAGGGAGGGAGGGAGGGAGGAAGGAAGGAAGGAAGGAAGGAGAGAGGGAAGGAAGGGAGGGAGGGAGGGAGGGAGGGAGGGAGGGGGGGAGGGAAGGAAAGAGTGAGGAAGTAAACATGGCAAAATGTTAACTACCATTGATTCTATGATGAACATACATATAAAGAGATATGTTTGGCCGGGCGCGGTGGCTCAAGCCTGTAATCCTAGCACTTTGGGAGACCGAGACGGGCGGATCACAAGGTCAGGAGATCGGGACCACCCTGGCTAATACGGTGAAACCCCGTCTCTACTAAAGAATACAAAAAACTAGCCGGGCGACGAGGCGGACGCCTGTAGTCCCAGCTACTCGGGAGGCTGAGGCAGGAGAATGGCGTGAACCCGGGAGGCGGAGTTTGCAGTGAGCTGAGATCCGGCCACCGCACTCCAGCCTGGGCGACAGAGCCAGACTCCGTCTCAAAAAAAAAAAAAAAAAAAAAAAAGAGATATGTTCATCATACTATTCTCTCTTAATAACTTTAAATAGGTTTAAATTTGTTTTTTTGAGAAAATAGACACATAAACACACTGCCATATCACTGTTTCATCATTAGAAGTCATTAGGGAGGGACAACTTTCCCTTCTAAAATTCACTGAACCAATTCAGCTGATATTTGTGGAATACCTATAATACGCTAGACACTGAACTCGAAACCACTATACAGAGATGAAGAGAATATCTCCCTGCCCTTCAACCTTTGCTAGTCTAATAGGGAAACAGATACGCAAATAAACAAATACTATAATAAATGCAAAAATGGAAGTATAAAAGGAAGAGGCAACACAGAGAAAGGTGTGGCTAACCCTATGCCAAGCTGTCTAACAGAACTTTCTGCAATAGAAAAGTTCTGTTTCTGTACTATCCAATACAGTAGCACCTAGCCACATGTGACTAATAAGCATTTGAAATATGCTAATGCAACTGAGGAATTGCTAATGCAATTTTTAATTGTATTACATTTTAATTAATTTATATTGAAATCACCACATGTGGTTGGGAGCTACCATATTGGACAGCACCACTCCACTGGATGTGGAGGGGAAGGGCATAGGGGCATGGTCAGGAGGTTGGGAGGAAAAGATACTAAGAAGCCCGGGTGCAGTGGCTCCCACCTGGAATCCCAGCACTTTGGGAGGCCGAGGCGGGTGGATCACCTGAGGTCAGGAGTCTGAGACCAGCCTGGCCAACATGGTGAAACTCTGTCTCTACTAAAAACACAAAAAAATTAGTTGGGCGTAGTGGTGGGCGCCTGTAGTCCCAGCTACACAGGAGGCTGAAGCAGGAGAACTGCTTGAACCTGGGAGGCAGAGGGTGCAGTGAGTCGAGATCATGCCACTGCACTCCAGCCTGGGTGACAGAGGGAAAAAAAAAGAAAAGATATTAAGAAAGTCTTCCCAAAAGAAGCAACACCTAACAGGGTTTTTTTGTCTTTTGTTTTCTGAGATGGAGTTTTGCTCTCGTGGCTCAGGCAGGAGTGTAGTGGTGCCACCGGCTGACTGCAACCTCCACCTCCCGGATTCAAGCAATTCTCCTACCTCAGCCTCTAGAGTAGCTGGGATTACAGGCACACACTACCACACCCAGCTAATTTTTTGTATTTTTAGTGGAGACGGGGGTTTCACCATGCTGGCCAGGCTGGCCTCGAACTCCTGACCTCAGGTGATCCACCCACCTCGGCCTCCCAAAGCCTAATGGGTTTTGAAGGATGACTAGCAGTTGACCAATTAGATAAGGTAGGAAATATTCTAGGCACAGGGGAAAGCACATACAAAGCATGGAGAGATGTCCCAACATGGTATTTTTAAGAAATTAGTAAGTTTCGTATTATATGTGCATAGGTAGTAGAGAGAAGAGGAAAAGGGTAGGAGGAAAAGTGAAGATGATAAAGTTAAGAGAAAAGAAAGAGCCTAGATTAGAAAAGATCTTATGCGTCATGTTGAGGAGCTTAAATTGGAGCCTGTAGGTATTTTGGAACTACTGAACAGAAAGCAAGCATTAGATGATCAATTTCACATCTTAGAAAAAAACCTTTTGGCAGAAGACAGGAGTGGGGAATGCAAGTAGAAATGGAAAGCCATTTTCATGTCCCTATTGCACTAGTTCAACCAAAGTTAAGAACCTGGACTAAGGGAGCAGGAAATAAATTAGCTATTTGGGAAGTGTATGGAAAATGGAAACAGAAAGACACCCTGAAATCTGGCTTCAGATTCTGACAATAAGATAAGAAATAAGCAGGGAGGATCAGACTCAGAGAGAAGAGTGGGTGTAAGGAAGGAGGGGGACTGTGTTTCAATCTTAACAGCTTTGGATCACAAACTGCAAGTTAGGGTGAAAGCAGATTTGTGCAGCTCACAAAAGGAACAGGAGAGGCGTCTGAGCCTCAGAGGCCAGGAAAGGAAAGAGAAGACAGGCTATATTTGAATCTTCTGGAAGATGAAGTGAAACATGCCAATGTCTGAAGTGAATAACAATGTGGTCTGTGCTCTCTGCCTCTGTTGTCTGGTTATCAGGGCATAACTAATGAAATTTCAGTGGAACAGTACAGTCAGAGTCACATGTTTTCAGGCACCCTTGCTTTCTTTGCCTTATTAGAAACAAAAGCATGAATATGATTTATGTTCTATTTTTATAGAAAGGCAGAAAAAAATCAAGCTACTTCACATTTCTCACATCATGCATAAATAAATCATGACAAAAAATCTATTCCTACAACTAAAGAAGCCTTATCTTGTTTTTGAAAGAAACAAATGTTGCAAGTCTAGGACTATGCTGGGGACTCTGTACATATTATCACTCCTCACAACTACCCTTTGAAGTGGATAATATCCTTATTTACAAGTGAGGAAACAGAGGCTTAAAAAGATACAGTGACTGCCTAAGGTCGTGTAGCTAGTAAGTGCAGAACTGAGATTCAACCACAAGCTCAAATCCCAGTGAATTGATTGACCATATGCTGCTAACAGAGGAGGAAGAAACAAAATGCGAAATAATGAGGCCTCTGTTCCCATCTTTCTCAGGGTTCACACGGCTACGTGCTGTCACCAGCATTTCTTATTATAATGGCCTGATGCTTCTTGATTGTGCCTAAGCTCTCCAATCTGAAATGCCTTCCCCTCTCTTCTGCCTATTCAAGTTCTATCAGTCCTTCAAATCTGACTCTAGTTCTCCATCACCTGAGAGGCCTTCCAAATTCCCTCCATCATGCTCTCTCTCTCTCCTATCTTCTATTGCCTTAAGTCATTCAACCATCCATCCACCCCTGAAGCATGAGCTTACTATGGGTAAACTACTCAGCACTGAAGTACAAAAGAAATAAGAACATCGTGTTTGTGCAGAGACAGAAGACATCCAAAACTGTTGTTCATTTCATATTATGGAGAGTTTGGTGGTGTTTTAGACCTATACTCAATCATTTGTTGTTTTATATATACAAGTGTTAATGTGAATGGCTGCTTGCTTCAGTATCTTTTATACATTTCATAGTACAAAAATTGGCTGAACTCCTACAAAGCACAGTATAAGGTGCTATAGGGGATACAAATAGATACAAGTGCCAATCTCTGCCCTTCACCTGAAGAAATAAAACAAATATGCATATAAGGCAGAAAATATGATAAGCATATGATAAAACATGACAAACCTACATAAATGTTACATATTGTGTCAAGTGCTAGAAGTATATTCAAAAAGCAAAACTACATGATATGTTTACAAGGAAGCATTCAGGTTTTCCTTTTATCACAGTGGAGCCTAAAGCATCATAGGATCCTAAAAGGCCAAAATAGAAGACAAGTACTAGAAAAGAAAGAGTCACGCTTAAGAAATGTGCCAGATGATCATTTTCTAACAAATTTAAAAGTCACTTCTAAAAAAGTAAACATTAGTTCATCCTAGTGAGTTGAGTATGTAAAAAATATTTTGATTAGTAATAAAATTGTGAAAATGAATTTAAAATGAATATTTAGATTGGCTATTCTGAGCTTCCAATTTGCAGCCAGTTGGCAAAGAAAAATGGCAGAGATAGTTGGCAAGATTACAGGCTATTGAGATATTTATAGTTACTAGAGTCTCAAAAAAACCAAAGTGATCCTAAAGCTTTGTTTAGTACTTATATTAAATATATAAACTTTTCTGATTATTTAATATTAAATAGCATGCTCTTTTACTGCACTTTTCAGGGAAAAAGATATGACTTAAGTGCAAAGGAGAAGCATAATTATTGATTTCAGTTTTACAAAAATTAAATAAAAAGCAACCACAGGTATTGCCAAGAATTTCTTCTAATACAGCACTGGTAGATATAAGACTATTCTCATCAAAAATAAACTTTGTAGGCTCACATTTTCCATATTTATACCTAAAAGTATATGGCTTATTGTGCTCTACAAATAAGAAATTTTGTGATCATATTTGTATCTGGTTACAACATTTCATGACACTCTTAAGTATTTATTTCAAGACTGCATATGCTAAAACATTAAAACATTATATAAATTAATCTGATTATACATAATAAAACTTAACCATCAAACCACAGCTAAGAGGATTCATTCTCTACAAATTATTTGGATTTTCTATTTTGGGGAGCTACACTGATGATTAATAAAGGAATTTTTATGTGTGTGAAGAAGAAAATGAAGTTCTCTAGTGAGGCCAACTAAACTTCTTAAGGATACGACCCTCCCACAAATAATAACTATAAAATCTGGACAACATTTTTTAAAAATTGTTTTTAACTAGAAGCAGCCCAGGTGGCCATAGATAGGAAAATAGCTAAGCAAACTGACATATTCAAACAATGGAATATTATTGATCAATAAAAAAGAATGAACTAATACATGCCATGACATGGTTGAATCTCAAAACCATTATGCTGAGCAAATAAATTTTGCACAAAAAATATGTATGACTTCTTTCATATGAAACTCTAGAGGAAATGAATCTAATCTATCAAAACAGTGGTTACCTCTGGTGAGTGTTGTAGGCAACAGACTGTGAAGGGGTTTAAGGAACTTCCTGGACATCTGATGGTAGCTGGGATTACAGGCACCCACCACCATGCCTTGCTAGTGATGGTAATTTTCAATATCTTGATAGAATTTTAGGTTACACGGGTGTATTTGTCAAAACTCCGTGAAAGTACAGTTAAGATTTATGCATTTTTTGTAAGCAAATTTTACCCCCAAAAAATGATATGCATGCTAAGTACTTACGGAGGATGTTTATTGATGGCTGTAAGTTGACTTGAAATGCATCAAATGTACTATACTGCTTGATCTCCATAACAACCTTATGAGGTAAATACTATTATTACCCACGTTTTACAGATAGGGAAACCAAGGCATAGATGCACTAGGAACTTTGCTCAAGGTCACATAGGTAGTAAGTGACAGAGCCAGAAATTAGAATCCAAAGAGTCTGGACCCATCAAAAATAAATAAGTGAGACCTAATTAAACTGCAAGGCTTCTGTACAGCAAAAGAAGTAATCATCAGAGTAAACAGACAGCCCATAGAATGGGAGAAAATATTTTCAAACTGTGCATCCAACAAAGAACTAATACCTAGAATCTACAAGAAACTCAAACAAATCAGCAAACAAACAAACAAACAACCCATCAAAAAGTGGGCAAATAACACGAATAGACATTTCTCAAAGTTATACAAATGGCCAAATGTATGAAAAAATGCTCAATCACTAATTATCAGGGAAATGCAAATTGAAACCACAATGAGATACCACCTTACTCTTGCAAGAATAGCCATTATTAGAAAGTCAAAAAACAACAGATGTTGGCATGGATGTGGTGAAAAGGGAATACTTATACACTGCTAGTGGAAATGTAAATTAGTACAACCTATATGGAAAACAGTGTGGAGATTTCTTAAAGAACTAAAAGTAGATCTACCATTCGATCTACCTGGAAAAGTAGATCTACCATTCCAGGAATCCCATTACTGGGTACCCATCCAAAGGAAAAAAAGTCATTATATCCAAAAGACATCTGCACGCATATGTTTATTGCAAGACAATTCACAATTGCAAAGATGTAGAACCAACTAAGGGCTCATTGGCCAATGAGTGGATAAAGAAAATGTGGTATATATGTATATACTATGGAATACTACTCAGCCACAGAAAAAGAACAAGATGATGTCTTTTGCAGCAACTTGGATGGAGCTGGAGATCATAACTGTAAGTGAAGTAACTCAGGAATGGAAAACCAAATGCTGTGTGTTCTCACTTATAAGTAGGAGCTAAGCTATTGGTACACAAAGGCATACAGAGTGGTATAATGTACTCTGGAGACTCAGAAGTGGGAGGATAGGAGGGAGATGAGATATAAAAAAAACTACATGTTGGGTACAATGTACACTACTCAGGTGATGGTTTCACTAAAATCTCAGACTTCACCACTACACAATTCAACCGTGTAACCAAAACCCACATGTACCCCCAAGCTACTGAAATATATATATATATTTTAAAAGAGTCTGGGTTCAGAATCCCTGCTCTTAACCACGTCTTTATTATAGTTCCACTAGTTGACTTGTTTGTTTGGTTTTTGTTTACTTTTTAGTAGAGACAGGATTTCACCACATTGGCCAGGAACTCCAGACCTCAAGTGATCCGTCCACCTCGGCCTTCCGAAGTGCTGGGATTATAGGCATAAGCCACTGCACCCAGTCAACTTGTTATTGATATGGTACTCTCAAGATATGGTACTCTTCTCAAGTTTGTGGATGACATGAAAACAGAAGTAAGAGCAAATTCATTAATTACTTTACAGATTATTTATCAAAAAAGCTTTAAAAGACAAATAAATAGGAGCTTATAACAAGATAGAATTTGATAGGGGCAAAACGTAAGAGCCTGCATTTAAGTGTAAGCAACCAATTGTTTCTCCAGTGGCAGTATTAGTGCATAGCAGGTATTTGGTAAAAACCTGTCAAATATATATACGATTGAGTTATACAATAGAGAGAATCTATGAAAAAAGATGGCCGTAATATACCAAAAGCAAAATATGAACTTAACAAATAATGCTAGAATAAGCTGATATACAGCCATGTTATCTAGAAAGTGGGTTAAATTAGAGCCTTACAGGATTGTTGGTCTAGTTAGGCTAATGCCAGGTATACTGTGTTATCTTCTGGGAACTATATCTAACGGACACAGTTAAACTGGAACAAGTTTCAAGAGAAGGTACAGAACTTAAAAACTGTACTACCTGAAGTATAACAGAAGAAACTTCAAACATTGAATGTGGAGAAAACAAAAGTGAACATGGTAGCAAATTTTAAAATGTAAGGTACTGTCATGAAAAAGAAGAATCGGCGGTGGGGGGCGGTGGCTCACGCCTGAAATCCCAGCGCTTTGGGAGGTCGAGGCGGGCACATCACGAGGTCAGGAGATCGAGACCATCCTGGCTAACACGGTAAAACCCCATCTCTACTAAAAAAAATACCAAAAAAAATAGCCGGACATGGTGGTGGGCGCCTGTAGTCCCAGTAACTCGGGAGGCTGAGACAGGAGAATGGCGTGAACCCGGGAGGCGGAGCTTACAGTGAGCCAAGATCGCGCCACAGCACTCCAGCCTGGTCAACAGAGTGAGATTCTGTCTCACAAAAAAAAAAAAAAGAAAAGAAAAGGAAAAGAAGAATTATGGCTAGGCGTGGTTGTTCAGACTTGTAATCCGAGCACTTCGGGAGGCTGAGGCAGGTAGATCACTTGAGGTCAGGAGTTCAACACCAGTCTGCCCAACATGGTGAAACCCCGTCTCTACTAAAAATACAAAAATTAGCCGGGACTGGTGGCCCATGTCTGTAGTCCCAGCTACCCGGGAAGCTGAGACCGGAGAATCAGTTGAACCTGGGAGGCGGAGGTTGCAGTGAGCCAAGATCCTGCCACTGCACTCTAGCCTGGGCGACAGAGCAAGACTCCATCTCAAAAAAAAAAAAAAAAAAAAAATCGTAATTATTCTGGAACTAACCTTAAGTAAAGCCAACTGACAGAAGCTACAGGAGCTACAGGAAAACAAATTCAGCGTCAATATAAGGAAGACCTTTCTAACAGATATAACCACAAAAGAAAACGTAGGGGAACAGAGTGCTATCTCAGAGGGTGTGACTACCCTAAATATGATAATAATGAGTTTATGAAACACTGGACTGAGTTAACTTAAAGATCTCTTTCAAACCTAAAAACCTACTATAAAATAAAAGGTGATAAGGCCGTCATAACAAGTTTCAAATGGGTTAAAATAGTAATGCCAGTAACCAAAACAGACTTGAGATGATAAAATTTAAATGAAACGAAAAATAAGAAAATAGAAGTTATTTGTCAAGTCTGTAAATGGGGAGAGCTTCAAGTCTAAAAGCACTGGAATAAGATTCAAAGGAAAAGGAAAATTGGACTATATAAATTGTTAAAACTTTTACATATGAAAAACATTAAAAAGCAAGTAAGACACACGGATTTTTGTTCTATATCTTTAATATAGGGCTCTGCTGTCTGATATAGTAGCCGTAAGCCATATGTGGCTATTTAATTTCTGTTTATTTTTTCTTTGAGACAGAGTCTTGCTCTGTCGCCCAGGCTAGAGTACAGTGGCGTGATCTTGGCTCACTGCAAGCTCCGCCTCCTGGGTTCACGCCATTCTCCTGCCTCAGCCTCCCAAGCAGCTGGGACTACAGGCGCCAGCCACTACGCCTGGCTAATTTTTTTGTATTTTTTTTTTTAGTAAAGATGGGGTTTCACCGTGTTAGCCAGGATGGTCTCGATCTCCTGACCTTGTGATCTGCCTGCCTCGGCCTCCCAAAGTGCTGGAACTACAGGCGTAGGCCACTGTGCCCGGCCTAAATTAATTTTAAATTGATTTAAACATTAAAAATTTAGTTCTTCAATTGCTCTCTAGCCACATTTCAAGTGCTCAACAGCCACTGTGGCTAGTGGCAACTGAGCTGGACAGTACAGATACAGAACATTTCAATCACTGTAGAAAGTTCTACTGGAACTTCAATATTTAAAACAGAGTAATTTAATTCAGGGAATTTATTACATAAAGTGGTAGAAGAGCTGAGAGGCCAAACAGGGTTGTACAGCAATCCACAAATTCGCAACAGGAAGCCATTACCATCCCTAAGACTGAAGGACGAAGTACAAAGTCCAATACCAAAGGTCACCTGGCAAAGACCAGGAGCGCAGTATGTGTCTTGGGTAGAAGTAGGAAGACAAGGATGAGAAGTAGCTTCTGCTGAATATATACCATGATGTTAAAAAACAAAATAAAACAAAAAAGCAGAAAGAAATACCTAGACTTCTCTCTTCTTTCTGCCCTCCAATCTCCTGCCCAGTACCTCCATGGCTGAACCCATACAAAAGCCAGATGGTAAAGGAGCCTGGGAAATGCAGCCTATAGGGGTCAGACCCGTGTTGAAAAGGACAGAGCCAAGAAAGAGGAAGAAAGAAGTCTGGGGTCAAACAAGCTAAGACCTGGTACGGGTACTCCTCCTGCTGTGTCCTCACATGGCAAGAGGGACAGGGGAGCTCTCCAGAGTCTCTTTCATAAAGGTACTAATCCCCCTTTCATGACCTAAATCACCTTCCAAAGGTCTCACCTCCAAATACCATCACATTGGAGATTGGGCTTAAAATTCACATTAGCATATGAATTTTGAAGGGATAGAAACATTCAGTCTATAGAAGGTATAAATAGAAAATTTAGGAAAAAACAAACAAAAATGGCCAACATTTGAAAAAGATCCAACCTCACCAGTACTTAAATATAAATTAGAACAATTAATATGAAAACAAGATTAAATTAGCAATAATTAATCATTTGCATACTTAGTGCTGATCAAGGGCGTAGCCAAAACAGATACATTCCTAGGGAGAGAATTTTCAAAATATTTTCAAAGAAGGTGGGACAGTTTTGTAATTTGCATCAACAATTTTAAAAATAATTTGCACTTCTAGACCTACTAAGTGCATTTCAAGGGATAAATCCAAAGTCCAGAAAATCTAAAACATGAAAAATATTTTAGAAACAACAGATGTTCATTGCAGCTTTATATGTTAATATTGAAAAGAAATGGAAGCAACTTCAATGTCCACCAGTAGGTCAATAGGTAAGTAAACTAAGGTATGTCTATCTCCTTATTCAAAAATAACCCTTGCTGAGTACTTCTTTGCTAGCCACAACAATAGGTGCTGGAAATATGAAAAACAATAAGCAGTAGTAATAGAGACTAATTTGTAACCATTTAAATAATGCTTATGAAAGATTGCAATAAAATAAGGACATATTTTTGATAAGCCCAGTGAACAAAGGTGAATCTAAAAAGGAATAAACTGGCTGAGTGTGGTGGCTCATGCCTGTAATTCCAGCACTTTGGGAGGCTAAGGCAGGTGGATCACTTGAAGTCAGGAGTTCAGGACCAGCCTGGCCAACATGAACAGTGAAACCCCATCTCTACCAAAAAAAAAAAAAAAAAAATACAAAAATTAGCCAGGCATGGTGTTGTGCACCTGTCCACCTGGTGTCCCAACAGAGACTGAGGTGGGAGAATCACTTGAACTCAGGAGGCAGAGGTTGCAGTGAGCCGAGATCATGCCACTGCACTCCAGCCTGGGTGACAGAGACCACATCCCAAAAAAAATAAAAATAAAAATAAAAATAAATAATTTATGTAAGACAAAATACGCTAACAGATTAATAACAGTGGTTGCCTCTGAATGGTAAGTTTATAAGTTTAATTTTTCTTCCTTCTTTATATTTTGCTGAACTTCCAAAATTTTCTAAATAAATAAGATTTGCATTGTCCTTCAGAGCTATTAATCTAAATGTTTAAGAATTGTAAACCTGCCACAATAGTGCTAGTTTACCTGTTGCAATAGTAAACCGCATTATTGGAATCCAGTTCTATTGCCTGTGTGTAACAATCCACTGCAGCAGCATAATTTTCTTCTTTCATGTGGTTATTGCCTAAAATAAAGTAACCAGTACGTACAGTAAGTATAATATACATTAAAAACATAAACTCTGATAGATATATTTTAATCATGGAAACTATAATTATATGAAAGTCCGCCTCGTGATTTTTCATTCACACTGGAGGTAAGTTTTATATTGTACTACAGAGTTGATATTATTTAGCTTTCATTGTGTTTGAATCATTTTAACAATGCAAAGTCTTTTAAAAAATTAATGTTTATATACCTTAAAAATCCAGACTTAAAAGAGTAAATGCAACAATTATGACTATCTCATGGCAAAAGTGAATCTCTTCTCACCTTCCTTATCTTCATCTCTCTCCTCCCTTTTAGAGCTGCCCCAGCCCGTTCCAGATGCAACACCCTCCCTAATCACCATCTCAATCTGGACCTGGTCTTCCACTCTTTCCCTGTTAAAACACACATCTGCTGATAATCAAGTTCTCAGAACCCTGCTGAGAATAAGCTGATAAAACTAATCATGCTATCATGATAGTGGCCGATAATATTTTTATGTGCTATCCCCTCCAGAGTTAGATTATTTTTAAAAGGGGATTTGAGGAGATTAATTTCTAGAAAGTGAATTTCAGATACCATGGCTAGCCTGCAAAGTACTGATTTTCAGGAAGGGCATCTACAGATACATCTGGCAGTAATTTAGCTAAGTTAATAACTGGTCAGCAAAATCAGAGATTTCCCATGGCTACTTTTTGTATGCCATTAAATGAAAAAGTAGTGTCCACTGCACTTAAAAGAATCAATGTTCAAAATATGCCTGGGCGTGGTGGCTCATGCCTGTAATCCCAACACTTTGGGAAGTGAAGGTGGGAGGATAACTTGAGGCCAGGAGTTCGAGACCAGCCTGGGCAATATAGTGGGACCCCCATCTTAACAAAAAGAATGATTAAAAAAATTAGCCAGGCGCAGTGGTGCACGCCTGTAGTCCCAGCTTCTTGGAGGCTGAGGCAGGAATATCACATGAACTTAGGAGGCTGAAGCTGCAGTGAGCCGTGATTGTGCCACTGCATTCCAGTCTAGGTGACAGAGTGAGACCTTGTCTTAAAAAAAAGAAAAAGAGGCCGGGTGCGGTGGCTCAAGCCTGTAATCCCAGTACTTTGGGAGGCCAAGACGGGTGGATCACGAGGTCAGGAGATAGAGACCATCCTGGCTAACACGGTGAAACCCTGTCTCTACTAAAAAATACAAAAAAACTAGCCGGGTGCAGTGGTGGGCACCTGTAGTCCCAGCTACTCGGGAGGCTGAGGCAGGAGAATGGCGTAAACCCGGGAGGCGGAGCTTGCAGTGAGCTGAGATCGGGCCACTGCACTCCAGCCTGGGCGACAGAGTGAAATTCCGTCTCAAAAAAAAAAAAAAGAAAGAAAAAGAAAATATTACAAACAATGGAGATTAGGAGGAAGGATTTACATCTCAAAGGCATCTGTGATTCTTTCCAGTTTTCTTAAACCAGAAACTCTCACATTAGCCTTGTTCTTAATAGATCATTAGCTGCTTAACAGGAAGAGTGGGGCACAAATTTGCAAGGAACACAAACAGAATACTCAAGTTACAGTAAATTAGGAGTCAAAAATGAATATAAAGGGTGACTGCTAATGAGCACATGGTTTTTGTTTGGGGGGTTATAAAAATGTTCTGTAGGCCGGGTATGATGGCTCATCCTTGTAATCGCAGCACTTTGGGAGGGCAAGGCGGGCGTATGGCTTGAGCCCAGGAATTAGAAACTAGCCTGGGCAACATGGTGAAACCCCATCTCTACAAAAAAAAAAAAAACTAGCCAGGGTGGTGGTGTGTGCCTGTAGTCCCAGCTACTTGGGAGGCTTAAGTGGGAGGATTGCTTGAGCCCACGAGGTTGAGGCTGCAGTGATCTATAGTCATACCACTGCACTCCATCCACCCTGGTCGAAAGAGGGAGACCCTGTCTCAAGAAAAAAAAAAAAATTTCTATAATTGATTATGGTAATGGCTGCACAACTCCGAGAATATACTAGAAACTAACGCATTGTACCCTTTAAAGAAATAAACTGTATGATATATGAATTATATCACAACAAATATCTTTTAGAGTTAAAAAAATTAATTTGGATCTTCCCCAAAACAGAAATCAATAGAAAGCCTCTAAGGAAACTGAGAGGATAACATCATTTTTTATGAAGAAACAAAAAGTTTACACTAGCAAAGACAGTTTGATTTCCATGTCAAACGTTTTAATTTTCTGGGTTATTGAGACTTTGATGTTGCTGTTGAGCTGTTTGTCTTGATGGCATTTTATGATTACATTATTAAAGCTGTATTGTATGTCTTTTCCTGTGTCACCTCAAAGGTGTAGATACCATAATGTATATATACATACCACAAATATTATGCACATGTATACTATAAGTTAATGATAAAAGGCTTAACACATTTAACATATAAAATATTTAACATATAAATATTTAACATATAAAATATTTAACATATAAAAATTCAGGGTTGGGCGCAGTGGCTCACATCTGTAATCCCGGCACTTTGGGAGGCCGAGGTGGGTGGATCACCTGAGGTCAGGAGTTTGAGACCAGCCTGGCCAACATAGTGAAACTCCATCTTTACTAAAAATACAAAAATTAGCCAGGCATGGTGCCATATGCCTGTAGTCCCAGCTACTCGGGAGGCTGAGGTAGGAGAATCACTGGAACCTGGGAGGCAGAGGTTGCAGAAAGCCAAGATCGCGCCACTGCACTCCAGCCTGAGCAACAGAGCACGACTCCATCTCAAAAAAAAAAAACAAACAAACAAAAAACTAAGTAGTAAAAAGAAACACTGACAAAAATATCAAAGACAGTGTTATTTAGGATTACAAAATTATCTGTCTAGGTAAGTAAGACATGCTCAGTGTCATGTAACACTAAACAGCCATTGAAAACAGTGATATAGGCCAGGCATGGTGGCTCAAGCCTGTAATCCCAGCACTTTGGGAGGCCAAGACGGGTGGATCACATCAGGTCAGGAGTTCAAGATCAGCCTGGCCAACATAGTGAAACACCATCTCTACTAAAAATACAAAAAAATTCACCAGGGGTGGTGGCACATGCCTGTAATACCAGCTACTCAGGAGGCTGAGGCAGGAGAATTGCATGAACCCAGGAGGCAGAGGGTGCAGTGAGCCAAGATCCTGCCACTGCACTCCAGCCTAGGCGGCAGAGAGAGACTCTGTCTCAAAAAAACAAAAACAAAAACAAAAACAAAAACCACAGTGATACAGGTATATATTTACAGACCTAGAGAAATGACCATGCCCAAGGAATAAGAAGAGTATAATTGCTTCATATCCACCTTTTTAGATACCAGGTGATTGTATGTGTATGTGTGTGTGTGTGTGTGTATATATATATAAATATATATACACTTTTTTTTTTTTTGAGACAGAGTCTCTCTGTTGCCAGGCTGGAGTGCAGTGGCATGATCTCGGCTCACTACAACCTCCTCCCGCTGGGTTCAAGCAATTCTCCCACCTCATCCTCCCCAAGTAGCTGGGATTACAGGCACACACCACCACACCCAGCTAATTTTTGTATTTTTAGTAGAGATGGGGTTTCACCGTGTTGGCCAGATGGTCTTGATCTCCTGACCTCATGATCCACCTGCCTCAGCCTCCCAAAGTGCTGGAATTACTGTGAGCCACCATGTCCGGCCATGATATATATTTTTTTAACTCAACTGCCTTCTTCAAGCTATGAAATAAAGAAAAGGCTAGAAAATGTTTCTGAACATAGCATATTCCCTAATAACTCCCTGTCTGTATATAGAACAGAGAATTTATTGGCTGTCACTCACTGCTAAAGATAAGGACTGTACCCTACAGCTTTGTAATATAAATCTTGCAGGCCTGACCCGACTCTCGTCTATAGCTTAACATAGTTGATATAATGGAAAAATTGAACACAAATCCTCAAAAGTGACTTATTTATCAAAACCAAGAATGCTTCAATAGCCAACTAGTATAAAATTTAATCATGTAGTAATCAAAAGTGCTAGCTAATAAACAAGTACCGTGTGCCTACCTCAACAAATTTCAAAGAACTCAAAAACACTAAACATACGAAAGTTAAAATAATGCTGAAAACTATTTTCCTCTTTTTAAGTATAAAGAATTTGAGATCTTACAGTAAAAGTAGCAAAAACAGTCAGAAGCAATTCGCCCTTAAGTTATTTGTTCTGCAACTTTTACTCACAACAGATCTGCTTCTCTTGAAGCAAGCTATAACTGTACTGTCCACAAGCCATTCTGTACTTCCAGGCTTCTCACCCATCACATTCACTTCTGTTTTGTAAATGCCATGTGCACTCATGACAATCTAGTCTTGGTGGTGTAAATCAGAACTATATCAATTGACAGTAATTTCCTCCACAGGTTCAGAAAGCTTTACTAAGTCATTTTTGTATGAAATATTCACCTTCATCTTTTAATTGGTCAGCTTTTCCCACATCTTCAGGCACTGAGTTTGAAAGGGGCAGAACGTCATTCTGAAATTAAATAAAAATCAATGCACTTCCCTTTAGCTACATAAAGAATCATCCTAGCGTACTATAAAATAATAATAAATTACCCACATTTTAAATCATCTATAACTCCACATCATGAAATCAAATTCCTAAATAATAGTATTAACAAAAAATAGGGGGAAAGTCCTCTTATATATTTTTTATTAGAAATATGAATATGTGTGACTGGGCCCGGTGGCTCATGCCTTAATCCCAGCACTTTGGGAGGTCAAGGTGGACGGACAGCTGGAGCTCAGGAGTTCGAGACCAGCCTGGGCAATATGGTGAAACCTCATCTCTACAGAAAACACAAAAATTAACCAGGTGTGGTGGCATGTGCCTGTAGTCCCAGCTACTTGGGAGGCTAAGGTAGGAGGATGGCTTGAGCCCAGGAGGCAGAGGTTGCAGTGAGCCGAGATCATGGCACTATACTCCAGCCTGGGCAATAGAGCCAGATCCTGTCTCAAAAAAAAAAAAAAGAAAAGAAAAAGAATATGAAGAATGTGTGAATCAAACTTTTAAAAAATGTGCATTTCCCATACCTGGCAATCCTACTTCATAAACAAAACAATGGCATTAGTATGTAAAGAACAGGAATAGAAATATGATCAAGGGATTGTTTATATTAGTGAAAATTTTGGAACAAAATGTCTAATATCCTATCTAAGATATACCCTACAAAGTCGAAATCAGTCTACAAAAAAATCATTTATAATATATTATATAAATATGTTCACACACACATTAAAAACAGCCTGGAAAGATGTGTATCAGAATTAAAATTTTAACTTCCATCTTTCCATATTGCCCAATATTTTTTTCTTCTCTTTTTGAGATGGAGTCTTGCTCTGTTGCCAGGCTGGAATGCAGTGGCATGATCTCGGCTCACTGCAACTTCCACCTCCCAGGTCCAAGCAATTCTCCTGCCTCTGCCACCCAAGTAGCTGGGACTACAGGTGCGTGTCACCATGCCCTGCTAATTTTTGTGTTTTTAGTAAAGACAGGGTTTCATCACGTTGGCCAGGATGGTCTAGATCTCTTGACCTCGTGATCCGCCTACCTCAGCCTCCCAAAGTGCTGGGATTACAGGCATGAGCCACCACACCTGGCCCCAACTTTTTAAAAACAATGAACATATATTAATTTTACTACAAGATAAGAAAACACTGCCAGGCGCAGTGGCTCATGCCTGTAATCCCAGCACTTTGGGAGGCCAAGGCAGGTGGATCATGAGGTCAGGAGATCGAGACCATCCTGGCTAACACGGTGAAACCCTGTCTCTACTAAAAACACACACACACACAAATTAGCCAGGTAAGGTGGCAGGCACCTGTAGTCCCAGCTACTCGGGAGGCTGAGGCAGGAGAATGGTGTGAACCCGGGAGGTGGAGTTTGCAGTGAGACAAGATGGCACCACTGCACTCCAGCCTGGGCAACAAAGCAAGACTCCTTCTCAAAAAAAAAAAAAAGAAAGAAAGAAAAGAAAACACTATAAAATCCCTGCCTTTAGTACCTACTATCATTCCAACACCAATTTTCCATTAATAAGGTTCAAACTACAGGTGTTTATGAAAACCAAATGTTAGATTTAGAAAAATCTTGAGTGGCATGGGGAACACAGTATGTTTTTTCATTTTTGAAAGATCTTTTTAAAATTGTATTGCTTTTAAACTTGACTCTGAAGTTCATAAATCAGTCTATCATTTTTTTAAAGAAGCATAATTTGTAGCCATTGACCTATGTAATATACATACATACATACAGTTGTTGTTGTTGTTTGTTTGTTTTTGCGACAGGGTCTCACTCTGTCACCCAGGCTGGAGTATGGTGGTGTGACCATGGCTAACTGCAACCTCAACCTCCAGGGCTCAAGTGATCCTCCCACCACGGCCTCCAGAGTAGCTAGGACTACAGGCGTGTGCCACTACACTTGAGTAATTTTAAAATTTTTTATAGAGATAGGGTCTCCCTATGTTGCTCAGGCTGGTCTCAAACTCCTAGCTTAAGCAATTCTCCCATGTTGGCCTCCCAAAGTGTTGGGATTATAGGCATGAGCCACCATGCCCAGCCCCATGTACTGTGGTCTATATTCATCATTACCTTTGTCTTGATTAGAGTTTCCACAAAATTGATAGCTCTAACATCAGAAATATATTTTGCAAATTAGACATAAATATTCACAAGTAAAAAATCACTGACAAATATATGGGTCTTGTCCTTATTTTTTTAAAAATCATTATCTACTAATCAGTTTTCCTAAGCATAAAATACTTGAATAAAAATATAGAAACAAAATGAGAACCTTCCTAAGTAGAGGTCACTACTTAAAACTGACTGTAGTTACTCAGGATCTAAACATAATTCAAAGACACATTACCATCCTACAGTACTTGGCTTTAGGGTCCCTTGTATTTTAAATTTTCCAATAAGCCTATGCACTTTATACACGGGAAAAAGCGATTTGGGGGTCAGAAAAATAGCATATTAAAAAATAGATTATAATCTCTTCTGTCTTCCCAATCCTTCTAAATTATTTGCCAAAATTGCCACTGTTTTATAGTTTGAAAACTAATTATCTGGCCGGGCGCGGTGGCTCAAGCCTGTAATCCCAGCACTTTGGGAGGCCGAGACGGGCGGATCACGAGGTCAGGAGATCGAGACCATCCTGGCTAACATGGTGAAACCCCGTCTCTACTAAAAAATACAAAAATCTAGCCGGGCGAGGTGGCGGGCGCCTGTAGTCCCAGCTACTCGGGAGGCTGAGGCAGGAGAATGGCGTAAACCCGGGAGGCGGAGCTTGCAGTGAGCTGAGATCCGGCCACTGCACTCCAGCCCGCGCGCGACAGAGCGAGACTCCGTCTCAAAAAAAAAAAAAAAAAAAAAAAGAAAACTAATTATCATATTCATTGCATAAATTTGAGCAGTTCACCATGGGGGGGCAAGAGCTACCTACTTTAAATAAAGGGAATGAATCCACTTGGTATATAAACATAATTGGGGGAAAAAAATAGAAAAGCAGTATCCTAAAGATAAAATGACCAATATAACAATCAAGTGCACTTGGTGAGACAAATAATTTCTTTAATTACAACAATCTTGATGCTATTTCAAGTGAATTTTACACTTTCTCTGCCATACTCTGTCAACAAACATATATGGAATGAAGCCATAGCTGTAAAATAAGACTACTAAAGAATTATGAGACCATGCGCGGTGGCTCATGCCTGTAATCCCAGCACTTTGGGAGGCCGAGACAGGCGGATCATGGGGTCAGGAGTTCAACAACAGCCTGGGCAAGATGGTGAAACTCCGTCTCTACTAAAAATACAAAAATTAGCCAGGGCCTGGCACGGTGGCGGGTGCCTGTAATCCCAACTACTCGGGAGGCTGAGGCAGGAGAATCACTTGAACCCAGCAGGCGGAGGTTGCAGTCAGCTGAGATCGTGCCACTGCATTCTAGCCTGGGCAACAGGGCAAGTCTCCGTCTCAAAAAAAAAAAAAAAAAAAAAATTAGCCAGGCATGGTGGCGTATGCCTGGAGTCCCAGCTACTCAGGAGGCTGGGGCAGGAGAATCGCTTGAACCTGGGAGGCAGAGGTTGCAGTGAGCTGAGATTGCACCACTGCACTCCAGCCTGGGCGACAGAGCAAGACTCCATCTCAAAAAAAAAAAAAAAAAACAAGAAAAAAAATGTAATATGATACCACATATAACACAACTGCAGATATTTTCAGCAGCCAGTTTCAGTAAACTGTATTTTAACAATAGTGACCAACAAACTTCTTATAATTAAATGCAATCAGGGAGATACAGCAAAATAAAGAAAAAGCTTTATTCAAACAGTGGGTAAAAGTCAATTAGAGCTTCCTGAGAAGAAAAAAAAAAAGAAGTTCTAATATCTTCAGTATTAAGTCAATGGTGACAGTAGCTAAAGAGTGAGCAAATCTAAAACTGTCTCAAGCACAGGCCTCATATATCTGACAGCAAAGAAGGTCTGCTTTAGCCATAACCATATCTAGCCACTGAAACAGGGTTCCCTGAGGGGGCCACAGGCCCAGTCAATGAAAGAACCACAGCCCACCATCACCAAAGGGAAGAAAAAGGGCATTCCCTGATGAGGAACAGAGATAAACGTTACTATCTCCTTATATCTTGTCACACAATAAGAATTCATCTGTTTGATGAATTAATGTATAAGTGCATTATTTTTCTCCCAAGTGTAATAAAAGGGAATGATTTACTGCCAAGTTGCCATCTTCACTGCAACTCTAACAACCTCTCCCCAAGAAGTTCTAGAAACAGAGCCTGGAGGATACAGTCAAGTATGGTATTGTCAGCAATGTCCACTCCAGACTCAAGTGTGCAAGATATGTTTCAGCTTCACTCCAGAATTCTTCATTATATACTAAAGCTCAAGAATGGAGTTAGAAAAACAAAAGGAGCCCATGAGGCACCAAAATGTCATAAAGAAACATGTGGGGCCAGGTGTGGTGGCTCACGGCTATAATCTGAGCACTTTTTGGAGGCCAAGGCAGGATAATGGCTTGAGCTCAGGAGTTCAGGACCAGCCCAGGCAACAAAACAAACAAAGCAAGACCCCGTCGCTACTGAAAACCAAAAACAAACAAAAATTAACTGGGTGTAGTGGTGTGTGCTTGTAGTCCCAGCTGCTTGTGAGTCTAAGGTGGGAGAATTGAGGACTGCTTGAGCCCAGGTGGTTGAGGCTGCAATGAGTCATGATCACACCGCTAGACTCCAGGCTGGGTGACAGAGAGAGACCTGCCTCAGAAAAAAACAAAACAAAGAAACAAGTAGGAGTTCAACCCACACGTGAGAGCCCTAAACTCACTAACCTTAGCATTTTTCAGTCTTATGGTCTGTTTCCTGAAAAGGCCAGAAACCCAAGACCATGTATAAATAGTCCCCAGGAACAGGGATCAGCAAACTTGGATTACAGTCTTAGTTTTGCCCAGTGACCCTTAACCTTTCCCTGTTTTAAGGAGCCCCATCAATGGGCAAATTTGATGACTTCTGCTTCAGAAACGATGATTCAATTCCAGATGAATCTATTTCCACATGGCTGCTTCCTAGACATTAAAACTTTTTAAAGCTGTATTCCACGTTTTAGGGAAACATCAATTCAGATGTTGGAAATCGAAAAATACTCAGATTCATTGAAATGACATTCAAGAAAAAAAAATACTCAGATACTGTAAAGAACTTAAAAGTCGACTAATACATATCATTAAATATAAAAAGTGAGAAGATGAAAATAGTTATCAATATGAAAATCTAAAGCACATTAAATGAGTTACATTTTAGACACCCAATTATATCCATATAGACAATTTACCTTATATACAGGATGAAGTTAATATACCTGGCCCCTCAACTATTAACAACCTATTAACATAAAATTGTAGTCCTATTTATATCAGTTAATAATGAGAAAAATAATGACAACATACCTTACAGAAGGAATTGGTAAACATTTCCGTCAAAGGCTGTGAAACTGCTAGGTGTGTATCTTCTGGGCTGATCTTAAAAACTGTCTCCAAGCACTGAATTGCAACTTAAAATAAATTTTAATAGTAAAAAACAATTAGCAATTTAAAAAAAAAAACAAGTTTTTTTTTTTTTTTTTTCTGATAGAACTGCAATGTATGGAAATTCAGTATTTTGATCACAGAACATAAGGAAAACATTGGTTCAGCTGCAAAGAAATTTCTGTTTATAGACTAGCTATCGAAGGAAAACACACTGATTTTCCTTCTTCCTTCCTTCCCCTCGCACTCTCCCTTCCCCTTCCCTTCCTTTCTTTCTTTCTTCCTAATGTTTTTGAGAGGCAAAGTTTCGCTTTGTGGCCAGGCTGGAATGCAGTGGCACAATTATAGCTCACTGTTACCTTGACTTCCTGGGTTCAAGGGATCCCCCCGCCTCAGCTCCCTTAGTAATTGAGACTATAGGCATGAGCCACATGCTAACTGTTTAAATTTTTTTGCAGAGGCGGGGTCTTGCCACATTGCCCAGACTGGTCTCAAACTCCTGGGCTCAAGTGATCATCCTACCTCGGCCTCCCAAAGTGTTGGGATTATAGGCATGAGCCACCACACCTGGCAACAACTTGATTTCTTATTCCTCACTTAAGGAAAAATGTTGTCTAGAATATAATTTCTCAATATATGTATTACATCATATTCTTGTTGAAGGCTACCAGAAAGAAAGAGCAAGTCATCAATAACAACAACTTAGCCAAGTGTGGTGGCTCATGCCTGTAATCCCAGCACTTTGGGAGGCCAGTGAGAGTGGATTGCCTGAACTCAGGAATTCAAGGCCAGCCTGGGCAACATGGAGAAATCCCATCTTTACCAAAAATACAAAACATTGGCCAGGCATGGTGGCGCACACCTATGGTCCCAGCTACTCAGGAGGCTGAGGTAGGAGGATTGCTTGAGCCTGGGAAGAGGAGGTTACAGTGAGCCAAGATCTCACTACTACACTCCAGCCTGGGTTGAGATCCCATCTCAAAAAAACAAAAACAAAAACAAAACAAAAAAAGTACTCTCACTACAAACCTAAAATATTCTCTTTTTTAAAAAAAATGTGAGAAACCAAATTCTCCATTAATTAAAAACACTAATAGTAACAGAACATAGCCCCCAGCACATAGGAAGAAGCACTTAATATTAATCCTGGTGTACTCATGTGAAGATAGATTTTAAAAATTCATTCATCCATGCAAATTTGCCAAGTGCCTACTATGTGTAAGGCACTGGTCTAAGGTGGTAGAGAAACAGTAATAAACCTAACAAAAAAATCACTGTCTACATGATAAAGCTTATATTTTAATAAAGGAAGACAACATATATAAGCAAAATATAAAGCATGTTAAATGGTGATAGGGGCCTTGTCTATTTTTATTGTATGCAAAATAAATGGTTGGTATGGCTAGGGTATACAGTGGATGGAAAGACATGGTGAGGGATTATGTTTGAAGTCTGTCATTAGAGGCCAGGTTCGGTGGCTCACATCTGTAATCCCAGCACTTTGGGAGGCTGAGGAAGGCAGATCACCCGAGGTCAGGAATTCATGACCAGCCTGGCCACCATGGTGAAACCCCATCTCCACTAAAAACATAAAAACTAGTCGGATGTGGTTGCATGCCCCTGTAATCCCAACTACTCGGGAGGCTGAGGCATGGGAATTGCTTGAACCCAGGAGGCAGTGGTTGCAGTGAGCCGAGATCACTCCACTGCGCTCTAGCCTGGGTGACAGAGTGAGACTCTGTCTTCAAAAAACAAAAGAAGTCTGTGTAGATGACAAGCCACCTGAAATGGCATTTTTAAAAAGATTTAGACTTCAAGAAATGAGCAAATGGAGAGCCATTAAATAAATTAGTAAAGGAAAGTAACATAACTAAATTATGTTTAGAACTAAAAGTCTGGCAGGAACATTGAGAATGAATTAGAGAGAAAACTTGGGATTTGAGAAAATGGGAGCAGGTAGTTAATAGTTCCTCTCTACAATTACCCTTTGAGGGGAAGGGAAGCAGATTCTCATCCTGACAGTGCTCACCTTTGGAAAGGAATTCACTCCTGGCTCAATGAGATGAGAATGTACCCAAAACGCCCAGTGTATTTCCAGACAGTGTGGAGTAGATTCCCTTATACTTGTATGTGACTTTTAAAAGATACATTATGTATGAATTGCAGTCCTGGGGAAATTACCTCTGTCATAAAAGAAACACTATTACTTTCAGTAATCACAGAACAATTGTCCTTAGAGAAGGATTTAAGAAGAAACTAAATTACCAATGATAAAAAGTCAAAGGGTCTTTTAGATACAAAATAATCTACTGTTTACCCATCCCTATTCTCTCCCTTTCTATTCCTACCAAGCCCTACTACTGTTGACCCATCCCTATTCTCTCCCTTTCTATTCCTACCAAGCAGTTGTACTCGCACTTAAAACACTGGGCCACAAGAAAATAGGCTCTCATTGCCACGAAGACTGCTATTTAAAATAATAACAGTAGTAATAATAATAATAATGTATGTGGCCAGGCACAGTGACTCATGTCTCTAATCCCAGCACTTTGGGAGGCCAAGGAGGGTGGATTACCTGAGGTCAGGAGCTCAAGACCAGACTGACCAACATGGTGAAACCCTGTCTCTACTAAAAATACAAAAAAAAATTAGCCAGGCATGGTGGCGGGCGCCTGTAATCCCAGCTACTCGGGAGGCTGAGGCAGGAGAATCACTTGAACCTGGGAGGCGGAGATTGTGGTGAGCTGAGATCGTGCCGTTGCACTCCAGCCTGGGCAACAGAGCAAGACGCCGTCTCAAAAAAAAAAAAAAAAAAAAGTATGTATGTGTATATATTTATTCTTGATAAACATCCTCTCTTCTTGATCAGATTGGTCATTTCCTATACTTTGCCATGTGGCTTGTACATGTTTCCATTATTGTACTTATCACACTGTATTATTGCACTTAAATGTTTGTCTTCCCATATTAAACAGTCTACATCTTGTTTTCCTTAAAGTCTTTTCTCCCTAGCGGGGCCTACATCTTATTTGTCTTTATTTGCCAGACCCCTTTAACAGGGTCTGGCAAAGGTAGACGCTCAATCAACTTAATCTACTGCCTTCTTTGCAGTGAAAGTCACATTTGAATTTGGAGGAAATAAAAACAATGAAATCTGTGGAAGAGAGTGTTTATCTGCCTCCCCACCAAAAAAAAATTAATTTACGGCCTTGTAAAAGATGGACAGTACCCAACCAAGCCCCTAGCAAAACACTAAATTATGGAACTTCAGAGCTAAACACTGACAGGTGAAAAGTCCATGTGATAACTCTGAGGTATTTTATGCCCTATGTTCTTAAGGCAGTCCAGTCCACCTTCTTTATCTCTGCTGCCATTAACCTCACATCACAGATCTGGCACATACTAGATACAATTAAGTATCCCTAAAGGAAGTGGCTTTTTTTTTTTTTTTCCTAAACGCAATTCTATTTTGATAAGTAAACCTAGTTGCCAAAATGTATAGTGTTCAACAATAACACATATTTAGAAAGGCATATGATTTAGTGAACAAAGCTAACCACAGCCTTGGAACTCAGGACTGTCTCATTATCCTTATTGATTCAGGCCGAAAAAATTAAATAACCTGGGTACAACAATTTAACTTACATTTACCTCAAGATTCTCATTTATCAAAGAGATTATGACATTTGATCTTCCTTTTAGAAGAACCTATTCCTATTTATTCCTATTTAAAATAACAGACATTCAGGAATAAGTCACAAAATCTAAAGAAATACTATATATACTTATTGTTCCACTGTAACACCAAACAAAAATAGTCTGGTACTGATAGAGAAAGGTGAGTGAAGAATTCTATTCAGTAATACCACATCTCATCTGTATAACACTTAATTCAAAAGTTTTCACATGCTATGTACCTGCCATTCACTGACTCAGATTCTCTTCACAAATATATTGGCTGCAAGGAGGCAAGTATGTCTACCAAATAGACTTAGAAACTAAGATCCAAACCAACTAAGGCAAATGCCCAAGACCATTGGATTCAATTCAACAAATATTTATTAAGCACCTATCATGTGTCAAGCATTTTTCTAGACACTTTCAACATATCAGTGAATAAAACAGAAAAGATCCCTAACCTCTTGGGGTTTACTTCCTAGTAGGGGATGGAGAGGTGGACCATAAACAATAAACGGGTAGTAAAGGGTAAGGAGGATGGAGAGTGTGGGCAGTTGAGCAGAAAAGCAGTTGCAGGGTTTTGTTGTTGTTGTTGTTTTGAGACAGAGTCTCACTCTGTTGCCCAGTGGAGTGCAGTGGTACAATCTTGCCTCACTGTAACTTGTGCTTCCCAGGTTCAAGCTATTCTCTTGCCTCAGCCTCCTGAGTAGCTGGGATTACAGACGTGTGCCACCACGCCTGGCTAATTTTTGTATTTTTAGTAGAAATGGAGTTTCACCATGTTAGCCAGGCTGGTCTCAAACTCCCGACCTCAGGTGATCTGCCCACCTTGGCCTCTCAAAGTGCTGGGATTACAGGTGTGAGCCACCACCTCTGGCCCACAGCTAAAGGCTTAACAGAGAGTTCAAAGTAGGCATTACCGAGAAAAGAGATTTGAAAAAGACTTGAAGGAGATGGGAGTGTTACCATTATCTGTGAAGACCATTCCAGGCAGAGGAACCAGCCAGATCAAAAGCCCATAGGCAAGAGGATATGGTACATTTATAAAGAGAAAGCTAATATGGCTGAAGCCAAATGAGAAAGGGGAGGAGGAGGTAAAAAATATGTCACAGAAGTCAAATTATATAGATCCTTTAAACAATGACTAAGTAACATGAGGAGTCATGTTACTTAAGTCACGTTTTGAGTAGATAAATGATAGAAACTGACATACTCTGTTCGTAAAGATCCCTGATGCCTGTGTTTGCAACAGCCAATGGAGGGGCAAGAAGAGAAGCAGAGAGACCAGTTAGAGGCTGCCACACTAAAACAGCCAAAAAATAGTTAGTTCTATCCAGAGGTGATATCAGTGGAGATGATAAGAGATGTCAAACTCTAGACATATTTTGAAAGTGTAGCTGACAGGATTTATTGAATGATTAGTTACAGAGTGTTTGAGAAAGAGAAGAGTCCAGAATGATACCCAAGTTTCTGGCCTGAGCAACAGAAAAGATGAAGCTGCCATAAACAGAGATAGGGAAATTGCACATAGAACAGATTTTGGGTGGGGGAATCAGAAGTTCGGTTTTGGCAATGTTAAATTTGGGATGCCTATTAGACATGCAAGTGGAGATATCTAGTTGGTACTTGGATATATAAGAAGAACTTCAGGAGAAAGGTCTGAGCTGAGGGCATAAATTTGGGAAATAGCATATAGATACGGGGTATTTAAGGCTAAGAAGCTGAATGATATCACCAAAGAAATGGGTATAGATAATGAAAACAAGAGGATCAAGCAGCGGATCCTGGGTACGCCAGGTCAGGGAAAAGAAGAGGAACCAGCAAAGGGGACAGAAAAGAAGCAAACAATGAGATAAGAAAGCCAAGAAAATATGAGGTATCCTGGAAACTAAATAAAATACACTGGGGGTGGGGTTGGGGGCAGTGAGGAAATGACCATCAACATTATCGGCCGGGCGCGGTGGCTCAAGCCTGTAATCCCAGCACTTTGGGAGGCCGAGACAGGTGGATCACAAGGTCAGGAGATCGAGACCATCCTGGCTAACACGGTGAAACCCCGTCTCTACTAAAAAACACTAAAAAAAAAAAAAACTAGCCGGGCAAGGTGGTGGGCGCCTGTGGTCCCAGCTACTCCGGAGGCTGAGGCAGGAGAATGGCATAAATCCGGGAGGCGGAGCTTGCAGTGAGCTGAGATCCGGCCACTGCACTCCAGCCCGGGCGACAGAGCGAGACTCTGTCTCAAAAAAAAAAAAAAAATTATCAATGACAGCTAATAACTCAGATGAAAGCTGAGAACTGACCATTAAATTAAACAACACAGAAATCACTAATGACCTTGATGAGAGTGGTATAGATTGACAGAGAGAGGCAAAGGCTTAATCAGAATGGGTTTAAGAAGAATAGAAGGAGAGGGTTTGGAGAAAGCAAGCATAGACAATTCTTTCAAATGGTTTTGCTGCAAAGGGAGACATACAATTAAGCAGTAATGGGTTGGGGGTAGTATGGTAAAATAATTATTTGCTGTTTATTTTTGCTTTTTTGAAGAAGGGAGAATAATGGTAAGTTTATATTATGATGGAAATGATCCAGTAGAGTATGAAAATTTTATAAGATAAAAAAAAAAAATAACTAGAGTGATATCCTGGAGTAGGTGAGACAGGATGGGATCTAGTATACCAGTAGAGGGGTTCCATTTAGAAAGGAACGCAAATAGTCCACCTATGGTAATAGCTAGGCAAACAGGCAGGCAGGCCGAGTATGTGAGTGCTGTCATACCCAGCTATTTTCTTATTATTTCAGTTTTCTTGGTGGAGTAGAAAGCAAGGTAACCAACTAAAAGTGAGGACAGTGAAAGAGGTTTGAGGGTTTGAGAAGATATGAGAAAGTGTTAAAATGGTCATCTAGGAAAATAAATGTACGAATGAACTTGGAACGGAGAGTGTGATTGCCTGACAGCATTAAAGGGCTGCTTGAAGTTCAGAGCCATGAATTTCAAGTGGGACTAGTCAGCAAAGTTGTGTGTTTTGCTCCATCTATATACATGAGTGGGTGTGAGTAGGTGGGCACAGAGTAGGTGGAGAGCTGGATTTAGACAAAGTCGGGCTTTGCAAGAAAGGGAAAGAGTTACGAGGGAATAACTGTAATTATCAACCATGGAATTTAAGATGAGTAACAAGAGGTGTGGGAAAAGGTGAGGGATGAACAGACTGGAGGTATTAGTTGGGTCAAAGAATAGCTGGAGTAGGGATTCTAGAGGGAGTGAGCTTGGAAGGATAGGCAATAGTAGTCAGGAAGTGAAATGTTTTGGACAGAGATTAGGGGAGGAATGCAACTCTGGTAATGATTAAGTCTAGGGAAGGCTTTCTCAATCTCTACATACTGACCTTTTGGATCAGGTAATTTCTTCTTGTGAAGGGCTGTCCTGTGCATTAGCAGCATCCATGGCCTCTACCTACTCACTAGATGCCGGTAATACTAGCCACCCCCCCTCACCTAGTTGTGACAATCAGAATGTATCCAGATACTGCAAAATCATCCCCGAGTTGAGAACCACTGATCTAGAATATGATCAAGTGTTTGAGATCACTGGACGAGGTCAAGAACTGAGAGCCAGGGAACTAAAATAATCATCTATCAGTATATTGCAATTGCCAAGAACTAAATAGGAGTAGTGCTAGAGAGAGTGACAGTGAGCAGGAACCACAATTAGTTAAGGAACGAAGCAAATGTCAGTAGATGACAATTGAGGAGTAGGTGACATAATCTGATGGCAAGACAAAGCTGATGATACATCAGCTTCACAGTAGTGGTAAAGCTGGTATCAGAACTGAGGCTTCTTTCCCAGGGCTTTTAAAAATGTCTAGAAGGTGGGCAGACACCTCCACATGATTTCATGTTCAATTAAATTAGACTCACAGAGTCAAAAATAGGGGTCAGTCAAAAACAATTGGCACCCTTTCTGACTGCCATATATAACAAACAGCTGAAGGCACATATTTTTGGCTGAATACCATCCTAAAAATAGGACATAACATCTTGGTTTTTAAAAAAAAAAAAAAAAAAAACCCTCAATTTTCTTTCTGGCCCTTAAAACTTTTATGCTGCCTTTGATTAGAAAAGAAACATCTTTTCTTAAATGACTGCATTTATCTGTTTGCTACAGAGCAATCATAACTAACATTCTCCTTAGATAACCAATCAACTGTATCTTCACATAGTCTAATCATCAAGGAGAACAAAAAGACTTTAACATTAAATGGACTGATGGCAATGTTCTCCAACTGTGCATCACCTGCTCCTCTCACTGCCACCTGGAAAGACATCATCTAACCAGATTGCAAGCAGATTTAGAGCAAATGCCCAATTTTCATCTCCACCTCCTAAAAGCATATTCACAGGGAAGTGCTTGTTGAAATTATAGAAGCAGTTTCAAGATGGGAAATTTAAACTATACTGTTATTTATTAAGTTCTTCCAAATGCACTCTTACTGCAATAATTAAGACTTTAGGGCTGGGAGGGCTGGCTCATGCCTGTAATTCCAGTACTTTGGGAGGCCAAGGTGAGTGGATCACTTGAGCCCAGGAGTTTGAGACCAGCCTGGGCAACATGGCTAAACTCTGTCTCTACAAAAAAAAATAAAAAACTTAGCCAGGCGTGGTAGTGTACTCCTGAAGTCCCAGCTACTTGGGAGGCTGAGGTGGGAGGATCACTTGAGCCCAGGAGGTGGAGGTTGCAGTGAGCCGAGATCGTGCCACTACGCTCCAGCCTAGGTGACAGAGCCAGACAGACTCTGTCTCAAAAAATAAATAAATAAATAAAAGACTTTAGGCCACAGGGACACCAGATTCACTGAACATCCACAAGCCCATCTTCCGAATTCTACCTTGTTATGGTTGTACTGAATTTAAATTTTGTAACACATAAACATGAAGAACAAAGATGGTGTCGAGGAAACACACGATGCCATCACCTACGTCCTGTTCAACTTTACAGATTACTGAAGCCAATATTAAAGTTAATGTAAAACACAGGTGAAATGCTCTCATTTCAAGTTCCAAATTAGGCACTGGTCAGATCTTACTAGTGGTATAATTATTAGACTTTTACATAGTGCTATTAAAATGACTTAGGTATTTTTATATATTATTTCTAAACTGGATGCTTTCCTATTAGGAAATGCAGACAACAAGATCTTCAGAGTATTAACCAGGCTTTAAATCTCAGCTTTATCACATATCAGCTGTGTTATCTGGTTATGCTATTTGGTTTCATTTTCTTTCTCTTTTTCTTTTTGAGACAGGATCTCCCTCATGGCCCAGGCTGGAGTGCAGTGATGTAATCTCAGCTTACCGCAGCCTCCGCCTTCTGGGTTCAAGCCATCCTCCTGTCTCAGCCTTCCGAGTAGCTGGGACTACAGGCAAGTGCCACCACACCTGGCTACTTTTTGTATTTTTAGTAGAGACAGGGTTTTGCCATGTTGCCCAGCCTGGTCTCGAACTCCTGACCTCAAATGACCCACCAGCCTCGGCCTCCCAAAGTGCTGGGATTACAGGCATGAGCTACCAAGTCTGGCCCTAGTTTCATTTTCTCACTTGTTAAATGGGGATAATACTAACATAACAGTTGCTGTGAAGAAAACATTGCCTATAATGTGAACAGCATACTTCCGACGTATAGTATTTGTTCAATAAATGAACAATAGTCCTCTTAATTTGTTGTTAAATAAAACAAGCTTCAGAAAATGGAAATACGATAACCTTATAGTCAGGCCTCTCCTTGAAAGATCAAAGAAAATTCTGATTTTTGTTACAATAGATCATCAAGTTGCGCTTACAGCTATTTTAGTCCTCGTTTATAATTATAATATAAATGAACACAAAGAGCAGATGCATACCTTCCAAACTTTCTTGTTCATCCGAGGTGTAAGTGTCCATCTGACTTTGTTCCCGTAAGAAACGAGTAACTGCATAAACCAGGTGCTTGATAGATGACATTTTAGAAGCTTAAACACTTTTCCTTGATAAGAAAAATGAAAACACTGAACTAAGTTATTCTGAAGAATCAGTCAGAAAAGTCATAAATTACAAAGATGATACGGATTATAAACTGTATTAAAGGTAAAAACAAAACACAAAACTGTATGACCTTTCATTTTTTTTTTTTTTTTTAAGAGTCAGGAGAGCACAAAGTATTGTGAAGGTAATTTATTACATATTTTCATTAATACCCAGTGGTATAAGAGTATGTTAAATCTTGGAATAAGTAAAAATGTCTTCAAAACAAGTAGAGCATAAGCTTAGACTGTCACTGAGTATCTAACCATACAGAAATCCCCTAAAGGCCTCAGTACTAAGTTGAGAGGCTTTCATACTGCTGACTAAAAGCTGATCTATAACCAAGCATCTTCCTCTATTTCATGGGACCTAAAAAAAGTATTAATAATGTACACTACCTACTTTTTGTAGGTTGAGAGTTATTTGAAGAGGAAACACATTCGCAAAAGGTTGTTCAACTGGTGTCGTTCTTAATAAAAATGGCATTTCTATTTAATCAGCAGACATGTCAGGACATCGCTGCCCAAGTCGATGGATACTACAAGTCGACCGGCGCTCCCTGCAGAGGCTGTGCTCTCGTGGACAAGCTGGAAGCTCCCGGTCATGTTCATTCACATGGAATACTATCGCATCCAAACAGTGGCGCAGGGCCAGCCGGCATTCATGGCTGATTTCCACTAAATCGCATCATCCATCTGTTCCCCAGGTTCCCTAATTCAAAGCCAGGGTGTGGTACCCGCCGCTATAATGTTTATTATTTGTGTAGTTATTTTAAAGGCGATGTCAGCCTCTAGGCCACGGGGTCACAAGCAATAAATAAGGCCCCAGGGCAGAAGGTAAAAACAGAAAGGGTTAGGAAAAGGGGGTGCGAAGAGGGAAAGAGATGCCCAGCCTCGTCCAGGCTTCTCCCCCTTCCTCTCCCCAGAGCGCATCGAGCTACCCCTCCCTCCCGTCCTCCCTCGGGCACCCCGCCTCGCCTCGGCCCTGCCCGGTGTGCAGCGAGTGCCAGTGCGGGCCTCGGTCCGGGGCGGCGGGAGGCGCACCCTCGCCAGACAGAAGCCCCCTTACCAAGCAGGAGGACGCGAGACGACGGCTGCTGGCCCGCGGGGTTCCGTAGGCCGGCCCGCCCGACCCCTAGTCCTCGGGGCTGAAGCCCGGCTCGGGATCGCAGCACTGGGCGCGGCGGCGCAAACTTCCCCGGCCCCCAGGCCGCCAACCCCAGAGCCCACCCGGCTGTGCTCTAGCTCCGGCGGCGGGGTCTGGCCAGCACCGCCCCTGGGGCGGGGCCGGACGCGCGGGCTGGGGCGGGGCACGGCGCGGGGCGGGGCTGGCAGGCGCCGGCGTGGAGCTGTCGCACGTGGGAGGGCGCTGGCCCGTTAGCCACTGTGGCCTCTGCGGCTAGGCCCGCTCGCGACTCCCGGGCGCCCAGGCGCTGTGGAGCGCCTCGTCGCGCCACGCTGAAGGACCACGCGCCCACCGCCGCCAGCCTCTCAACGCTCCCATGATTGCCCGGTGCCTTTTGGCTGTGCGAAGCCTCCGCAGGTACCTCCAGCGCGCGGGTTAACCTTGGCCGTGGGCAGGGCGGGGTCTTTCGCCGTGTGGTGCCCGGAGCCCGGACCCAACCCTTCCCGACCGCGCCTCTCCGACGCTCCTGGGACGCACCCTCCCCTCGGCTTGCAAAGTGGACCCCTGGGGCACACCTGGCGCGGCCACCTGGAGCCACCTTTCCCGCCTCCGCTCCCTCGGGAGGACGTCCATTCCCCTTTGTTTGGGACTGCCTCAGCCGCAGTCAGCGAGGCTGGTCACAGACGCGGCCCAAAATGAATGCAAATAGTTTGGATAAGAAAATCATTTCACTTTCAACCCCAATGCAGAACTGCACACCTGTCATTAAAAGTGCCGCAGCTGTGGACTAAGAACAATTTTGTTTGCTCCTTGCGCCCATTATTAGCATTCCAATCGTTTAACATTCACCCGAGATGAAACCTCTTTGGTGGTGTTGCTTATTTCCGTCCCTGCTCTCTAACTTCCTTTTTTATTTTCCTCCTCCCCATAAAACAAACATTCTGCCTCTTGCCGGTGCAAATTGACCTGGCCCAAAATGGAGAAAATGATCGCTTGTACACGGCCTTGGGCAGCCTGAGCTGCTGTTTTGGATTGCTTCCTAGCCCTCTAACCACACCCCACTGCAACAGACCAGTAGCAAGATGGTGAGGGAATTAGATTCTTTGCACGAATGCGCTGGTTTTCGGAAACAATGCGGCCACCATCCCCGTTTCCAAATCTGCCCAGAACTGTAAATCCAAATGAAGATTCAACAGAAAAAAGAAAATGTGTGCTTCTTGCTAGCTGTCAACAAAACTACTTTGTAACATGTCAGCATTTAAGCTTTCTACAGTTCCCTTTTGCACATTGCCACTCCTCTGAATGGATGGAGCTTTGTGTTGCTCAGTCCGTAGAGTTAGGGAGCAGGCAGGCGACAGTGGTAATTACAAAGAGTTAATGTGATGATTTGTGATATTTCAGCCTGTCATTTTTTGCTAGTCTCCAGGCTGCAATCGATATAACTGTCAAATGAAGTTATACCAAGAAATGAAGATCTTCACATAATGCAGGTGTGAGAAGAAGAAATAAATCTTCATATAAGAGCAATTCTCAAACTTTTTCTTCTCAGGGCCCCTTTACCTTTCAAAAATTACCGTGGACCTAAGAGCTTCTGTTTGTATGGTATATATGTTTATATTAACCATATTAGACATTAAAGCTGGAAAAATTTTAAGTATTTGTTAATTTACAAAACAGTGATAAATAGGCTACGTGCATAAATAATGATTTTAATGAAAAATAACTATTTTCCAAACCAACCCCCCCCCATCAGTGAGAAGAGTAACATTGTGGGATTTTCTTTTTAAAATTGTGGTAAGATATAACAAAATTTACCATTTTAATAATTTTTAAGTGTACAATTCAAAGTGTGCAATTGAGAGGTACAGCCAACACCACTGTCCATCTCCAGAACTTTGTCATCATCCCAAACTGAAATCCTGTACCTATTACATAATAACTGCCCATTACTTCCTCCCCAAAGCCCTGGTTAACCATTATTTTTTCTTTATGAATTTGACTATTTCAGGTCCCTTATATATGTGGAATTATACAATACTTGTCCTTTTGAGTCTGGTTTATTTAGTAAGTGTTTTTAAGGTTTATTCATATTGAAGCATGTGTCAGGATTTCCTTTTTAAAACTGAATAATATTTCATTGTATGTATATATCACATTTTGTTTATCCATTTGTCTGGGCATTTGGGTTGCTTCCACCTTTTGGCTACTGTGAATACTACTACTATGATCGTTAATGTGCACATGTCTGTTTGAATCCCTGCTTTTAATTCTTTGGGATACCATATGTACCTAGAAGTGAAAATTGCTGAGTCATAGGATAGTACTATGTTTAGTTTTTGAAACCGTACTGTTTTTCTTCAGTGGCTTTGCCATTTTTACATTCCCATTGGCAGTACACAAGGATTCCAATTTCTCCACATCATCATCAGCGCATATTTCCTGGTTTTAATAACAGTTATCCTAGGAGTGGCATTGTTTTGCATTTTTGCAAAACTAATGTGTGACATAATAGAAGGTAACTGGATTCTTATTTTATTTATTTATTTATTTTTTAGACGGAGTCTCGCTCTGTCGCCCAGGCTGGAGTGCAGTTGCAGGATCTCAGCTCACTGCAAGCTCCGCCTCCCAGGTTCACACCATTCTCCTGGCTCAGCCTCCCGAGTAGCTGGGACTACAGGCGCCCACCACCTCGCCCGGCTAGTTTTTTTGTATTTTTTAGTAGAGACGGGGTTTCACCGTGTTAGCCAGGATGGTCTCGATCTCCTGACCTCGTGATCCACCCGTCTCGGCCTCCCAAAGTGCTGGGATTACAGGCTTGAGCCACCGCGCCCGGTCAGGTAATTGGATTCTTATGTCTGCCTCTGCATTTAAGCTGCTGCACTGTTTCATTTTGGTTTAAGATGAAGAAAATCCCACCTCACAGTCATATGAAGTTGGAAAGAAGAATATTTTAATAGCTTTTTAAAGATAATCATGGATATTCTTTGATATCACATCAAAGTTTGACAAATGGTAGCTTTTTAAAGGTTAGTTACAAAGTGGAATCTGAAATTATATCAATGTACTTTTTTTTACACTGTTACATTAATATCCATTGGTGTACCTTACACTTTGAATGGATGTTGGATCGATGCCTGATATTTTAAACATTAAGCATAAGTCCTTCGGAAATTTTAGTGGTTCACTGTGTTATACAGTTCTTCCTAATGTTGACATATTTCATTATACAGTAGCAAACAATCACTTTCCTTAATGTCTTCCCATTTCATCAGAAAAGTCTTCAATTATTGGGAAGCTGTCAAGCTCACAGTGGCAGATAGAATTTTCCAAAATGCTAGTTTTCACTTGAAAGCTAGAATTGTATCATTGACAACACAAACTGTCAGTTGTTTTACTTGAAGTGACAGTCTCACTTTGTTACATTTTTGACAGAATTTCTGCTACATGCTTACGTCTGAATAACCCTGGTTTGTCTGTCAGTAGTTTTTTTTCTGGTAAAAATGGTGTTCCATGAAAAAAAGCTATTTCAGCTCACAGTTCAACCAATTGCAAAAGTGCTTTTGATTTGGGCAACCAAATCCACAGGACAACCCTTATACTCAGGTACACAGCAGAAATGGTTTGTGCATACTTGGTCACATGTAACTCAAGGGTAGAGATTTAATAAAAATTCATGCTTTTTACCATTTCATTAAGGATATTCTAAAATGAAATTGACATTATTTTTAGCCTGGGTGCATAGCAATGAAAAATACAGCTACTAGTACAGTTTGGTGCTGTTGACTCAGTTTGTCCTGAAGTACCAACAGTGTTATCCACCATTGCTTTTCACCATCACTGCAAATGTTCACAAAGTAAAAGGGAGAAATAATGTCTTAGTATTGTTACAAAAGATTTTTAACCTCACAGACTCCTTGAAAGGGTGTCAGGAACCCCTCCCCACACCTCTACCTTTAAGGTTTGTGGACTACATTTTGAGAGCTGTTGCCATGTCGTATTAGATTCTTTGTTTATGCATAGAAGAAATAAATAAACTAATAGCCAAAAAATTATTACCTTGTTAGAAGCTACCATAAATACATTAACTATTTTGTTATATAAGGGCATGTCTCACAGTTAATCATCATATACAGTAGTCCTTAACCCAGGGCTTCTGTACTTTATCACAGAATCGACTCTGTTTCAAAATCAGTATCTTCCAAAAGAGTTCATATTAGACAACACGGAGGATCCCTGTGTTTTCCTGTTTTTCCTGTTTCCTCTGACACTTGAGAGTTCATTTTAGTGTTATGGAGTGACTAGGCTTTTGCCTAACTGACTTATAGTTTCCTTTGGGTTTTCTTGTCAGAGCTGCTATACCTGCTTCCCAAGGCCAGCTGGGCAGCCAGGATCATTAATGGGGGTGTTCAGCCAATTTCTTGGGAATAAGTAGACTGAGAATCTGGAGTTTGGATTATAGTTGCTGTTCAATTCACTTTGTGATCTTAAAAAAATCACTCATTCCCTTGGACCTTTTTCAAGTTACATATGTATGTGTGTGTGTATGTATGTATGTTACATAGTATGTATTTTAGAGACAAGGTCTCACTGTCATCCAGGCTGAAGTGCAGTAAGGCATGATCATGGCTCACTGCAGTCTCAAACTCTAGTTTCAAACAATCCTCCCTGCCTCAGCCTCCTGAGTAGCTGGGACTACAGGTGCTCACCACCATACCCAGCTAATTTTTAAAAATTGTAGAGATAGGATCTTAGTATGTTGCCAAAGCTGGTCTGGAATTCTGGGCCACAAATGATCCTCCCATCTCAACCTCTAAAAGTGCTGGGATTACAGGTGTGTGCCATCATGCCTGGCCCAGGTTCCTTATATTGTAAAATGAAGAGGGCTTGACTAAATAATATCTAAGGCTTAAAAAAAAAAAAAAAAAAAAAAACTCTATATTGCCATAGCAAACAAGGAGAATTCCTCCTCCTACCTCAGTGAGATTGCACAGCATGTGACCCAAGCAAAACCTAATGTGTATTATAGAATATGAGGGATGACATGGTCAAAGAAACAAACGAGAAGGTTGACTCAACAATATTTAGCCGAAACAGCTATAATAGCCTAGCTTCCTCTTTCAATTAGAAAAGACAGCTTGATTTGTCTTTTGGTTTTTGTTTTTTTGAGACAGAGTATCGCTCTGTTGCCCAGGCTGAAATACAGTGGCACGATCTCATCTCACTGCAACCTCTGCCTACCAGGTTCAAGCGATTATCCTGCCTCAGGCTCCCAAATGGCTGGGATTACAGGTGTCCACAACCACACCTGGCTAATTTTTTGTATGTTTAGTAGAGGTGGGGTTTCACTGTGTTGGCCTGGCTGGTCTTGAACTCCTGACCTCAAGTGATCCCACCTCGGCCTCCTAAAGTGCTGGGATTATAGGTGTGAGCCACTGCACCTGGCCTAAAAAACACAGCTTGGTTTTTTAAAATGATGACAACGGGCCAGGCGCAGTGGCTCATGCCTGTAATCCCAGCACTTTGGGAGGCCGAAGCAGGTGGATCACCTGAGGTCGGGAGTTCGAGACCAGCCTGACCAACATGGAGAAACCCCGTCTCTACTAAAAATACAAAATTAGCCGGGCGTGGTGGTGCATGCCTGTAATCTCAGCTACTTGAGAGGCTGAGGCACAAGAATCTCTTGAACCCAGGGGGCGGAGGTTGCAGTGAGCAGAGATCGTGCCATTGCACTCCAGCCTGGGCAACAACAGTGAAACTCTGTCTCAAAAATAAATAAATAAATGATGACAGCAATGCATGTTCATTATTGAAAACTTAGCAAGTAATGACAAGCAAAAGAAAATATTAAATACGTACATAATCCACCCATCTAGAACAGCCAATTCTTAACAGCCTTCAACATTTCTTCTATGAACACTTTCTTTTTACAAATAGGATGTTGTTATTCTTTTATAATTTTTAATATTATACAAACATCCTCTAAAATATAAATAGCTATAATATATTCCCTTTGGGGATATATGCAATTTGATTAATACATACCTTTAGACATGTCAACTATTCCCAGCTTCTTGCAATGAGTAATAGTGCTTGGATAAACATTCCTACTGTCCTTTTCCAAATCCTTAATTATTTTCTTAGTATAAATTCTTACGAATTGAATTTGTACATCAAAGGGCATGCATACCTTTCAAGTCTACTTATCATCTTACTCTGTTTTAAAAACTTTCTCCCAAACTATAATCTTACCAAGTGAGTAAGTAAATGCTAATTTCCTATACTGTTACCAACACTGAGCATTTTAATTTTTTTTATCCTTACCAGTTTGATAAGTGGAAATTTCTCTTACTATAATTTGTATTTTCATACATTTTTGGAAGGTTTATTCAGTGATTCCTAAACAAAAATTCAGGACTTGTGATCTAGAAACCAAAACATTATTTGTTTTCTGATGTGAAAATTTATTTATATGGAAAATCTTAGAAAGTCAGACAAATTCAATTACAGTTTTCTTGGTGTTTTTGTTTGTTTGAGACAGGGTCTCACTTGGTTGCCCAGGCTGGAGTGCAGTCACGTGATCATGGCTCACTGCGGCCTCAACCTCCCGGGCTCAAGCAGTCCTCCCACTTCAGCCTCCCAAGTAGCTGGGACTACAAGTGTGTGCCACCACACCCAGCTAATTTTTGTATTTCTTATAGAGACAGGGCTTCACTATGTTGCCCAAGTTGGTCTCTAATTCCTGGGCTCAAGTGATCTACCTGCCTCAACCTTCCAGAGTGCTGGGATTATAGGCATGAGCTACTGGGCCTGGCCTAAATTACAGTTGTTAATAAACTTAACAATATTTACATGTCTGAGTGTAATTAAATAAAATTGAGATTATTCCTCTAAAACCAGTAGGCATAATCTCCAAAATGTTAAGAGAACAGTACTGAGAAAAAAAAATCTGATAAAAAAAAGGGTTTTAAGTTAAAGTATCAAGAGAGATTGAGATTATTTATACAAATGGATTTGGTTATAAAAAAGGATTTCTTTTTTCTTTTTCTTTTTTGAGATGGAGTCTCACACTGTCACCCTGGCTGGAGTGCAGTGGCATGATCTCAGGTCACTGCAACCTCAGCCTCTCAGGTTCAAGCAATTCTTCTGCCTCAGCCTCCCAAGTAGCTGGGATTACAGGCGCCTGCCACCACGCCCAGCTAATTTCTTGTATTTTTAGTAGAGACGGGGTTTTACCATTTTGGCCAGGCTGGTCTCGAACTCCTGATCTCATGATTCGCCCGCCTCAGCCTCCCAAAGTGCTGGGATTAAAGGCGTGAGCCACTGTGCTCGGCCGAGGATTGACTTCTTTCATTTTTGGTTGTCCTTTAACTGTGGTTTTTTGGTCAGAAACAACCTGGTTCTTTCTCAAAGTTAAACATTATCACCTCTTTGGTTAAGACAAAGCACAGGACTTCCTTGGGGAGAACCACCTAAATTAAAGATATAAAGAACCAAGGAAATTGATGTGTATTGAGTACGTATATAAATGCCAAGCTGTGCATTACAAAGTGCATGTAGCATCATAGAGTCGACTGTATAAATGTAGAAACAGCTTGCCAGAGTTTGAATGCTGGTTCTGCCACTGACTAGCACTGTGATCTTAGGCAAGAATACTTAAGTTCTCCGTATCTGTTTCCTCCTCAGTAAATTGGGAATTGATTGGATGATTTCTTCATTCACCAAATATTTATTGTCTATTATATGCGAAACAGTATTCTAGGTCTGGGGATACAGCAATGAACAAAGCAGACAAAAATCTGCATTAATGGAACTTACATTCCAGTGGGAGATACAACTAAGGAAAATATATAGTAAGTTAGATGGGAAAATGTGTTTCAGAGCAAAAGTAAAACGAGAAAGGGGAATGCTCAATACCGATAGGAAGGAAATTGTAGAGTCAACAGGAAAGGCTAAGAAAGTGATATTAATACTTGAGTAATGATCTAAGAGAAGTGAGCAGTTGTGCTATGTGAATACCTGAGGCAGGTCATTCTAAGCAGGAGAAACAGCACATACTCTGAAAGCAGGGCTATGCCTGGTGTTTTTGAGAAAGTAAAGAGACCATTGTGACTAGCATGGAATAAATGTCAGGCAAGTAAGTAGGAGATGAGATGAGAGAGGGAAAAATTGTACTCACCCTTTTTTTCTTTTCTTTTCTTTTTTTTTTTTTTGTTTTTTTGTTTTTTTTGTTTTTAGACAGATTCTCGCTCTGTTGCTTGGGCTAGAGTGCAATGGCGCAATCTCAGCAACCTCCTCCTTCTGGGTTCAAGCGATTCTCTCACCTCAGCCTCCCGAGTAGCTGGGATTACAGGCACCCACCATCATGCCCAGCTAATTTTTGTATTTTTGTAGAAACGGGTTTACCATGTTGGCCAGGCTGGACTTGAATTCTTGACCTTAAGTGACCCACCTGCCTCCACCTCCCAAAGTGCTGGGATTACAGGTGTGAGCCACCGTGCCTGGCCTGTACTCACCTTTTAAGATTGAAACATAAATATAGAACACTTTGAACATTGCCTGGTTATATCCATTCCTATTACTACAAAAATGCTGTATAACAAACTGAATTTCAGTGGAGTACAGTGATCAATGTTTATTTTTGCTGGCAAATCTAGATTTTGGCTGGGCATTTTTTCTGTTCTTAACTCATTCATGCTCCTTCAGTCAGCCATGGGTTGTGTAGGCAGCTCTTTGCTGTCCTCTGCCACGTTTGGTGATGTAGGATGACCACAGCTGGGGCTATTTGGCCCTCTTTCCTGTGACCTCTCGTCCTCCAGGAAGCTACCTCTGGCTTGTTCTCATGGCAGTGGCAGGGTTCCATGAAAGAGTGGAAGGCAGTTGGAACTGGAACCTCATCAGCTCTGCCACATTCTACTGGTCAAAGCAAGTCACAAGGCTAGCCCAGATTCGAGAAGTGGGGAAACAGACTCTATCTCTTAATGGGTAGAACAGCAAACTCACATTGTTAAGAGACATAGACACATAGCAGGTGGAAAATTGAGGCCATTTTAGTCATCAGTCTACCATATTGGCACTTAATAAAACCTCGAGAAATACTAGTTACTGTTTTTACTGTGTGAATTGCCTAGCTTTATTTTGGGAGTTTTAAAATTAGAATTATTAATTTGTAAGAGCCCCTGATAGACGTTTCATTTATTTTTGGTCTTTGAACTTTTGGGGTGGATTATTGTTGCTTTTTGCTTTTTCTCTACAAAATTTTAAATTTTTATATAATCAGAAATATCAGTCTTTCCTTTATGATCTCTGCCTTTGGTCTCATTCCTAGAAAGTCCTCTACCCCAAGATTATACATTTTAAACATCACCTACATTTTCTTTTTTTTTTTTTTTTTTTTAAGACAGAGTCTAGCTCTGTCACCCAGGCTGGAGTACAGTGGAACAATCTCATCTCTGTAACCTCTGCCTCTCAGTCTCAAGCAGTCCTCCCACCTCAGCCTTCCAAGTAGCTGGGACTACGGGTGTGAGTCACACCTGGCTAATTTTTGTAATTTTTGTAGAGAAAGGGTTTCGCTGTGTTGCCCAGGCTGGTCTCAAACTCCTGGGCTCAAGCAATCCTTCCACCTCAGCCTCCCAAAGTGCTGGGATTACAGGCATGAGCCACCACACCCAGCATCTACATTTTCTTCTAGTACTTTTATGTTCCATTTTCCACACTTAAACCCTTTATCTATCATGAGGGCTGACTTTTTAAAAAAGACTTCTTCAAATTATTGAGTGAAACAAAAAGGAAGTCAACACCGAAACTGCAAGAAATATAAAAGGAAGTTCAGCTTATGAAATTTGGATTTCCCATTCACCATAGCTTACATTAGAAAGACTCTGTCCCATTCTACCCACTCTGAGATTGTCTGTGCTTCCTGTTTGGCATTCAGGAGGAAGTCCTCATATTTCCCAGCCATACTTTGCTGGTATCTTTAATATTTAATCCCATTTGTGGTCAACACCGAAAGGAAAATTCTATTTCTGCCTCACATCTCAGGTGTAGTTGTAGTGACTGAAATAATCACAGCTTGATGAAGCCTGATTGCTACAATGTATAATGTCCATACTCTCAGGGCTACATAGATCTAACCAATCTAACATTGAGATTTATACATCTGTATGTTATTTTTATTCTCATAGAAATTCTTTTTAAAGTTTCATAGCTTCTCTGCCAAGATACAAAATAGAGAACCACAAATTGTATATTTAAAAAAGAAGTAGATGAATGATATTAGATTCCAACTACCAATTGGACAGCTCCTGAGGTCTCACAGTCAGCCACTTTTTTATCTTATCAGTGATAGGGTTTGGCTGTGTCCCCACCAAAATCTTACCTTGAATTGTAGTTCCCATATTCCCCGCGTGTCGTGGGAGGGACCTGGTGAGAGGTAATTGAATCATGGAGTAGTTATCCCCATGCTGTTCTCATGATACAGTGAGTTCTCACAAGATCTGATGGTTTTATAAGGGGCTTTTTCCTCTTTGCTCAGCACTTCTCCTTCCTGCTGCCATGTGAATAACTGTGATTAAAAGGATGAAAAATGTGTCCATATATAAAATGTTTCTAGTATAAAAAATGTATCTATATATAAAATGACATTTCTAGTACCTTTGAAGTTCCTCGAGTGCCACTCTCCACCATATCCCTTTCCTCATACCAGAGATAACCACAATCTTGAATTTTGTAATCACTGTCCTCTTGCTTTTCTTTACAGACATTACCACAAATGTGTATTTCCCTAAACAACATATGATTTAGTTTTGCATAATGAAACTAGTTTCACATGGATGTGGTTCATTTTTACTCTTGTAAGATATTTCCTTGTGTGACTATTCCAAAAATATACTATTTATTTTGTCAGTGAATATTTGGGCTTCCATTTTCTTGATATTATAAACAATATTGCTATGAATATTCTTATAATGTCTCCTGATACATATGTGTGACTATGAATTTAAGAGAAAAATTACTAGGTTGTAGGATGTACATTCTCAATTTTACCAAATAATGCCCAATTCTTTTTCCAAAGTGGTTATACTAATTTACTTCCTTCTCTCCATATAGTATTCATGAGTAGCCATTGATCCACTGTCCTTAGCAACTCTTGGTGTTGTCAGGCCTTTTGCCAACCCAATGACTGTAAAATGGCATTACTTGGCTTTTATACATATTGCTGTGTTACTAATGAGTTTGAACATGTTTTCATGTTTCTTTGCCATTTGTATTTTATGCCTGTGCATGTCTTTTGCCCATTTTCCTATTGAGTTATCTTTTTCATACTGAATTTACGTTCTACAATATTTATATATTTTAGATATTGTTCATTTGTTTTCCAATATTCAAAAAATATGACTAGTCGTGGTGGCTCACACCTGTAATCTTAACACTTTGGGAGGCTGAGGCAAGAGCATTACTTGAGCCCAGAAGTTTGACACCAACCTGGGCAAAATACAGGAACACCCTGTATCTATAAAACATTTTTTAAAAAAATTAGCTGGGTGTAGTGGCATTCACCTGTGGACCCAGCTACTCAGAAGGCTGAGGTGGGAGGATTGCTTGAGGCTGGGAGGTCGACACTTCAGCAAGCCATAATCATGCTGCTGCACTCCAGCCTATGCGATGGAGGGAGACTCTGTCCAGCCTATGCGACAGAGGGAGACTGTCTCCAAAAAAAAATGTATATTTAATCTGTGTTTAATCTGTACAAGCCACTGAACTAAACTCTGGAAACACAGCTATGGATAAGACAGAAACTACTCCCGCCCTCATGGGTTTATCCCCTCACTCAAAGGGGGTTAAAAAGTAAACTAATAAATCTCTAAACTTATAAATCTCTAAATAGTAACATCATCTTAGCTTTATACTTTCTGAGGGTGAAGTTACCAGACCCCTACTAAATTCTTTCCCTCTGAATCCTGTATTAATACTTCAATAGTATAAACGTTATTATTAATGGTGTTTGTCTTCACCACTCGTTGACAAGTTTTCTGAAATCAGCAGCCTATTTTTTTGTTTTTCATTTCTGTACCTCCACTACTTAACATGGTCATTACATAAGGGATGCTAAATAAATATATTCATTGAATGGATGAATGAAAATATGTCATTAGTGATAATAACTGAAAAATTCAGTGTTCACTATTGATACCTAGGGAGTATAGGCCTAGGTTTGGCATTTTGATACAATTACAGGTATAACTTTCAGTAGAAAGTAGAAAGTAGATATTTCTTTTTTTTTTTTTTTTTTTTTTTTTGAGATGGAGTCTCACTCTGTCGCCCAGGCTGGAGTGCAGTGGCTTGATCTCGGCTCACTGCAAGCTCTGCCTCCCAGATTCACGCCATTGTCCTGCCTCAGCCTCTCGAGTAGCTGGGACTACGGGCCCCCGCCACCACGCCCAGCTAATTTTTTGTATTTTTAGTAGACACGGGGTTTCACCATGTTGCCCAAGCTGGACTTGGGCTCCTGAGCTAAAGTGAACCGCCCGCCTCAGCCTCCCAAAGTGCTGGGATTACAGGCATGAGCCACCATGCCTGGCCAAAAGTAGATATTTCAAGCACTATATGAAGTAGCTGGTTGCAGATTTCTTCATGCAAAAACCCGGTTGCCTATGTCTATGTGTTAGGTAAGCCAGTTTAGATTTAGATGTTTTATACCAAAGTTATTTACAGAAAAAAGTAGACCTAGTTGTATTATCAAAAAATTACAGAGTTGGCTGGGCACAGTGGTTCACTCCTGTAATCCCAGCACTTTGGGAGGCTAAGGTGGGCGGATCACTTTAGCTCAGGAGCCCAAGTTCAGCTTGGGCAACATAGCAAAGCCCCATCTCTACAAAAATTACAAAAATTAGCAGGGCGTGGTAGCATGCGCCTGTAGTCCTAGCTACTTGTAAAGCTGACGTGGGAAAATTGCTTGAGCCCGGGAGGTCAAGCCTGCACTGAGCCATGTTCATACCACTGCACTCCAGCCTGTTTGTCAGAGCGAGACCCTGTCTCAGAAAAAAAAAAAAAAAAAAAAGTTACGGAGTTGTGTAATATGCGATACAAACTAACTGTCGGGGCTATACTTAACCAGCAAATACACAAGAATGTTAAGTATGTATTATTATATGAGACAGAGGAGAAGCCATATATTAAAAGGCATATATTAAAAGCCAAGCATGGTGGCTCACACCTGTAATCCCACCACTTTGGGAGGCTGAGACAGGAGGATTCCTTGAGCCCAGGGGTTCAAGACCAGCCTGGGCAACAAAGTGAGACCCCCCCCCCCCCCCCGTCTCTACCAAAAAACAAACAAAAAAATTCGCCAGGCATGCTGGCATGCACCTGTGGTCAGCCTGGGCAACACAGTGAGACCATCTCTTTTTTTTTTTTTTTTTGAGATGGAGTCTCACTCTGTTGCCCGGGCTGGAGTGCTGTGGCTGGATCTCAGCTCACTGCAAGCTCTGCCTCCCGGGTTTATGCCATTCTCCTGCCTCAGCCTCTCAAGTAGCTGGGACTACAGGCGCCCGCCACCTCGCCCGGCTAGTTTTTTGTATTTTTAGTAGAGACGGGGTTTCACCATGTTAGCCAGGATGGTCTCGATCTCCTGACCTCGTGATCCGCCCGTCTCGGCCTCCCAAAGTGCTGGGATTACAGGCTTGAGCCACCGCGCCCGGCCCCTGAGACCATGTCTTTAAAAAAGAAAAGAAAAGAAAAAAAAAAAGGCATGACTTTGATTCCTTGTCATGACTGGGAACATTCAGATAGTCACTTGTTAGGTCTATAGATTAATCCCCTATTAATGAATACTCTGGGAGCAAAGCTCTTCTGAATATGTTGGCCTGGATATGAAAAAATTGAAGGAGGTGCTAATCTCCAAAACACTGGGTCAGAAGCAGCCAAGCTGGAAGAACAGAAAGCAAGCTTCCCATGGGTAGGCCTGGTATCAGCTCAGGCACAGAAGTCAGACTGTGGACATGGATGACTTGGGAGTTACTTGGGACTGGGGAGTACAGTGTCACTGGGATGGACATAATCCTTAGAGGAGTAGACATACTTGGTCAGACCAAGAAAGTAATGATATGCAGCTTGCCCTACCTGTTGGATAAAGTACCCTGTAGAACCCAAAGAAGCCACAATGGTAAATTCATATCCTGGAATGCATCTCATACCTGCCACAGTAAATCTAGCACTCTGTGCCATAAGTTCTGTGCTTTCCTAACTGCACAGAAGTAGCTGAAGGGAAGTAAAACCATGAAAAAGTTTATCAGAATGGCAGAAGGGGCCCAAAGATAAGGTGTAAAACTGCTCGTCAAAAATGTTTTAGTGAATTGAAAAATTGTAAAGTTATAGAAATGGTGTGTAGTGGAATATAGCTGATTGAAACCATGTAAGGAGCTTATATATAAGCTTCAAATCATCATTCACTCATGGCATAAATAAAAACTGAATACTATATATAAGAAACGGTGCTAAATATTATGAGGATAGATATATAAAGAAAACTTAGATTCTATTTGCAAGACACTTAGGTTGGTATTATTTGCTCACATTTATACTCCCTTTTTTACCAAAATGAATTTGTGACTGCTTACATAAACAATATATATATGTGTGTGTATATGTATGTGTGTGTGTGTGTACATATATATGTATACACATATATATGAAATAATGTAAAGAGCAAAGAATGTCAGGCAAAAAATTCAAAGAAACCTTAGGATCAGTCTAGTTGCTTTAATTGTATCTGGAACTTCACTATGAGATTTTTGGCAGTAAGGGCAAAGGAAAAACATCATTAAGAATTGTCTTGAAGAAAGATTTTCCTGGTACTGTTTGTGAGATGAATTTATCATGTGGATCCACTGCATAGGGGAAATTGAGTAATGCGATGAATCATGGCCTCAAGAACACTACTTATGTAGTAAATGCAGAAGTAGACTTCATAGAGCTATTTCTTACTTTGATTATTTGTTAAAAGGCCGGCATGGTGGCTCCCAGCACTTTGGGAGGCCGAGGTGGATAGATTGCTTGAGCTTACGAGATCGAGACCAGCCTGGGCAACATTGCGAATCCCCATCTCTACCAAAAATGCGCCGGGCGTGGTGGCTCAAGCCTGTAATCCCAGCACTTTGGGAGGCCGAGACGGGCGGATCACGAGGTCAGGAGATCGAGACCATCCTGGCTAACACGGTGAAACCCCGTCTCTACTAAAAATACAAAAACTAGCCGGGCGAGGTGGCGGGCGCCTGTAGTCCCAGCTACTCCGGAGGCTGAGGCAGGAGAATGGCATAAACCCGGGAGGCAGAGCTTGCAGTGAGCTGAGATCCGGCCACTGCACTCCAGTCCGGGCGACAGAGCGAGACTCCGCCTCAAAAAAAAAAAAAAAAAATGCAAAAATTAGCTGGGCGTGGTGGTGTGTGCCTGTAGTCCCAGCTACTCAACAGACTGAGGTAGGAGGATCGCTTGAACCTCGGGAGGCGGAGGTTGCAGTGAGCCAAGATTGCACCACGGCACTCCAGCCTGGGCGACAGAACTAGACCTTGTCTCACAAAAGAAAAAAAAAAAACAAGGCAATACAACGTAGTAAAAGTGATAAGGCACACACTAATAAATAATTAGAATACAAGGCAGAAGGTGATAAGTACCACAGAGTGGAGAGATTGTTATGGAAGATCAGGGAAAAGAGATTATTTCCGGGATAAAAAGGAGGGGGAAAGGCCAAGCGTGGTGGCTCATGCCATAATCCCAGCACTCTAGGAGGCTGATGCAGGAGGATTGCATGAGCCCAGGAGTTCAAGACCAAAGACCCTGTTTCTACAAAAAATGTAAAAAGCCAGATGTAGTGGCACACTTCAGTGGTCCAAACTACTCAGGAGGCTGAGGTGAGAGGATCGCTTGAGCCCAGGAGGCAAAGGTTCCATTGAGCCATGATTGCGCCACTGCACTTCAGCCTAGGTGACAGAGCAAGATCCTGTTTCGAAAAAATAAATAAATAAAATAAAACAAAGAAAAAAGAATGCAATATATTGTTAACTATAACCATCATGTAGTACAATAGATCTTTTGAACTTGATTCCTAATTGAAATTTTGTATCCTTTGACCAGCATCTCTCCAACTCCCTCCTTTCACCTGCAATCACCCCAGCTGCTGGTAGCCACCATACTTCTTATTTTTAAGACAAAGACTTGCTCTGTTGCCCAGGTAGGAGTGCAGTGATGTGATCTCAGCTCACTGCAACCTCTGCCTCCCGGGTTCAAGTGATTCTCCTGCCTCAGCCTCCTGAGTAGCTGGGATCACAGGTGCCTGCCACCATGCCTGGCTAATTCTTGTATTTTTAGTAGAGATGGGGGTTTCACCTTGCTGGCCTGGTTGGTCTTGAACTCCTGACCTCAGATGATCTGCCCACCTCTGCCTCCCAAAGTGCTGGGATTACAGACATGAGCCACCACGCCTGACCAGTTCTACTTTCTGTAGTACTTCTATGAGATCAACTTTTTTACATTCCACATATGAGTGAGATCATGCAGCTTATTTCAGTTAGCACTGTCTACCAGGTTCATCCATATTGTCACAAATGACAGAATTTCCTATTTTATGACTGAATAATATTTCGTTGTGTACGTGTACCACATTTTCTGTATCCGTTTGTCGGCTGATGGACACTTAAGTTGATTCTATATCTAGTCTATTGTGAATAATATATAGCAAGCATGAGAGTGCAGATATCTCTTCCATACTGATTTCATTTTTGAAAGATATATTCCCAGTAGTGGGATTGTTGGATTATATAGTAGTTCTATGTTTAGTATTTTGAGAAACCTCCATACTGTTTTCCATAATGGCTGTATGAATTCATATTTCTAACAACAGTGTGTGAAGGTTCCCTTTTCTCCACCAAAGACTTGCATCTTTGGTCTTTTCCATAATAGCTATTTTAACAGGTGTGAGATGATGTCTCATTGTGGTTTTTTTTACATTTCCCTAATGTTGATGTTGAGCATTTTTTTCCTGTACCTGTTTGCCATTTATATGTTGTCTTTGGAGAAATGTCTATTTGAGTCCTTTGCCCATTTTTTAATGGGGTTGTTTTCTTGCTATTGAGTTTATTGAGTTATTTATATTTTGGATTTTAACCCCTTATGAGATGTATAGTTTGCAAATATTTTCTCCCATTCTATAGGTTGTCTGTTCATTCTGTTTATTGTTTCCTTTGCTGTGCTTATTAGTTTGATGTAATCCCATTTGTCTACTTTTGCTTTTGTTGACTCTGCTTTTGGGGTCATATCCAAAAAATCATTGCTCACACTCATGTTATGGAGCTTTTCCCATATATTTTCTGTCTTGGTTCATTTTCAGTTGCTGTAATCAAGTGCCTGAGGCTAGGTAATTTATAAAGAAAAGAAATTTATTATTTACAGTTCTGGAAGCTGGGAAGTGCAAGGTGGTGGGGCTGCATCTGGTGAGGGCCTTCTCAGTGTGTCATAGCATGGTGGAGGACATCACGTGGTGAGTGGGGCACACCGAGAACCAAACTGGCTCCAATGACAGATCCACTATTCTGATAACTAACCCACTCCTGTTAATCCTTGTTAATTCACCTGCTAATTCATAAATGGATTAATCCACTCATGAAGGCAAAGCCCTCACGACCCAGTCATCTCTTTTTTTTTTTTTTTCCCCCGAGACGGAGTCTCGCTCTGTCACCCAGGCTGGAGTGCTGTGGCCCGATCTCAGCTCACTGCAAGCTCCGCCTCCCGGGTTCACGCCATTCTCCTGCCTCAGCCTCCCGAGTAGCTGGGACTACAGGCGCCGCCACCTCGCCTGACTAGTTTTTTGTAGTTTTTAGTAGAGACGGGGTTTCACCGTGTTAGCCAGGATGGTCTCGATCTCCTGACCTCGTGATCCGCCCGTCTCGGCCTCCCAAAGTGCTGGGATTACAGGCTTGAGCCACCGCGCCCGGCCGACCCAGTCATCTCTTAACAGCTCCACCGCTTAATACTGTTACACTGAGGATTCAGTTTCAACGTGAGTTTCAAAGGGGACAAGCATTCAAACCATAACAGTTTTCTGCTAGTAGTTTCACAGTTGAGGATCTTACATTTATGTCTTTAATCCATTTTCAGTTGATTTTTGTATATGGGATGACATGAAGGTTTAATTTCATTCGACTGCATGTGGATCTCCAGTTTTCCCAATACCATTCGGTGAAGAGACTGTCTTTTCTTCATTGTGTGTTCCTGGCATCTTCGTCGAAAATCGGTTGGCCATAAATGTGTGGATTTATTTCTGAGCTTTCTAGGCTGTTCCATCAGCTATGTGCCTGTTTTTATGCCAGTACCATGCTGTTTGGTTACTATAGCTTCTTTGTTATATATATATGTAATCCTTTTTTTTTTTTTTTTTTTTTTTCTGAAAAGGAGTCTCGCTTTGTTGCCTAGGCTGGTGTGTAGTGGCGCAGTCTCAGCTCACTGCAACCTCTGCCTCCCTCCTGCTTCAGGCACCTGAGTAAGTAACTGGGATTACAGATGTGCACCAGCACACCCAGCTTATTTTGTGTTTTTAGTACAGGGTTTCACCAGTTGGCCAGGGTGGTCTCAAACTCCTGACCTCAAGTGATCCGCCCACCTTGGCCTTCCAAAATGCTGGGATGGCAGGTGTGAGCCACCATGCCAGACCTTTGTAAGATATTTTGAAGTCAGGTACTATGATACCTCCAACTTTATTCTTTTTACTCAAAATTGCTTTGGTTATTTGGAGCCTTTTGTGGTTTCATACAAGTTTTGAGATTGTTTTTCTATTTCTGTGAAGAATGTCATTGGTATTTGGATAGGGATTGCATTCAGTCTGTAGATCACTTTGTGAAATTTTTTTCAAAAACATAATCATGATACCGTTGTCACACATAAAAATAATAAACACTTATTTTTGACTGAACCAGTCTTAAAAAGAAGCAAACCAACTATTAGCCAGGCCTTGGATGAGGATCTAGGCATCATCATTCACACCACAAAATTTGTATGTGTAAATGGCACACACACACAAGCCTAAGTATTAAATAATGTACTGAAAGAGAAGAGTCTCTCTCCTGAGTAATTTACTGAGGACTTCAATTGTGGAAAGTATGCCCTAAACACCAATTAAGTGTGCCAAAATCAATTTATTCATGTTTCTAGAGAAAAATAAAAGGGGAATATCTGAATTGTGGTTTTCCATGTATGTGGGTAGTCCCTTTAGTAATGAATCAAGGAACACTTTATTTCATTTGTGAAGCAGCGTTTGATTGTATATGCTCTGTGGTCTCAGGTGGCTTTTCGGAAGCCAGGGATAGGATTTAAGAAAAGAAATCTCTTCAAGTTCGTGTATAATCAATTTATTTAGAACCCGTAATCATTAAGCTAGCTGTGTCATATACAAAATTAGAAGAAAATTAATTATCTTTTGTTACTTATTTTTTAGAACCTTAGATTTTTGTTCAACTTTGTAATATGAACCTTTTCTAAAAGCTCTATTTGTCAGTGGCAGAAATATTACAAATATTTCTAGCATCATACAGTTTTTCATATGTCCTTAAGTAGTTTCTAACATTTTAAAATTTTTATACATAACTCTTAAAAAAGAAAATTTTGAAGAGTTCCTTTTCATTTATTTACAATGAAATTTGTAAACAAGAACTTATTACATTACAAAATCTAGAATAAAATTACCTTTTTTAAAAAAATGGATCATGCACATTTTGTAAAAAGAGTTGAAAATAAATCATTGTTCATTCCTATGGGAGCCTTTGTGTAACCATTCTACTTTTAACTCTTACTGCTAGAGGAAGTTGTACACATTAAGGAGGTATGTGGCACTGTTTCCAAAATAAATAGTTTATTTATACTATGTAAGACCAAGATTAGACCACTGAAGTTGTAATGGTCATTCTAGTCCTCAAATTTAAATGCAGTTTTTGTCAATACAAAAAAGAGACTGTACAATGAAGGAAAACTCATAATGCTTTTGACTTTACCAGCTGCTAGAGGCTACCCAGAATAAAGGTCAGAATATCTCCGTATTTAGGGTAATTCTTCTCTATACTCAAAATACTTGTAGCTGAGTTCATGGTGTACGTTTTTCATGAATGGTTGTTTATAGGAAGTTTATATATTATCTTGGCAAGATAACTTTGAAAACCCACTGTTTTTCTAGCGTTTTTCTATTGCTGCTAAACAATTTCTGCCCAATCTAAAAAATTGCCTTCCTATACCAGCAGGTGGAGGCAAGAGCAGTCGAATCATAGCACTTTACTTTTCAAGTGTACTGGCATGTATTGTAGATTATCTATCCATGACTCAAAGCCTCTTTATGACATGTCTCTCACATAATTACTTTTCTTCAACAACTCTGTTGTTGTTTGAGCATCTTCTTTTGATGGCTTTATCATTTGCTTTATTTACTTGGTATCTGGGACTAAACTTAGTGGTCATTTTAGGACAGACTAATTTAGATTTTCGTCACATTTCTATACTCATTGATTGAACAGTTAAAACGTACATGTTATGTGCTGAACGCATTCTTCCACATTTGCCAAGAAATATAAAAATGACTAAGACATGGACCACATTTCCAAAGAGCTTACATTCTAGTAGAATTACAAGGAAAAATGTCTTCAATTCCTCTCCTGACTTGGGGAAGCAGATCAGTCAGCCTTGCTGGTATAGCTATGGCTAGCATTGGGTAGTGATAAAGCTCCGTATTCACGTGGATTTTAATTCCATCAACAAATATTTACTAAGCACCAGGGACTACATAGGGGATTAATTTTTAAACGTAGGCTTTTTGTCTTACAGATAAAAAAGGCCAAAACAATCTTCAAAAGAAGTATCATTTATTTTTAAACTTTTTAATACAGGCTATATAGAACAAATAACTAACCGACATATAGATCCTGATGCATTGAACTTAGGGAACTTTCAGTTAGAAGTAACTGTGCGTAACATTTTCTGGAATATACTTAGAAAACTTTCCACAAATCCTGGTTGAAATAAAATAAAAGTATGATACTCTAGATCAATTCCATTAGCTGTTGATTAATAGCCAATAATGATAAAAAATATATACAAACAGTATGAAAGAGGAGAACTGAATTCTAAGGTTATATCTGTATGTGCAGAATGAGAGATGGAGAAGAAGCTCATAGTTATGGAAAACAGAAAAGAATGGCCCCAGAATTTCTTGCAAGACTTAACAGCCACCAATATTCCGAACTGTCTTTAAGCCCCAACCTGTCCGTCATCTTAATACATTGTGTATCAGAAATTTCCAACCCAATTAAAGCATTTCTGTTTCCTTCATTGGTTTATTTATGAAAGTCACTAAAAAGATACACAGTTTGATCTAACCTATTTAGCCTTACCTCCCATCCCTCCACACCCCATTAAACCTGTGTACCCACCTTACCTCATAGAGCTATCTTGAAAGACTCAGCCAGTTTAGAAGTTACATCCTTATTGAAGTCTTTCCTAGATGCCCCAAGGCAGAGTCGTATGCACTGTCCTCTTCATTCTCCATTGCTTTATTTATATAGAATTTGTTACCTGATATTCTTTTATTTCATTATTATTTTTAGAGACAGGGTCTTACTCTGTTACCCAGGCTGGAGTGTAGTGGCACAACTGTGGCTCACTGTAGCCTTGACCTCCTGGGATCAAGTGAGCCTCCCAAGTAGCTGGGACTATAGATAAGATCTCACCATGTTGCCTGGGCTGGTCTTAAACTTCTGGGCTCAAGTGATTCTTTCTCTTTGGCTTCCCAAAGTGCTGGGATTATAGACATGAGCCACCACACCCAGCCTGCTACCTGATATTCTAATATCTCTTTCTGTATTTCTTCTTCCTCACAAGTCTGTAAGCTACTGAAAGGTAATAACTTTGTCTTATTCATCTTTGTAACCTCAGTAAGTATTTGCTGAAGGAATCACTGAATCAACTATTTCTTGGGACGTCCTTTTATAATAAGCCTCTCTCCCCCCCTCGCCCCGCCATTTTTTTGGTGATGTCTGAATTATATTCATAATTCCAGATGATAGGTGATAGTAACAAGTCAGTAAATCCTATCAATAGGGAATAAAGAACCAGCATTTATTGCATAGAGTGTTTTCTTAGGATACCTCAGCTGAGGCTGGGCACAGTAGCTCATGCCTGTAATCCCAGCACTTTGGGAGGCCGAGGTGGGTGGATCACCTGAGGTCAGGAGTTCAAGACCAGCCTGGCCAACATGATGAAGCCTTGTCTCTACTAAAAATACAAAAATTTTTATTCCAGCTACTCGGGGGGCAAGGCGAGATAATCAGTTGAACCTGGGAGGCAGAGGTTACAGTGAGCCAAAATCATGCCATTGCACTCCTGTCTGGGTGAGAGAACAAGACTTCGTCTCAAAAAAAAAAAAAGGAAAGAATGTCTCAGTTGAACCTTATCAATAAAAGATGTAGATTGTTTGAGTACTTTAAGGAAGAATTTGCCATTTCCTGGGAGTACACTGTTTCCAAATGGTTTAATTGATTACCTATGAACAGTTCATTAAAGGGCTCTGGAAAAAATTGAGACCTGGGTGCAGAGGGCAGCCATCGAGGTCATCCAGGTTTGAGTGGTTTTGCTCTTTGAGAACAGGTGACTGAAAAGCTGCCCAAGTCTGTGTGACCTGTTTTTCAGAGCTTGATAAAAGCTAAAGTGGGGCACTCCTCCACAGCCCCTGCAGCAGTCTCTCAGGGCGTGGTATAGATAACAAGTCAGACATGTGATATAAATATGTATGCTTTAATTCACTTATTCTCTCCCCATTAAAGCAAAGTACAAAATCAGAGAAGTGCAATTGGCGAAAAGTTTGATGATTTCCTTTTCTGGGATGGGAGTTGCAACATCAGTATAGGATAATAAAGAATAAGGGCCCTCAGATACTTTTCAGTTTATAAATAAAACTATAAAAGAGTATGGGCTCTGGAGTCAGGCTTGGGTTTGAATCCCAGCTGCACAAATGCTATGTGACCTTGAACAAGCTACTTTACTTCTCTGTACCCAGTAAATTGGGTTGATAATATCTTCCTCTGGGCTTATTGGGAGGATTAAATAAGAACATGCATGTGTACTCTTGGTAAAGGCCTGAGGAGAGCTTAACAGTTAGAGGGAGATGTGAAAGTAGTTCATTATGTCTGGAGCATAGATACAAGAGCGAAAGGATGGCAGTGACAAAGCCAACATGGTAGTTAGGGCAGATTCAGAAGTGGGTAGCTTGAACCTGATCCTGAAGTCACTGGGGAACCATGCCATTGACAGGGAGTATCATGATCAGATGTGCATTTTAGGATGATAACTCTGCAGGCAATCTGGAAAATAGATTAGAAGGCATCCAGGAAGAACCTCCTGGGTTTCTGATTTGGACAACTGAGTACGTACTGGTGATCATCCCTGAGATAAGGAATAAAGGAGGAGGACAGATTTGGTTCTAGGGGCAAGGAAGATGAGCAATTTAATTTTAGACATACTGTATTTAAGGTGACCATTGACATCCAAGTGGAGCTACCCAGCAGGCAGTTGGTCATATGGGTCTAGAACTCAGGAGATTTGTGCTGGAGGTACAGATCTATAATTCTTTAGCTATAGGTGCATCTGTAACCATACAAATGGAACAGGCATGGTGTGCAAGATGTAAAGAAAAGAAAAGAGGCCATAGAACTGAATCCTGAAGAGCTCTAAGGAATCCTGAGAAGGGGCTAAAAAACAAAAACAAAACTTAAAAAAAAGACAGCTGATGATAAAAATCATGAGGGAACAGCCAGAGACATCAAATGAAAAGAGGAATCATTATCACAAAAGCCCAAGAAGGGAAAAGTTCCCAAAAAAGAGGGAGTTAAAAACAGGAAAGAGTGGAAAACACTGTCATGTATCACAAAAAGTCGATACGTAAATAGTGAAGAATGTCTGTTGCATTTAGTAGAAATCACTGGGGACCTTGGTGAGAGCAGTCCTTTTTTTTTTTTTTTTTTTTTGTTATTTTTTTTTTTTTTGTCGGAGACCAGGACCCAGATTGAAGTAGGGTGAAGAGTGAGTGGGACATAAGAACAAAAAGATAGCAGGGCTGGCTGGACCACTTTGAAAAATCTTGAGGATGAAAGGAAAGGAAGAAATAGTGGTGTCTAGTGGGGGACCCAGGATCAAGGAAGTTTTTGGTTTTTTTCACTTAAGGTGGAGAAATGTAAGCACTCCAGCACGTGTGTGTGTATGTGTATAAAGAGGCAGTACAAATGAGACATTTAAGATTTTGCTGAGAGATGATATCTCTGGAAGAGATTGGATAGGACCCAAGCCCAGAGCAAGAAACTGGCTTTAGGCAAGTCAGATTCATCTTATACTAGTTAGGAGTATAGAGAAATGGATGATACAGATGCAGCTATGTTCGTAGGAGGGAAGTGGAGAGAATTTCTGTATGATAGCTTTAGTAATGTAGGCAGCAAAGTCAGCTACTGATGGTGAGAGGAGAAATTCAGGGAGGCTGCACACAGTTTGAATAATAGGTCATAGGAGGCAGATGTTCATGGATGGATTTTCCTGAAGCCTTGGGAATCCAACTCAAATCAGAGGCCATGATATAATAGTATCAAAACTCATAGCTCTGTTCAAAACCTGCTATGAGAGTAGAAAAAGTAGCTGGTTAAAATGGTCCTGAGCAGAGGTTTTTAAGATTGATATAGCAGAAGGACTGGAAGTTGGGGTTTTGGTGAGAGATGGTTGACCTGACAGATGAAGCTCACTTCTAACAGCTGTGCAACCTGAGGTGAAACTACAATTGGAAGCCCACCCCTAGCCCCCTCCTGTACCATGAGGGGCCTCACATGTGTATGGATGCCCCCACCTGTATGACCAAACTCTGACCACACTCCCTGCTCTTAATGGCCACCCCTCAGTGCAAGATATATATAAACCAATGGTGCAGTTCACCCTCAGGAAAATAGACCCTGGGAAGGGACCCACACAGATTCTGGGAGCCATTTGAGCAAGGAATTCTGGAGTCTTGGGCACTCAAAGCATAGTTGCAGGATGGTAGTGGCAAGCTTTGCATGAGCTCATCCCCTTACCTCATCCTGAGCTGAGTGCAGACACAGGAGGGGCCAGAGTGGAGCCTGCCAAAGTACGGCAGTCGGCCAGGCACGGTGGCTCACGCCTGTAATCCTAGCACTTTGGGAGGCCAAGACAGGCAGATCACCTGAAGTCAGGAGTTCAAGACCAGCCTGGTCAACATAGTGAAACCCCGTCTCTACTAAAAATACAAAATTTAGCCAGGCGTGGTGGCACACGCCTGTAATCCTAGCTACTTGGGAGGCTGAGGCAGGAGAATTGCTTGAACCTAGGAGGTGGAGGTTGCAGTGAGCCAAGATCACGCCACTGCACTCCAGCCTGGGCAACAGAGCAAGACTCTGTCTCAAAAACAAAAACAAAGTACAGCAGTCATCCAGGTCTAAGGGTGGAGCTGTGGGAGAAGTCTGTTAGAGTGAGAAAATAGAGGGATTAAAGGACTGGAGTTCTAAGGGAGTTGGAAAACTAAGAACCATGAGAGTAGATAAATGGAAGCTGAAAAGATAGAAGGTTGTGATTGCAGTGGAATAGCTGACTTTATGATTTCCAAGGAGCATCTTCAAATGGTGGTAAGAAGAATAAACACAAAGGTTCTTGGAGTGAAATAGGTTAAGGAAGTGATGTTGGCTGGGCGCAGTGGCTCATGCCTGTAATCACAGCACTTTGGGAGGCCAAGGTGGGAGAATTGTTGAGCCCAGGATTTGAGACTAGCCTGGGCAACATAGCGAAACCCCATCTCTACAAAAATTAAATTAGCCAGGCATGATGGTGCATGCCTATAGTCCCAGCTATTAGGGAAATGGGAAGATCAAGTGCTTAAGCCCAGGAAGTTGAGGCCACAGTGAGTTATAATCACACCACTGCACTCCAGCCTCAGCAACAGAATGAGACCCTGTCCCAAAAAGAAAAGAGAGAGAAAAAGAAAAGAAACTGAAGTTAAGGGAGTGGTAAGCCTTGTCCACCCACCCTTAGAGTCTCCCTGGGATGATTATGGAACTTTAGACAGGGACTGATAATGGTTTGACTGTGTCCCTACCCAAATCTCATCTTGAATTATAGCTCCCATAATCCTCATGTGTCATAGGAGGAACCCAATGGGAGGTAATCGAATCTGGGGGTGGATTTTTCCTGTGCTGTTCTCGTGATAGTGAGTAAGTCTCATGAGATCTGATGGTTTCATAAAGGGCAGCTCCCTGCGCACACTCTCTTGCCTGCCGCCATGTAAGATGTGACTTTGCTCCTCTTTCGCCTTCTGCTATGATTGTGAGGCCTCCCCAGGCATGTGGAACTGTGAGTCCATTATACCTCTTTTTCCTTATACATTATCCAGTCTTGGGTACTTCTTCATAGCAGTATGAAAATAGACTAATACAGGGACTGTAGAGCTAATTCTTTGGTGAATGTGAGAAAATGGCAAAGAGTTTAGTTAATGACAGCAACAAAGAGAGTTAATAAGGGATGTAGCAGGAAGACAGTAGCCTCAGAGGATTAGAATTGTAGTGCAGTAATGATTTGGACACCCCTTTGAGGATCAAGGAGAGGTTTACCCTGTGTCAAGGCCTCCTAGTGTGAGGAACTTGAGAGAATGTGAGTGCACTTCATGGGAGGGGCAGTGCATTCACCAGGAATCCAAGTTACAGTTAAGACAAAGCGGAAAAGCCAGTGCCCTGTGACAAGGTTGAGGATGTAGGGCCAGGGGTGAGTGTCGGAGAAAGAGACTGGCATGATGGGAGAGCTTCACCAACTGGTGATGCCGAACCTTTGGGACAGTGGCAAAATGTATGCTGTGAAAGGACACAGAGCAGAGAGAAAGCAGTAAGTTCACAAATATTTGCTGTGTTGAAGGTCTCGTACCAGAAACCTTTAGGTAAACTTTTATGACTTCTATCTTAGTAAGCTCAGTCAGTGAATAAGATTAATTCTCACTTGTAAAATAAGGACATGAAATTTAAACAGTCTTGTGGTAAAACCATTTTTATATTCTGATCATATTATCAATACCCTTGGCCCTGCTCCCTATGGAAAGAACTGAAAGTCTTTTCTGCCAGACTGTGCTCTTGAAAGTAGTGCTTACTCCTTATTTCTCTACGTTATGAGAATTAGATGAGTGTTTTAACACTCCCTGCACACATGAACTACTCAGTAAATGAGTTCTCCCTTCCTCTGTTTCTCTGTCCTTTCTTCCTTCCAGAGAAGACACCTAGGAACCTGGTTTGCGAGTGGAATAGGGAAAGGGTACCCAAGGAAGGGCACAGGCAGGGCTGCTTGCCGTACATGTGCTGTCACGTGGAATCTCAGGAATGAGATCGTCCAGTCGGTGCTGTCCATTCGAACTTTCTGCAGTGGTGAAAACATTATCTGTGCTGTCCAGTGTGGTACCCACTTACTACAAGTGGCTATTGGATATTTGAAATGTGCCTGGTACAACTGAGAAACTAAATTTTTTATTTTATTTACTCATAATTCATTTAAATAACTACATGTGCCTACTGTGTTGGACTGCACAGGTCTAGTGGATAATGTGCTGCTTGGCCGAAGGCTTCAAGAGAGAAATGGACTAAGTACCTGAAGAAATAGATAAGTTGGCCAGGAGTGTTGGCTCATGCCTGTAATCTCAGCACTTTGGGAGCCAAAGCGGGTGGATTGCTTGAGCCCAGGAGTTGCTCACTATGGGCAACATAGCAAGACTCTATCTCTATTAAAAATTTAAAAATTAGCTGGATGTGGTGGCACACGCCTGTAGTACCAGCTACTTGGAAGGCTGAAGCAGGAGGATTGCTTGAGTCCAGGAGGTCTAGTTTACAGTGAGCTATGACTGCACAACTACTCTCCAGCCTGGGCAACAGAGTGAGACCTTGTCTTTTAAAAAAGTAAAGAGAAAGAGAGAGAGAAATACAGATAAAAAGAGAAACAAGGAAAGAAGAAAGAAAAGAAGGAAGGAGAAAGAAAAAGAGAAACAGGTAAGCCTCAGTGAGGTATGTAGCTGGGCTTTGGCATCGCAGAAATCAGAAATAAAGGAGTCCTATATGCTCTGATGAAAGGACCCTGGACTTGAGCTATGGCCTGAGAAGTTGTGAGGAGAGGGGTGATTTACTCAAAACAGTGGCTAGAAAGACAACTTTGTAAATAGTAGAAATCAGGATTAGAGTGTTTCTGATGTAGTAACTACACAAGAGAAATAATTAAACTTATACAGGAATTCCAGTCTTGAGGGGGAATTGATTTAATGCAGACCTCAAGAGCAGTTTGTAGAGAAACATTAGTTGCAAAGCAAATACTGGGAATATTTGCCAAGTGTTTCAAAGAATTGGGACAAATTTCTGGAAATGTCCTGCCAACCATGTAGTACAACACAGTGACATGGTGACAGGGAAAGGGATGGAAAAAATGTAAATTGGTAGGAGGTAGAAGTTGGAAAATTTTACATAATATAGTTTCACCATAGCCCTGGCTCTAATAAAACGTGTTTCCCTGTATGAATGTTTACTTGTGATGATGAGGGAAGATGGTGTTGCTTTAATGTTTTTGCCATATTTGTCCCATCTCGTTTCAAGTGTATAATGAACATCTGTCTGCTCATCAGTGTGCAATGCATTGGGGTGGGAGTTTGTGATGAAAGAAATGTACAATGGCCATTGTGCTTGAGAAAGTCCTAGTTTCATTTAGAATATAAAACAAACTAATTGAATAGGTGATGACAGTAATTTAAATGTCTAAAATGAATGGCACAGATGAAAGGTGGTAGAAGCTCAGATCTGGGTGAACTGGAATGGTGAAAGCCTTGATGAGAGGAAGTAGAGGACTTCAAACTATGCTTCAAAAGAAAATGAACCCCATAAATCCACATTTCTGAAAGTACATTCCATAAAATATTTTACAAAAGTCTCAAGGCAATAATTAACTCAGAATAACTATGGCATACTCATTTGTCCAAATGAAATTCTGTAACCTGATGATCTCTGTCAAAATTTATCCAGCTTTCTTCCTTTGCTTAAACACTACTGTTATTATTATTATATTATTTTGGACACAGGAGATTACAGTGCTAGCAAATGCACCTTCCTGTCAATTCTAGTATGGTATTCTGTATTATTTCTTGGTTAGAAATTTCACAGGGTTGGCCTGTTGCAGTGACTCATGCTTGTCATCCCAACACTTTGGGAAGCTGAGGTGGAAGGATCGCTTGAGCTTAGGAGTTCAAGACCAGCCTGGGCAACATGGCAAAACCACATCTCTACAAAAAGTACAAAAAATTAGCTAGGTGTCATGCACACCTATAGTCCCAGCTACTTGGAAGGCTCAGGGAAGAGGATCACCTGACCCTGGAAGGTTGAGGCTACAGTGAGCCATGATCATGCCACCTGGACTCTAGCCTGGGTGAGAGAGTAAGACCCTGTTTCAAAAAAAAAAAAAAAATTCACAAAGGTCATGTTTTGAAAAGTGCTTTGAAAACAGAGATAATGAAGAAGGTATGATGATTGAGACAGAAATAATAAAGAGCCTGGAATTTTGTAGTAGGAAAAAAATATATAGTGTTTAATTAGACAACTGGAATCTCAGATTTGATCTACTTTTTCATTTTCAAATTACTAGACATAATAACTGCTGTAGGAAAAGACAGGCTCATGCCGGTTGTCTGCTTTTGACTTATATAGCTCTCAGCTGCAAAAAGTCAGAGAAAAATCTTCACCAGATTCTCAAGAATACAAGCACAGCTACTGGATGACTACAGGTGCACTGGTGTTCCCACCCGGGTGCAGTTCTTTCCAGGACTGTAGAGCCACGGAAGGGGAAGACGAGATCAATGTACCAGCATCCAAAGCATTGGGTGAGCTTGAAAATGTAACAAAGGGGAAGAAGAGGGATGCTCCGCAAAATGAAGATGGGAGAGGAAAAGCAGAGATAATGCAGAGAGAAAGTACTCAGTAGATCAAAATGTTTTAGTTAGAAGTATAAGGCATTCCCCTGTCACCATTCCTTTTCTTTGGTAACAAGAATTATGAATCCTGAAAAGAATTAAGGTAAAATCCCAGAAGGTGAGAAAAAAAAGTGTTAAGATACAAATTTTAATATATTTAGTTGACCCATGACATCATGATTTCTAACTTTTGTTTCTGTCTTTTTAGCCCTTCCAGGTTCAGGGAATAGTATTACATTAAGGGAGAAATAGCTTTTCACTAGTTGCCTTGGAAACTATAAAACATATATATGTCTAGCCAAGGTGGAGGTATTGACATCTTTATCAGTTTAACTTTCCCACTACAAATAAATGACAAGTGTTTGAGGTGATAGTTATGCTAATTAACCTGGTTTGATTATTACACAATGTACACATATATTGAAACATCACACTCTACCCATAAAGATGTACAATTATTATGTGTCAATTAAAAACGAAATAGAACTTAACAATCAGATATGCTATGACCACTTAATCTTCCAGTAAATGTTAGGAAATAGATGAAAACCAATGAAGGTCATCTTATCAGTGAAATGCTTGAAGTAATTTTCTTTTAAAACTGTGTAATAGGCCAGGCACGGTGGCTCATGCCTATAATCTCAACACATTGGAAGGCCAAGGAGGGCGGATCACTTCAGGTTAGGAGTTCAGGACCAGCCTGGCCAACATGGTGAAACCCTGTCTCTAATAAAAATACAAAAAACTAGTCAGGCATGGTAACACAAGCTTGTAATTCCAGCTACTCGGAAGGCCGAGGCACGAAAATCGCTTTAACCTGGGAGGTGGAGGTTGCAATGAGCTGAGATTACGCCATTGTACTCCAGCCTGGGTGATAGAGTGAGACTCTGTCTCCAAAAAAAAAGAAACCTGAGTATTAATAGAAATTTATCTGTAGTCATTGGTTTATACTAAGAGGAGTGGTGAAAAGAACAAGGTATTAAGATGGATACGTCCTATGTTTTCGTCGTCGTTCTTCTCTTTAATATTCCTGTAACTCAGTCATCTCAGGGCCAGCCTTTTTACCTATGCTGAGACTTCCTTGACAGTACAGCCTGTCATGGCCATGACTGACTCTTTCTTAGTGGCCTCTGTTGGCAGAAATAATTATTTTGGAAATTTTCAGCCAACTGTATAAATCCTGAACTTCACATCTTTATTATTTTGCACCAACACCAAGTATGTAAGACCCTCTACTCATCTGCCATTTCTTGTACTCTGACCTCCATACTGTTGGTTTCTCCCTATACTTATTCCTTTATCAGTAGAATCCTATATGAGGCAAATAATATAAAACCCCATTCTAACTGATTTCACCATAGAGGGGACTTACTAACTCATAACTGGAACGGTCAGGCTTTACAATTAGTTGATCTATGGGCTCTATGGTGTCTTTAAATATTTGGTTTCCTTCCTTTATTCTGCCATTCAAAGTGTCTGTTTTATCGTAAATCAGATTCTGCTCATTCTCATAGGATGGCTGCCAGCTGCAATCAAGGACACAAGTGTACTCACACTTAGTAGGAATGAGACCCCTTCTCTCACAGCATTCCAAGCAAGAGTACTGAGGGCAGGGACAGCTACCTTCAAAGAACATGAACTGTGTTGGGTGTGTGTGAGTGTTGACAGGAAGATGTGCATATAATTAGGTAGGGGAAGAGGTTAATGGCTAGATAACCAATGTGTATCTAACCATCTACTGTACTGACTTCTCCATTGTTATTTCTGGAACCCTTGTCCTGTGGTAAATAAACTCCTTCACTTTTTCATACTCTTCCCTGGATCTTCCCTTTTCTTCCTGATCTTTTCTAAAATCCACTGAACCCTGACAAGAATATTTCCCATGCATCCCTCTTCCTCCCACACCCCATACCAGAAAGTAAGGAGGAAAGATCAGTATCTTTTCCCCCAGAGGCCCCTTGCAACCACTGTGATGTCCAGCACTTCTTCATTGTGTAAAAACACCTTTAAAGCTCATGATCTGGTTTTCCCATTTTATATCCTGCTCATGTTGCCTCCCCCAGTCAGCTGGGAGTTTCTTCTTCAGGTACTCGGGTTCCTGGTTCAGTCTTTCTCCTTACAGGATCCACCGTCAACCTGCTGACTCCAGTGTTCACATAGGAATTTATCCGAACTAGACTTGTTTCTTTACACTCTTGCAGAGAAACTGCTTAATCCTTGAGGTCTTAAATTCAAATATCTCACATTTTTACTATAACCTGACTACTCCCATTTTACTGTTTTAATGATTTTACTGAGACTATAGTTTTTCTGTCTAAAACATTGCTCATGTTTTATATTCCATTTCTTCCTATCTCTGTAGGGAGCTCAGTCACTCTAAATACCTTAATAATGTAATTGAAAAAAAGGTGGTTTCAAGTAGTGTCATAACTATGATAAATTTCTTAAATATTTTGTGCAAATTTAAAACATATTTATTCCCAAATCTTTTGATCTAAAACCAAGGCCTTTTGTTAACTATAAATGATTTGATTGGCATTTCTCACTGTCCTTGTATAAACTATACCTATAATGCATCATCTTTGATTTCCAGTTTCAGCTTCTTGAAAGTGGAACATGAGTATAAGAAACATATAAGTAGTATGAATTCAGAAGCCTTCTGAATTGTCACAATTCCTTTCTCAATCTTTCAAAAGGACAAGTTTTTTGTGGGAGTTGATTTTTTTTGTAACTCTTTTTTTAAAGTATTTCTGAAACCTTTTACGTATCCCAGAAATAAGTTTTTAAATTTCGTATACGTTTAATCAGTCAGATATTTAAATTACATGAAAATAAGCATAACAGGCATAAACAGGTTTTGGAACAACAGGCTTACCATTAGTTAGTATGTAACTCAGCTGGTAGAAGAAGAAATGTGAAAATGTATTAGAAAATAGCCTGGCAGCCTCAAGTTGTAAGCATCAACTAGTATGTAGACATGAGTTCTTATGGAGAGTAAGTTGAGGATATCAGTATTTAGGTCTCTCCTATGTGAAAAATGTATCTATTCTGTGTCTCAACCTCTTTTAGCTACACTGCATTAGCTCTTCTTCTTTCCATGGCCAAATCCACAGAGAATTGCCTAGGTGCACACTCTCTCCAGTTCTTCACCTCTTCCTTATTCCTCCATCATAGTGGTCAGACCTATACGCCTGCTGCTCCCCTGACACTGCTTTAGCCAGAGTCGTGAATGGCATTCTGCTGCTGTATTCAACAAAGACTTTTCAGTTTTTCTCAACATCTGTATGTTTGGTACTGTTTTCACTGCTTACTTGTCACAACTTCCTAGAACCCATCTTGGCCTAATGTTCCTTCTACCTCAGTGATCATATTAGAGTTAGGGCCCCAATGCTTTTCTCTTCTCTGCAAACTCCCTTGGGTACTCCTATAAATACGATTACCACTTAATATTAATGAATTCCTCTTACATGTTCTTTAGCCACTTCAAACTTGACATGTCCAAAATTGAGTTTCTCTTTTTTCCCCCAAAAAGCCTCCTTTCCCTTGACTCTTGACTCTCTCACCTCCACCGCCTCCATCCATTCAGTACCAAGTCCTATTGAGCCCAACTCCTGAATATATTTTAAACCATTCTGATTCCCCCTATTTCCTAGTTTTGTATACTTTAATCATGAGCCCCAATTACAGCCCCAAGAACAACTTCTCTCTTGAATGATCTCTTTTACAAACCTTTCAACTCATTATAATTTGAGCAATTTCTCTAAAACACAAATCTGGTATCTCTCACCTGATTAAAACCCTTCTATGGCTCTCAAATTGCCTTCAGAATAAGATTGGATGTTTGGGGGAGTTTTTGGTTGTTGTCGTTGTTGTTTTAATGTTGTTTTAATGTTTCGTGTAGACAATGTTTCACTATTTTGCCCAGGCTGGTCTATTTTGCCCAGGCTGGTCTCAAACCCTGGACCTTAAGCAATCTGCCTGCCTCAGCCTCTCAAAATGTTGGGATTATAAGCATGAGCCACGATGCCTGGCCAAGGTTAGAGGTTCTGATGATTCCCAAGGCTCTTCATTTGCTAAATGTCTCTACTTACCTTTTCAGCCTTCTCTCCCCTTATGGCATTACCTTTGGATAATTCCTACACATTGTTCAAATGTTGGTTTGCTAGTTGCTCTTTCTAGAAAATCTTTCTTTACACATTCGCCCTGCCCCAAGACCAGAATGGAGTTCCCTTCTTTTGGAGTTCTCTCTGCTTACCCTTGTCATAACACTCATCTCAGTGTAGTATAATTGCATGTTTATCCATTTGTCCTTTCTACTATGTTAGAATGTCAGGGTCTAAGACAATTTGCCATTTATCCCCATTGTCTGTCACGAACTAGATACAGTACATGCTCGTAAGTATTAGCTGGATGAATGACTTTAAACAAGTCACTTAGTCTCTGGCTTCAGTTGCTTCATTAGAAGAGAATACAGTAATGCCCTACCTACCTTATAAGGTTGTTTTGGGGTCCTGTAAGATAATAGAAATGAAGCTTAGCATAGTGGTTAAGAATATGGGTTCTGGATCCATACTGCCTGGCTTTTAATCCTACCTGTGACCCTACAACTAGCTGCATGGCTTTAGGCAAGTTACTTAACTTCTCGGTGTTTTAGTTTTCTCTTCAGTAAAACAAGACTAACCACAGTATATAACTTAGAGGGTTGTTGGATGACTGAATGAGTTACTACATGGGAAGTATTTTGAACCATGCCTGAACAGACAATAAATGTTAGCTACTAAATATAACATTTTTATTTATAAGCCCTAAAATTATATATACTTATATTTATGTATATATGTGCATGTGTGTATAGACAGAGAGAGAAACATGGCATCAGTATTACTAGTTTGAATGTTTTAAGGGAGTAAAGACTGGTATCATTATTCCTAACAATTTCTTCTTTCTTTTTTTCTTTTAGGATAATGCCATAGCTATCCCAGAGTTTATTTTCCAAGTCTTAAATTCAAATTGTCATTCTTAATTTACATGAAATTTTGGTTAGAAAAATTGATGTTCAGTATAGGAAGAGAAGTTTTTAAGTTTCCTTGCTAAACTTGCAAGGTTTTTTTGAGTCTATGTACATAGTAGGTGGAAGTTAGCACTGGAAAAATATTAAAATAAAAAAGATACTGGCCAGGCGCAGTGGCTCACACCTGTAATCCCAGTACTTTGTGAGGCCAGGGCAGGAGAATTGCTTGAGCTCAGGAATTCAAAACCAGCCTGGGCAATGTGGGGAGACCTCATCTCTACAAATAATTTTTAAAAATTAGCTGGGTATGGTGGTATGTCCCTGTAGTTTCAGCTACTTGGGAGGTTTGTGTTGGAGGAACACTTGAGCCCACAAAGTCAAGGCTGCAGTGAGCTATGATTACGTCACTGCACTCCATCGTGGGCAACAGAATGAGGCCCTGTCTTAAAAAAAAAAGAGAGAGGGAAGATTACTGATTTAATTTATGAAGGAAAATTATTATAGCTTCAACACCTGACTTTGTTTTTCTATATGATTTAATTACACAAACAATTCAGTGTTTGAATTATACAAATTTCATTAAAACTATGTAATTATGCAAGAAAAATAGAAAATACAAGGTTACTTAGTTTTGTGCATATGTGTTCACCTGAAAGTATTTGCTTTTTTTAAAAAAAAAGTTATTTTTATTTTAAAATTTAATTTTATAATGCACATTCATATGTTGATTTTGGACCAACAGAAATCCCTTATTCTTTTTTATTTTTTTCTTTAATTATACTTTAAGTTCTAGGGTACATGTGCATAACGTGCAGGTTTGTTACATATGTATACTTGTGCCATGTTGGTGTGCTGCACCCATCAACTCATCAGCACCCATCAATTCATCATTTATATCAGGTATAACTCCCAATGCAATCCCTCCCCCCTCCCCCCTCCCCATGATAGGCCCCGGTGTGTGATGTTCCCCTTCCCGAGTCCAAGTGAGCTCATTGTTCAGTTCCCACCTATGAGTGAGAACATGCGGTGTTTGGTTTTCTCTTCTTGTGATAGTTTGCTAAGAATGATGGTTTCCAGCTGCATCCATGTCCCTACAAAGGACACAAACTCATCCTTTTTTATGGCTGCATAGTATTCCATGGTGTATATGTGCCACATTTTCTTAATCCAGTCTGTCACAGATGGACATTTGGGTTGATTCCAAGTCTTTGCTATTGTGAATAGTGCTGCAATAAACATACGTGTGCATGTGTTTTTATAGCAGCATGATTTATAATCCTTTGGGTATATACCCAGTAGTGGGATGGCTGGGTCATATGGTACTTCTAGTTCTAGATCCTTGAGGAATCGCCATACTGTTTTCCATAATGGTTGAACTAGTTTACAATCCCACCAACAGTGTAAAAGTGTTCCTATTTCTCCACATCCTCTCCAACACCTGTTGTTTCCTGACTTTTTAATGATTGCCATTCTAACTGGTGTGAGATGGTATCTCATTGTGGTTTTGATTTGCAAGAAATCTCTAATTCTTATTCTTTTTCTGATTCTTTTTAGAGTTGGTGGTTCCAGGAATTTACTCAGAATGACATTAGGAAGAGAAGTGATGTCTCCTCTTCAGGCAATGTCTTCCTGTACTGTGGCTGGCAGAAATGTTTTAAGATGGGATCTTTCACCAGAGCAAATTAAAACAAGAACTGAGGAGCTCATTGTGCAGACCAAACAGGTGTACGATGCTGTTGGAATGCTCGGTACTGAGGAAGTAACTTATGAGAACTGTCTGCAGGCACTGGCAGATATAGAAGTAAAGTATATAGGTAGGTCAGATGCAGAAGCATATCAGTGTTCCACTTTGTGGACATCTTAAATCATTTCATGCTTTCTCTCTTTCAGTTTTCCAGTTTTACAAGCATTGATTTTTACATAATTGCTTAAAATTTAATTATGTAAGATTTTAAAATTGTTTATGTTGGCAAAGGTGCTATAAAATGTACACTGATTACACTGCTTTCTGGAGAGCATTTTGATAACGTGTCAGAACTTTTAAGATATTCATACCCTTTCCCATTAATTCCACACCTAGACATTTATTCTAAGAAAATAATCATATATATGGAAAATTCATGTATCAATTTATGTATGAGTAGGTATTCTTGTCATATCATAGGCTTAGAAACAATTCCCAAGTGTCAACCAATAGATTAGAGAAATAAATTATGAAACATCCATCCTCTGTAATGCTGTATAACCATTAAAATCATGGTTTACAGGCAGTGTTTAATGACACGGGGAAAAGGACACAGAAGAACTGGAAGAAAATAAACAAATTTTATCAATGGTTTTGTTAGGATTCTCCAGAGAAATTGAACCTATAGGGTGTGTGTGTGTGTGTGTGTGTGTGTGTGTCTGTGTAAGTATATATATGTAAATATATGTATGCATGGGAAGAGAGAGATCGATTGATAGATTGATTATAGGGAATTGGCTTACATGATTAAGGCGTCTGGAAAGTCCAGAATCTCCGTGTGGGCTGGTAGGCTTGAGACCCAAGAGAGCTGATGTTCCAGCTCCAGTCCAAAAGCCAATAGCCTAGAGGCCCAGAAGAGCCAGTAGTGCTGAAGTCTGGAGACTGCAGGAGGATTCTCGCTTGTTCAGGGAGTCTTTTAGGCCCTAAACTGATTGGATATTGGCCACCACATTATAGAGGGCAGTCTACTTTACTTAGGCTCATCACTCTAATGTTAATCTCATCAAAAACATCCTCCAAGTTAACACATAAGATTAATCATCAGAATGTTTAATGTATCAGGTGATGCGTTTATAGCTAATTTTTACTTTCTTCTTTATGTATTTCTCTATTTTCTGCCCTGACATACATTATTTTTATAACATATTAGACCCTTCAAGTAATAAGGAATGAAGATTCCCTTTGGTTACCTCTAAGGGTTGGACATATTTTGTAGAATGATTATGACAGACAATCTTGGCTGTATATCCAGGTTTCATAAGAGAATATAAGATAGCTGCAGAACTGGATGTCGTAAACATTCATGTGCATTTTGTAATTTGAAAGATTGTCAGAATCCAGCATAGCCCTAGTGACCTGGTCATCTCCTTGCCCCACTATCCCTTCATTCTCTATGTTTCACTGTAAAAAGGACCTGGCTGTTTTCTCTTACCTCAGCATTTGCTGACTACTTTCTCTTATCTCAGCATTTGTTTCAGTTTCTGCTCCTACCAGCAACTGCTTCACTTTCATTAATGGCTTCTCAATCTTATTACACGTCTTGAATTTAAACTCCTGAATAAAAGGATCTGGTTGTCTTCATTAGTCAAAGTCAAAGGGATAGAGTTAGTCCCTATTCAGCAGAGCTTTTCCAGCTGGCGACTTCATGTGTGTGTACCATCATGGATGTGGTTTGTCCTTGGTTCAGGTGCTCACTTCTTCAGTCACTTGTGGCCAAGATGGTATAGCAACCCATAACTTAGGCATTTGAGACAAAGTCTCACTCTCACCCAGGCTGGAGTGCTATGGCACAATCCTAGCTCACTGCAGCCTCGAACTCGAACTCTTGGGCTCAAGAGATCCTCCTGCCTCAGCTTCCTGAGTAGCTGACACTGCAGACCTGTTCCACCATGCCCAGCTAATTTTTACATTTTGTGTGAAGATGGGGTTTCACTATGTTGTCCAGACTGGTCTCATGTATGTTGCCCACTCCTTGTCTCAGGTGATCCTTCTGCCTTGGCTCCCAAAGCACTGGGCTCACAGATGTGAGCCACCATGACTGGCTCAAACAAAATCTTTTAAAAATAATTACTTTAAATTGTTTTTCTCTCAATAATAGATCTTTTCAGCATACTTTCAAGTTTATGATATTTGTTCTTGCTCCTCTATAAATTTATTTTTGTGGGTTAATTATCGAAAATTTTGAGTTTGGGAATAGATTTCTTGAAAACTAACTTTCTCTTATCTGGGCATATTCTCTGAGTCCTTTATGCCTCTCACAGTAGCTGTTGAAACCTTGTTTGTCTAGTGTCAGGCACTGGGCATCAGCATTGTCTATAGTTTGGCAGTGAGAGCATAAATCTGGTTCCAGGTCTTTGTGGCAAAGGAAGGAAATGGCTTTCAGCATCTTTATTTGTTTAAGAATATGTTTCTAATTGTAGGCTCCTGCATTTGATGTTGCTTATATAAGTTTTTGAGCAATTTTTATTCCTTCTTAATACATTTTATAGCTAATTGATTTTATTTTATTGTTATTATTATTATTAATTTTTTTTTTGAGACGGAGTTTCACTCCTGTCGCCCAGGCTGGAGTGCAGTCGCACAATCTTGGCTCACTGCAACTTCCGCCTTCCAGGTTCAATCAATTCTCCTGCCTCAGCCTCCCGAGTAGCTGGGATCACAGGCATGCACCACCACGCTCCGCTCAATTTGTACTTTTAGTAGAGACAGGGTTTCACCATGTTGGCCAGGCTGGTCTCAAACTCCTGACTCCTGGTGATCCACCTGCCTCAGCCTCCAAAAGTGCTGGGATTAGAGGCATGAGCCACCGTTTTATAGCTAATTTTTAAAAGTAAACATATTGCAACCATATAGTTAACCATTATCACTTAAATAAGTGCGGTATTAAATTTCAAAATTTTCTATTCCATTCTTTCCTTAACCGATAGACATAAAATTATATATTAAATCCTAAAAGTATAATTTCATAATTTGATATTTCAAAAATATACCTTATGGATTTATTCTGATATTTGTGGCAGGTATTTCTAATAGCTTTATTTGTAACAATGTTTTAAGAGGACTGATATGAGTGAGGCAGTTTGTTTAACTGTATAATTTCTTGTTGTATAAAGGATAGCTCTACTGTCTCCTAGAGATCATATGGAAATTTTACTGTTTATAATACCTTCACAATACTGAAGTTAATCAAATAAAAATTCACTTATTTTCACAGCATAGCACAACCATCACTATAAACCCATACTTATTTTTGTTGTATAGTATTGGTTATTTCACTGACATCAGAGATTTTTACCCAATTAAAGTCAAAATAGAAATTGATGAAAAACCCAAGAACCAACTTTAATATGTGAAGATTAAACCAAACTAAATTATCATTATTATTTAACAGGAATGTCTCCAATATCTAGCTACTTACTGGATGTGTCCACTTAGATTTCTGGGAATCCTTTGAAATTATCTGGAATTTTGAATGTTTTTATGTATGTGTGCATTTGGGGTAGGGTCCATTGCTTTGATTAGATTTTCGATGGAGTCTTTATCTTTTTATGTGCCCTTTCCCCATCCCAGATCCTAAGATGCCTCAGTATGGGAACGGTGTCTTTCTCTTCCTACATTCCCAGTTGATAAATTATACCCTCAGGCCAGATGCAGTGGTTCAGGCCTATAATCCTAATACTTTAGGAGGCTGAGATGGGAGGATCACTTTAGCCCAGGAGTTGGAGACCAGCCTGGGAAATATGGCAAAACCCCATCTCTACAAAAAATATAAAAATTAGCTGAGTGTGCTGGATCATGCCTGTGGTCTCAGACACTCAGTGGTGTTGGGGAAGGAGGGTGCTGAGGCGGGAGGGTAGTGCTTGAGCCTGGCAAGTTGAGGCTGTAGTGAGCTGTGATTGCACCACTGCACTCCAGCCTGGGCGACAAAGTCTGGGCGACAAAGCAAGACCCTGTCTCAAAAAAAAAAAAAAAATTATACCCCAGTGTACTTCGATAAGTGCTCAGCTCACATCCTTACCATTCATAATGATGCCAACTGGAACAGCCAAGTCCTGCATTAGATGCTTTTTCTTGGTCGCCTTAGAAGTAAACATATTACAACCATATAGTTAACCATTATCACTTAAATAAGTGCTGTATTAAATTTCAAAATTTTCTATTCCATTCTTTCCTTAACCGACAGACATAAAATTATATATTAAATCCTAAAAGTATACATTTAAAATTATATATTTTAAAGTATACATTTAAAAGTATACATTTAAAATTGTATATTAAATGTAAAAATATACTTTTACAGAAAGTATAAAATAAAATAAAACTTTTATTGGCATGAGAATTCACTGGGTATGAGGTATTTGGCTTAATACTGATTTGACAAGTCCTGTTGTGGGGTAATATTTTGGTCTCCATCCGCAGTGGAAAGGACCATGCTAGACTTTCCCCAGCATGTATCCTCTGACAAAGAAGTACGAGCAGCAAGTACAGAAGCAGACAAAAGACTTTCTCGTTTTGATATTGAGATGAGCATGAGAGGAGATATATTTGAGAGAATTGTTCGTTTGCAGGTAAGTGGTATTATAAATCCCTTTAAAGAGAGGAAAACTACAACAAAAAACAACCTTCAGTCATCAATAAAACATACTGACTAGATTTTCTTAGATTTTGTTTCCAATGATTATAATACCATAATGGGCATTATATAGTATTACATAATGTTAATTGTATCATTGAGATTATGTTGAGCTGCTAATTCCATTCAATTAAAGACCAAATGTAGAAGAGTGAACATCTGTAAAGTTAAGGCTTTTTAACAACATTATGAACTTGATGGTTGCATGTAAGGGTTATCTTAGACCAAATCAGTTAGAAGCAAATAGAATCAACTTGTTTATCTTAAATATCTTGTGGTTTGGGAACCATAATATTGATGACATACTGTTGATGCTGTATGCCAGTCATTCCTGTCTGTCATCCTTACATTTTTGAAGACTTGCGGAAATTATAGATAAATGTTCTAGGTGGGTCTGCCCAAGTGTTTTTGATCTTTTCACCAATGTTGATTTGCCTCCTAGCAGTTTCATCATGCCTTGCTTTCAATTTTTATTTTCATGACACTTCAGCAATTTGTTTGGAAAAAAAACAGTTTTAAAATCCCAGGCATTTTTTTTGTTTGTTTAATTTTGCATGTTTCTTTCTGCAGAATCCCAATTTTTTTTTCCCTTTTTAGCAGACCATGACAAGAATTGAAATATTTTAAATTAAATGGCATTTTAATTTGTAACTCATTATACAATGTGTAATCAAGATTTAGATATGTAAGGTGTATATCCTGTTTATTTTCTCATATCAAACATGCATTTTTCATCCTGTAATTGATAATCATATAATTCATAATAACAGATGAAAGTAACTTATGAAAATAACTTTATGATTATTCTTAATTAGCTAAATTGTTCTTCTTGCTCCGTTTGACCACAGTTATTCTGTGTGATTTGAATCATGGCCTTTTTAGTATCCCCATTTTATTTCATCCCCAAATTACTTTTCTTTCTTGTTCTATTTTTTTTTTTATGTAATTTTGAATTTTTCCTAGAATTTCTAGTTTCCTTTGATTAATCCTATTTTCATCATGATTTCTAAGTTCTCATTTGGACTAATGTTTTTTATTTCACATTCTGTGATTCTTATGAATGTTACCAAGATATGAAAGGTTTGTCACTTTAGATTATTTGTCATAGAGTACTTTTAAATTTCATATATTTGAGACCAGCCTGGCCAACATGGTGAAACTCCGTCTCTACTAAAAACACAAAAATCAGCCGGGCGTGGTGGCAAGCACCTGTATTCCCAGCTACTCGGGAGGCTGAGGCAGTAGAATCACTTGAACCCAGGAGGCAGAGGTTGCAGTGAGCTGAGACCGTGCCATTGGGCTCCAGCCTGGGCAACAAGAGCAAAACTTCATCTAAAAAAAATACAAATTAATTAATTAATTAAAAATAGAAAAATTATCTGGGCATGGTGGCGAGTGCCTGTAGTCCCAGCTACTCGGGAGGCTGAGGTGGGAGGATTGCTTGTGCCCAGGAGGTTGAGACTGCACTGAGCAGTGGTTGTGCCACTCTACTCCAGCCTGAGTCACAGAGTGAGACCATGTCTCAGAAAGAAAAAAAAAAAAATCCACACATAAAGGCCTCATTAAGCCGGATAAATAGGATCTTAAATTTATGTGATGTCAGCAATTTCAGGCCTGCTCTACTATAATTAGGATGCTCTGAATAATATTCCCAAGATACCAATAATGTATATAATAATCAAATATATTATCCCAATTGGATATAAAATGTTATTTTAGTTCTGTTTTCCACTTAAAATTAATACATAGCAAAGTGAAATTACTTTTCATAATTCTTCATGCAATAAGGGCTCCAGTTACCTATTCATGCATAACATATTACCTCAAAATTTAGTGACCTGAAATAGCAACAATCATTTTCTTTTCTCTCACAGTTTCTGTGGATCAAGAATTCAGAAACAAATTAGTTGGACAGTTCTGACTTGGGGTCTGAGGTGTGGTTTCAGGCAGTGGTGACTAGGGTTGAAGCAGGTAGGAACTATTCAGGCATCTGTCGTTATTCATGTAGTCTCAGGGGTATCTGTATTTGTCCATTTTCACACGGCTATAAAGAGTACCTGAGACTGGGTAATTTATAAAGAAGGAGGCTTAACTGACTCACAGTTCCACGTGGCTGGGAGGCCTTAGGAACTTATAGTCATGGCAGAAGGCGAAGGGGAAGCAAGGCATGTCTTACATGGTATCAGGAGAGAGAGCGCAGGGGAAGCACCAGACACTTATCAAGCAATCAGATCTCATAAGAACTCACTCACCATCACGAGAACAGCATAGGGGAAACCACCCCATGATCCATTCACTTCCCACCAGCTCCCTCCCTTGACATGTGGGAATTACAATTTGGATTACAATTTGAGATGAGATTTGGGTGGGGACACAGCCAAACTATCATTACACCCCTGTCCCCTCCCAAATCTCATGTCCTTTTCACATTTCAAAACCAATCATGCCTCCCCAACAGTCCCCGATAGTCTTAATTCATTCCAGCATTAACTCATGAAGGGGTGGCCTGCCCCTCCACACCTGTGGGCATTTCTCGTTAGGTGGAACGAGAGACTTGAGAAAAGAAATGAGACACAGAGACAAAGTACAGAGAAAGAAAAAGTGGGCCCAGGGGACTGGAGCTCAGCATACAGAGGACCCACGCCGGCACTGGTCTCTGAGTTAGTTTTATTGATAATTTTATTTATCAATAAATAATTAGTATTTATTGATAGTTATCTTTACCATCTTAGAAAAAAGGGAAGTAGCAGGATAATAGGATCATGGTAGGGAGAAGGTCAGCAGTAAGACATATGAATAAAGATCTCTGTGACATGAATAAGTTTAAGGAAAAGTGCTGTGCCTTGATATGCATATGCAAACATCTTCATAAAACTTTTTAGTGCATAAAGAGCAGCATTGCGCTAGCAAGTCCCACCTTTCGCCCTAAGGCGGTTTTCTCCTTTCTCAGTAGACAGAACATAAAATCGGTTTTACACTGAGATGTTCCATTGCCCAGGGACGGGCAGGAGACAGATGCTTTTCTCTATCTCAACCGCCAACAACTGCCAAGAGGCCTTCTTTCCTCTTCTACTAGTCCTCCTCAGCACAGACCCTTCACGGGTGTCAGGCTGGGGGACAATCAGGTCTTTCCCTTCCCACGAGGTCATATTTCAGACCATCACATGGGGAGAAACCTTGAACAATACCTAGCTTTCCTAGGCAGAGGTCCCTGCGACCTTTGGCAGTGTACGTGTCCCTGGGTACTTGAGATTAAGAGAATGGTAATGACTTTTAATCAGCAAGCTGCCTTCAGGCACTTGTTTAACAAAGCACACCCTGCACAGCCCAAACTCCTTTAAACCTTGAGTCACCACAGCACATGTCTCTTGCAAGGACAAGATTGGGGGTAGGGTCACAGATTAACAGCATCTCAAATACAGAACAAAATGGAGTCTCTTATGTCTACTTCTTTCTGTATAGACACAGTAACAGTCTGATCTTTCTTTCTTTTCCTCACAACTCAAAAGTCTAAGTCCAAAGTCTCCTCTGAGACAAGGCAAGTCCCTTCTGCCTATGAGTCTGTAAAATCAAAGACAAGTTAGTTACTTCTAAGATGCAGTGCGGGTACAGGCATTGCGTGAATGTTCACATTCCAAGTGGGAGAAATTGGCCAAAACAAAGGGGCCACAGGCCCTATGCAAGTGCAAAATCTGGCCAGGCAGTCATTAAATCTTAAAACTCCAAAATCTCCTATGACTCCATGTCTCACATACAGGGCACGCTGATCCAAGGGGTGGGCTCCCATGGCTTTGGGTGGCTCCGCCTCTGTGGTTCTCAGGTTACAGCCCCTGCAGCTGCTTTCACAGGCTGGTGTTGAGTGCCTGCAGCTTTTCCAGGTGCAGGGTGCAAGCTGTCATAGATCTACCATTCTGGAGTCTGAAGGGCAGTAGCCCTCTTCTCACAGCTCCACTAGGCAGTGCCCTATTGGAGCTGTGGCAGGAGAGAGAGTGAGCGCAGGGGAAGCATCAGACACTTATAAAACAACTAGGTCTTGTGAGAACTCACTCACTATCATGAGAACAGCATGGGGGAAACTGATCACATGATCCAATCACCTCCTACCATGTCCCTCCCTCAATACGTGGGGATTAAAATTCAGATTACAATTCAAGATGAGATTTGGTTGGGCCGCAGACAAATGATATCAGTGTCTTGGTTAGATTGGGCTGCCATAACAAAATACCATAGACTGAATCCTTTAAATGACAAAAATTAACTTTTTCACAGTTGTAGAGGCTGCAAGTCCAAGATCAGTGTGCCAGCATGGTTGGGTTCTGGTGATAGCCCTCTTCCTGGCTTGCAGATGGCTGCTTCCCTTCCCTGCTGGCCGTTCCTCAGTGTGTGCACATGGTACAGGTTGGGAGGTGGGGGACAGGAAGGTCGAGGGGAGAGAGAGACAGGGAGAACTCTTCTTCTCTTCCTAAAAGGCCACAATCCTGTCAGATTAAGAACTGCCCTTCTGACCTCATTTAACCTTAATTACCTGCCAAAAGCCTATTTACAAATACAGCCACACTGGGGATAGGGCTTCTACAAAAGAACTTGAAAGGACACAGTTCAGTCCATAGCACAGAGCGTCTCCATGTGGTCCATTTGTGTGAGTTAATTTGGGTTTCCTTACAGTGCAGTGGTATCAGGATGGTAGGACTTCTTTCATGAGACTCAGTGCTCCGACATGAGTGTTCCAGCAAGCCACATAGAAGCTACTTTGCACTTATGACCTGTCACGGAAGTCACATGACATCACTTCTGCCATACCATATTGGTTGACAAGTCACTGCATTCTGCCCAGATTCAAGGGACACCACATCTCAGTCTGGGGAGTATCATGTAATTAGCAGTCATGTTTCAAAACCTTCAAAATAGGGGAGGAGGTGGGGATGGTTAATGAGAACCAAAAGAAAAAAAAATAGAATGAATAAGACCTGCTACTTGATAGCACAACAGGGTGACTATAGTCAATAATGACTTAATTGTACATTTGGAAATAACAAGGTACAACTGGGTTGTTTGTAACACAAAACATAAATGCTTGAGGGAAGGGTTACCCCATTCTCTGTGATGTGATTATAACATATTGATTGCCTGTCTCAAAACATTTCATGTGCCCCATAAATGTATATACACCTACTGTATACCCACAAAAAAGTTTTTAAAACCTTCAAAACAAATAATTTGTTGACTAAATGGATGGAAGAAATTACAGTAGAGGGTAAGACTAACCAGTGTGTTGTGGTCCTCTTTTCTCTCTCCCAGTGTATGACTACTAAGACTGCCTTACATTTGTATAGCAATATGACTCATATAACCTTGATTCCAATCTAATGAGGTAGGCTTTTTTATAATGTTAAGTGGAGAAACTGAAGCTCAGAAACAATAACTTTCCAAGAGCCACATCACTGGTGGGTAAGTGCTTGCCAAAAACCATGTAGACTGTTTGTTAAACCCTTCAAGGGAGGGAGGTATCATGTTTGATTCTATTTTGCACCTCTGGCAGAGTGCCTGATAAAAAGCAATCGTTCAGTAAATGTTCATCAAACTAAAGTGAGAAAGCAGTTAGTGGCAGATCCAGAAAATAGGCCTTCAGTAATTGCTGGGACATAAGTTACCCATTTGGAAAAATAAAATAAAATTGAATATCTTCCTCACAACCAACTGAAAAGCAATTCCTAATGGATTAAAGTCATAAAAGGCTGGAGCTTAAAGCTTCTAGATCCTGTTCAGGAAAATATCTTTATGACATCTGGGCAGGGATATATTTATTAGGACGCAAAAAGTGCTAACTACGAAATATAAGGCTAACAAACTTGACTATGTTAAAATAACTTCTATCCATAAGGAAAGGTAAAAAGAGTTCAAATACTGAGAAAATAAATTTACAAAACATTAAACTAGTGATGCATTCAGGATGAAGAACTACTACAATCAATAACAAAGAAACATCCCAGTAGAAAAATGGGCAAATGATATGAAGACATATTTCAACAGAAACACACATAGCAATTAAATGTATGAAAAGATGTTCAACTTTATTAGTAATCAGAGAAATGCAAATGAAGACGACCATAATAAGTTACCATTCTTCACTCACAAGATTGGCAAAGATTAAGAAAACCAACAATGCCAAGTTGTCTTTGTGGATATGGATCAACAAGAATGTCTGTGCACTGCTTCTAAGAGTGTAACTGATTCATCACCAAGTTAGAGAAAAACTTAGTATTAGAAAGTTGGAGCTTACATTCTCCACAACCTAGCACATCCTCCCACTCCCACCTCAGTATTTGCCTAGAGATTCCCTTGCATTTTTACAAGATAATATTAAACAACCCAGATTCCCATCAGCAAGAAAATGGATCTATAAATTGTGGTGCATTTATGCAATGGAATATTTTATAGCATTAAAATAAATAAGTATAACAACATGGAACACTATAGTTGAATGTTAGTAAAAGTAAAGGAAAGAAATTGCAGAATACTGCATGCAATATGATACTTTATAAAGCTCAAAAAGAAGCAAAACTGTATGATATATAAGTGGTAAAACTGGAAAAAATTGTTTATCACAAAATTCAAAAGAGTAGTTATCTTTTGCACAGCTTACCTGTTGCATAAGTAAATGCAATGGTATTATTAATGTCCTATTTTATAAGTTGAGGGGGGATTTAATTTGTCCTTACTACATATATATAGTTATATTCATTTGCAGATGTCAGGTTTCACATAAAAATTTAACATATATTAAATGTATCCTTAATTCCACCAAGAAAAAAAAAGAAAAAGAAAAAGCAGTGAAAACAAGGGCTTCCTCATCCTTTTAAGCTAAAAGAAAGGCCAACGGTCACAAACCAGCAATTATGACTGCAGGTATTAGGATTTCCCAGTTCTTACAAGGGCTTCTCAATCGTTGGCTTTTAAAAAGCCAACAAACATCAAAGAAGATTTCATACCTGCTCTTTCCAGCCATTTTGGTGAGAAAAATGTACAGTGTCTTCATGTCAAAACAATCAGGCATATTCTATTACAGTGGCCTGCTAAGGAATAAATGCACAAGAGGAATTCTTTCATGAAATAGAGGCTGAGTTATGCAAGCTAAATTTGAGGAGTACAGTGATCTATTGTAATTTTTTTTTCTTTTTTTTTTTTTTTTAGAGTGGCAGGCTTTGGTCTTGCCAATTCATCTGAGCCAATTAGTGATTTTTTTTTTTTTAAGTCCCGCTTTATCGCCCAGGCTGGAGCGCAGTGGCCGGATCTCAGCTCACTGCAAGCTCCGCCTGACCGATTTACGCCATTCTCCTGCCTCAGCCTCTCGAGTAGCTGGGACTACAGGCGCCCGCCACCTCGCCCGGCAAGTTTTTTGTATTTTTTAGTAGAGACGGGATTTCACCATGTTAGCCAGGATGGTCTCGATCTCCTGACCTCGTGATCCGCCCGTCTCGGCCTCCCAAAGTGCTGGGATTACAGGCTTGAGCCACCGCGCCCGGCCCAATTAGTGATTTAAATAGGAAAACTTTAATGTTACAGTGCAGATGAATAGGTCATGAGATTGAGTATATGATTTTAAACATTATGTAATCTCTCCTACTTGACCAGCCATGGAGACCCAGCTCCAAATTAAAATACAAGAAGCAGAACCAGCCGGGTATGGTGGCTCATGTCTGAAATCCCAGCACTTTGGGAGGCCAAGGTGAACAGATGGCCTGAGCCCAGGAGTTCCAAACCAGCCTGGGCAAGACGGCGAAACCCCATCTCTACCAAAAATACAGAAATTAGCCAGTCTCATAACCCGGTCTCTAAATAAATAAATAAATAAACAAACAAAAATTTTAAAATTAAGTTAAAAAAAAAAAAAGAACCAGTATCGTAAAACACTGACCAAAAACCAAAAAAAAGAGTGATATCCCAAATTCGTTTACAATTTAATTCCCTTTATTTTCCATGTCTTCCTGATTTTTGAAATATGTAAGTCTAGTCATTGATCATAATCAATACTACTAAACTTGTAATTTTGTTGGTTCTTAAAAGCGTAGGGATCCAGATATAAAGAGCATCAACTACCTTGGCTTAGTTTCCCCATTGGCCAGGCACCCTTCTTTTGTGCCCCCCTTTTTTCCAAGTACTTACCTATTTTTTAACGTGCTGTGTGATATTGATATTGTCTATTAATATGTCTTTCTTTTCCTTCATGTGACTTCAGGCTCTTTAAGAATATTCCTTTTTGTTTCCTTAGTGCCAGGAATAAATAGGAGCTCAGTAAATGTATGTTGAACTGAACTAGGCCCAGTGAAAATGTATCTTCATGTAGTGTGATGCCTCACTTAAGAAACCTCACACTGTGGCTCACAGAAGCAGTGAATCTTGCGATGGCATATTGAATTAGTAGTCAGCAAGGAGTGTTGGCTATATCCCCCTAGCCCAGGAGTATAGACAACTACCTAAGAATATCCTCTTTACAGTGTAGTAAGATAGCAACCTTACAGTAAATGTCATGGACTGGGGCTGGGGGTAAGGGGGAGCAGAAGAACTAAATTACAAATATAATACAATTAGTTATTTCTCTATTTTAGTTTAATTCTTTTGGTTTGGGTTTTTGTTTTTTGTTTCTGGGTTTTTTGTTTTGTGTGGTTTTTTTTTTTTACAAACAGAGTCTTGCTCTGTCACCCAGGCTGAACCGTAGTAACACGATCTCAGCTGACTTCAACCTCCGCCTCCCAGGCTCAAGTGATTCTCCCACCTCAGCCTCCCAAGTAGCTGGGACTACAGGCACATGCCACCACACCCGGCTTTCTTATCCTGTTATAATTTCTTAGCAAATTCAGAGTTCCTAATTCTTTTCTTTTTTTTAATGAGGTGGGTTCTCACTCTGTCACCTAGGCCAGAGTGCAGTGGCGCAGTCATGGCTCACTGCAACCTGAACCACCTGGGCTCAAGTGATCCTCCCGCCTTGGCCTCCCAAACTGCTAGGATTACAGGCATAAGCCACCACGCCCAGTCCTGAATTCTATGTGGTTTTTTTTGAGACAGGTTCTCACTCTTTTGCCCAGGCTGGAGGGCAGTGGCTCAATCTTGGCTCACTGCAACCTCTGCCTCCTGGCCCAAGCAGTCCTCCCACCTCAGCCCCCCAAGAAGCTAAGACTACAAGCACGCAGCACCATGCCCAGCTAATTTTTGTGTTTTTTTGTTGTTGTAGAGACAGGATTTCGCCATGTTTCCCAGGCTGGTGAACTGAGCTCAATTGATCCACCCACTTCAGCTTCCTACAGTGTTGGGATTATAGGCATGAGCCTCCTTGCCCAGCCCTGAATTCATTTTTTAAATGATATTCAGAGAAATATATTATCTTAATCTTCATAGTTCTTTTAACGGCATTGTAATTTCTCCTTTGTACAGTACAGAAAATCCCACTGAAATAACTTTTTATTTACGTATCTTAGAAACAGAAAATATGAAGTTCTTGTGAAGAAAAAGACAAAGTCATGAGACAGAAGGTGGGGAGGGCTTGGGGGAAATTAAGAAACTCAGTATTTGGCCAGGCACAGTGGCTCATGTCTGTAATTCCAGCAGGTTGGGAAGACGAGGCGGGTGGATCACTTGAGCTCAGGAGTTTTAGAACAGCCTAGGCAACGTGATTAAACCCCTTCTCTACAAAATATACCAAAATTAGCCAGATGTGGTGGCATGTGCCTGTAATCCCAGCTACTTGGGAGGCTGAGGTGTGAGGATCTATTGAGCCCAGGAGTTCAAGGCTGCAGTGAGCCATGATCACACCACTGTACTCCAGCCTAGGTGACAGAGTGAGACCCTGTCTCAAAAATAATAATAAACTCAATATTTTGTGATAAAATTTTAAAGAATGATTAAGGATGGTAATATAGTAAGTAGTATTGTACATTGGGAAAAACATTAAACTAGAATTTGTAGTGTTGTTTTTTTGTTTGTTTCTTTTGCTATTTTTAACCATTAGATAGATATATGATCTTGGGAAAATCATTTAATCTCAGTTTTCTTGTCTGTAATATGAGTATATAATCATACTTATGAGAGAGATGCAGAGAGAGAGAGAATACACATTCATATTAAAACTCTTTGTTACAGGAGGAAGTTAGGGGAAAATTAAATCTTGTCGCCACAGAGACTGAAATAAGGTTCCATACTGTCAGATCATATAAATTTAAAAATCACTTCTGAAACTTTAGCCTTCTACTCTTTAAGCAGAAAAACTTCACCTAAAGAGGTCTATGGCCTGGCTGAGATTCAAGGGGAGAAATTTTTGTTAGGAAGGAAGGTGCAATTACAGCAAGACAGTCTAGAAGTGTTGGCTGATTCCCTCTTAGAAAATCCTTGGGCAGTAATTCTGACCTTGCCTGGGGATTGTAAGAGAATATTACTATGATCAACTCTGGGAGAGGAATGTGCTTAAGAAGCACATTTTAGAAGTGCCTTACTCCTACCAGAGAACTCTGGGGATTTCCCAAGACCTGTGTCTGCCTTGCAAGGAGTGTCTGGTTATAATTAGTCAGGTTTCTGTTGTGTTGTTTTTGTGGTAAGTTAAAAATTTCATTACAGTTAATCAGTCATACATATATAAATCTTATATATATATATATATATATTTTTTTTTTTTTTTTTGAGACCCGGGCCAGAATGCAGTGGCGCAATCTCAGCTCACTACAACCTCCACCTCCTCAGTTCAAGTGATTCTCCTGCCTCAGCCTCCCAAGTAGCTGGAATTACATGCACACGCCACCACACCTGGCTGATTTTTGTATTTTTAGTAGAGATGGGGTTTTGCTGTGTTGGCCATGCTGGTCTCAAACCCCTCACCTCAAGTAATCCGCCCGATTCGGCCTCCCAAAGTGGTGAGATTACAGGCATGAGCCACCACTCCCAGCCTAATTAGTCATATTTTAATTAGACCTAATTCAGGGCTGATTTTTCTCAGACTATCCTTCTACCTGTTTGCACCTGTATCATTTATTTTGGGAATAAGTAGTTTTAACTTTAACATAGACTATGAGTTTTGAGTTTATATCCTGAATATATTTTAGGCTTTCTAAAATAGCAGCCCTGCTACATGCTGATATGGCAGGTTGCAGCCTACCTAGTATGAGAGCCCATCCTCATCAAGCATAGCCATAGGGTAGGAATTCTGCATTCTTCAACTGTTAAGGCTTTGTCATGAGTCTGTGTCCTGAGCTCATGGCCAAATGTGGCCCAGGAACCCAAGTACACACACGACTGTGCCCCTATATCCTTAGCTTCTCACTGGCTCCTTTCCTTGCTGGGATGGTCTTCTGCTCTGGACCTTAGCCTGCTCGCCTGGGTCCTTAACAACTTACCCAACTCTTGCCAGGCCCTTCTCACCAAGGATTCCTCCCAACTCCCCTGCACATAACTACAGCCTGGATTCTCCCCAGCTCTACAGCTTGCAGTATTACACTGTCTAGAGATTCCTGTTGCTGTGCCTCACACTACAGGACAGACTTCCTGGCACTAATAAAGCCAGCCTAGATCAACCCAAGTTAATCACATCCATACAAACACTGTGATTGGAGCAGCTGGCCACCCTGAGGGAACCAGCCCATAGCCCAGTTAGCTCCTGGCCATTGTGGGTTTCTTCCCTTTGCAGGCACCTGCTGCTAGCATCCCTTTGTGCACTAATACTAGCTAGGGAGGGTTCCAACTCTAGTCATGCCAGCATGCACAAATTCTCCAGGGACACAAAGGGTGGTTTCTGTGGAAAAAGGAGCCTATTTTCTGCCTCCACTGAGGATATCCTCAGAGTAAATATATGCACAACAAATGCTTTAGTACTGTGACATAAAATTATTTGTTGGCCAGGCATGGGTCACTCAAACCTGTAATCCCAGCACTTTGGGAAGCCAAGGCAGGTGGATCACTTGAGGCAAGGAGTTTGAGACCATCCTGGCCAACATGGCAAAACCCCTTCTGTACTACAAATGCAAAAATTAGCTGGACGTGGTGGCACATGCCTGTAATCCTAGCTACTTGGGAGGCCAAGGCATGAGAATTGCTTGAACCTGGGAGGCGGAGGTTGCAGTGAGCTGATACCGCACCACTGCACTCCAGCCTGGGTGACAGAGCAAGACTGTCCCCAAAAAAGTAAACTAAAATAATTTTTTAGTAGGCAAAGTGAGATACAGTTGGCTGTATTAAGTAGTATTAAGTTAAAATACAACTCTGTTACCTGCTGCAACAAAAGATATACAATTGCAAAATTATTGCAGTGCAGAATCTAGCACCAACAATCTGAAACGCAGTCTCTAAGCTAAACATAATCTTTTTACAAATTTAATTAGTTGGGAAATTAGGGATGCTCAGGGTTGAACAGCCTGGGTCTGTCATGGAGAGAATGTGTAACCAATAGAAGGCCTATAAGGCTTTAGAAACAGAAGTCCCTCATTGGCTTTCAACCAAACTGAATCCATTACACCTGCCAAATCTGTCCAGAGTCCATTTCTTCTTAGGAACCACTAACTACCCGGCCATCCAGATGTGCCATGTGTTTCCTGCCACCTGCTTTAGAGAAACATCTGGTGTCTTTATTACCTTGCTGTGGCTGGGGGAATTTTCCATTCCTCTCCATGGCCTTCTGTTCTTTTGAGTGAGTATTGTTTGTGCTACTGCATATAGATTCAAATTTACTGTCCAGCTTTCCTCCTCTTTGTGCAGTGCTGACTCATTTTCCCCAGATATTTGTTTCTGTGCAGCTTGCTGTAGTCCCTTGGTCTCTCTTAGAAAATGACAGTAAGGCATTTTTGAAGTGTTGGAAGGCTTTTGCTGGGGCTTTATCCAGCTCTCCCTGTTTGGTTTATTGGCAAAAGTGTCCCACTCTGCATTTATGTAGAATTTACCCATTATTTCTATTCCTGCCTTTCAAGTTGGAACCAGGTTAGCAAATGATAGAAAATTAAATCCAGATGATTTGTGATAAGAAATATGTTTTGTGAAAAAGACTACTCAGTCATAAAGAATGCTCAGAATTAGATTATACAAATGCTTCTGTTATCACACTTTCAAGTGGTACAGGCACTCCTGATTTTGATTCAAGACAAGGAAATTCTATTTAGCTTTTTATTTATTTAATGTTTCTGTTTTAAATGAGCAGGACCTCACTAAAGCATAAAAGAAATTAAGTCTTCAATGGGGCCTGCCTCCTAATCACCTATGTGCTTCATAACCCAACAGAGATGATGAATAAATTTGCTGTGGCCTCATAGTTTATAATTTACCTCTGCGCTGTTTCAATAGCAATGGTTTTCATGCTCTTTAATTTCAGGAAACCTGTGATCTGGGGAAGATAAAACCTGAGGCCAGACGATACTTGGAAAAGTCCATTAAAATGGGGAAAAGAAATGGACTCCATCTTCCTGAACAAGTACAGAATGTGAGTTTATGTTTCCTTTTCTTACCAGAAAAAAGAAATGAATAAATAAAACAAAATACTGGTTGAACATCCCTAATCCAGAAGTCCAAAATGCTCCTCAGGCTGAAACTTTTGGGTGCCAACATGATGCTCAGAGGAAATGCTCATTGGAGCATTTCAGGTTTTACGGGTAGGTGTGCTCTACTGGTAATAATAGGAATATTCCAAACTCCAGAAAACTCCAAAATCTGAAATGTTTCAAGCCCCAAGCATTTCGGATAAGGGATATTCAACTTGTGCAACAGAAAACAGAAAATAGGGAAACAGATGGCTTATAATAAAATAACCCATAATACAAATTCATCTACAATGTATTTAGTGGTTTTACATTCTACAACTCCTGTTAACCTCAGGAGTTAACCTCAGGAGTCTGTTTGGTGACGGACAAACAACTGATAACTTAAAATTGTTCTTTAACCTTGTACAAGTTTTATTTGTTTCATGTGTGTTGAGCTTATTTTCCCTATCCTGTTTTACATTCTTTAAGAGCTGCTTTCAGGTCTTAGTAGTTGGTTTGTCTTTTCACTCCCTTGGTCATACGGAGATGGGGCACTGATTATAAAATCCTTACCAATGGAGAGTTTTTAAACTTTGGAATGGAGTATCCTATGTTTAATACATGCCCCTTAAGAGAAAAGAGATTAGCTGCTGAAAGATGCCTCTCAAAGTTTTTCTTTTGTCTGATGCCAGTCAAGTCTTCTAGGTTCAAAAATAAAGTCGGCTCCAGAAATTTCTTCTTGGAAAGGAAATACAGTCCATGATTTATTTCCAGGTCATTCTTCTAGCCCGCAGGACTGGGAATAAGTTTGGAAGAAATCCAAATCAAGTGTTGTCAGCATGTTAGCTATGACCACAGGCACCACTGAGATATGGGTACCTTTCTCCCACCTAAAGCCCTTTGATCACCTTGTATCCTCTTCCTTCACCTAGTTAGAGGAGAAATGTGATTGATCTCACTTACCTGACCCTTTGCTTTCCCGGTCAATTCTTAATTCTGTTTGGAGCATGAACACTGTATTAGTTAGGATATGTTTGGTTGCAGCTAACAAAACCCTATTTAAACGAGATTTATTTGCTTGCATAACTGGAAGGTCAGGGGGTGAGCTGCATGGGTTGGTTTGATACTGATGCACAGTGGAGTCATTGGCCATCTGATTTTTCTATTTCTCTACTCTGTCTTCCTCAGTGTTAGTTTTATCTAAAGACTGGCTTCCTTTCATTGCTAAAATGGCTATAAATCTAAAAACTCCACCATCCAGAAGGACATAGAGAAGCCACCAGTAAACCTCTCCTCATGTCTTAATAGCCCAGAGTGGATCCTGTGGTTAATCCTGAATTCCCTTTTAGTCAATGGAATGCCAGGCCTGGGTTATCTGAACAGTCTCAAGGGCAATGGGGTTAGAATGACGCCCAACTGGTGCAGAAGTCACACCCCTAGAGTTGCAGATAGGATCAGGTCCTATCTGAACTATATGGGCGCTGCAAAGTGGGGCAGAGGTAGAAAGGGGGTTGAGAGTATCTGAAAACACCACTGAACAATGTGTTAGGTCAGTAGTGTCAAATTTAGTCTGCATCAGAATTACACGGAGGGCTTATTAAAACTCTGATTATAGGACTCGACTTTTAAGAGTTGGCACTTTAGTAGGTTTAGTGTTGGGGTCCCAAGAATTTGCATTTCTTACAACTTCCCTGGTGATGGTGATGCTCCTAACCAGGGCTACACTTTGAGAAGCAGTAAATTTCATTATGTAACATTGTTAGAAGAATGGAACAGATTAATAAAATTGTATCATGGTTTTTTTGTTTTTTTTTTTTTTCTGGTGGTTTCCTTCTTATTGCTTCGTTTGATCTCCCACCTAGTACTTTTTATGTGAATCTTAGGGTCTATAAATCATCTTTGTTTACAAAAGCTCTATAAAACTAAAACATCACCTTTTCCCCGAAGCAACAATAGAATGAATTACTCAGCTCTTATCTCTTGGTTTACTTCATAACCAGATGTTGATTACTGAATTAAAATTTTCAATTGGAAACGATTAGAAATTTGCTAATTGGTAATGTGCTGCTAGATTTATTCATTCACTCATAAACTATTTATTGTGTATTTACTATGTGCAATATATTGCCGTTTACTGTACCTCCCAAATTTATTCTTCAAATTCACAACTAATTTCCAAGACATCACCAGGCTTGCCTTTCTGTAAGTGCTATACACAGATACACGTGGACATGACATAGTGGACTGCAGAAACCTATTTTATCAAGCACATATCTACAGAAGTACTTCCTGGAGTTTGGGCACAGAAGTTAATATTCATATAAAAGTGAAACTCGATTGATGGCGATAAAAATGAGTCTTTTTTTCAAACAATTCTCCTGCCTCAGACTCCGAAGTAGCTGGGATTATAGTCACACAGCACCACACCCAGCTAATTTTTGTATTTTTAGTAGAGATGGGCTTTCACCATGTTGGCCAGGCTGGTCTCGAACTCCTGACCTCAAATGATCCACCCGCCTTGGCCTCCCAAATTGCTGGGATTACAGGCATGGGCCACCGTGCCCTGCACAAAATGAGTTTCTTTTTATTGCTAATGTCCTGTATTTTTATCTTCCTTTCAGGAAATCAAATCTATGAAGAAAAGAATGAGTGAGCTATGTATTGATTTCAACAAAAACCTCAATGAGGATGATACCTTCCTTGTATTTTCCAAGGCTGAACTTGGTAAGTTTTATTATTTTTCTAGATTAAATCATATAATTTAGGCAAATAGTGTTACCTCACAGTTTGTTTTACTTTCCAGATACAAAATTTCTAAATCATCGTTCAAATAATTATTTTAAACATGATCCAGTACCTAAGCCCACTACCCCTTCTACAGAAGAGACAATCAAACTAACCAAAATTAGATTTTAGGCTAATGAGAGTATATACAATTTCTAGAGACAATCCAGAGGGGACTTAATAATCTTTTTTTTTTTTTTCATAATTTTTCTTGGTAGTTTATACTTGTGTTTAACAGCCTTCAGTGCCTTAAATTTTTTTTTTTTTTTTTTTTTTGACTTGCAATGTTTCCTGCATTGTATCTTAAACTAGTCTCTTCTTGTTCAGTCCTGGGTCTTTTTTTTTTTTTTTTTTTTTTTTTTTCTGAGACAGAGTCTTTCTCTCTGTCGCCAGGCTGGAGTGCAGTGGCGCAGTCTCAGCTCACTGCAACCTCTGCCTCCCTGGTTCAAGCGATTCTCTTGCCTGAGCCTCCTAAGTAACTGGGACTACAGGCACATGCCACCACACCCAACTAATTTTTGTAATTTTGGTATTACAAATTTACAAAAAATAGACAAAGTTTCACCACATTGGCCAGGATGGTCTCGATCTCTTGACCTGGTAATCCACCCACCTCGGCCTCCCAAAGTGCTGGGATTACATGCGTGAGCCACTGTGCCCAGCCATCCTGGGTCTTTCTTCGCTTAATTTTACCTGTTCTCCACTGAAACATCATTTGCAGAAGTTTACTGAAACCTGTTCATATTTTGAATTACCATCTCCCAAGGCACCTGGCTTCTAACAGCCACCACCATTCCAACAACATCAAAATGATATCTAGGCCGGGCGTGGTGGCTCAAGCCTGTAATCCCAAGCACTTTGGGAGGCTGAGACGGGTGGATCACGAGGTCAGGAGATCGAGACCATCCTGGTCTACACGGTGAAACCCCGTCTCTACTAAAAATACAAAAAACTAGCTGGGCGAGATGGCAGGTACCTGTAGTCCCAGCTACTCAGGAGGCTGAGGCAGGAGAATGGTGTAAACCCGGGAGGCGGAGCTTGTAGTGAGCCGAGATCGCGCAACTGCACTCCAGCCTGGGCGACAGAGCGAGACTCCGTCTCAAAAAAAAAAAAAAAAAAAAAAGATATTTAAAGGATTATCATTATTTTACTTGAATTTCAGTTACTCCACAAAATTCCTAGAGCTACTAAAAGGCACCATGCCAATGCTAAATAAACCAGCAATGAGTGGAAAATTTGATATATGAGAAAATGATTTTTTGCAGGTGCTCTTCCTGATGATTTCATTGATAGTTTAGAAAAGACAGATGATGACAAGTATAAAATTACCTTAAAATATCCACACTATTTCCCTGTCATGAAGAAATGTTGTATCCCTGAAACCAGAAGAAGGATGGAAATGGCTTTTAATACAAGGTGCAAAGAGGTATTATAAATGTTTGTCTTTCTTTTGTTTTAATGGAATATTTTAAGAAAAGGGTTTACTTTGTTCACCAGTGTCAAAGTCACCTCAGAGACTGCTATTCCTGTGTGTGTGCACTGTATCTCTAATTCCTCAGACTTACAAGACTTTTAGCTTTTTCATTGCTCATTGACAACCTGCTTGGTGTGGTCACAGGATAAGCTGTTCTAATAAAAATAGAATGGGTTAAACAAATTAGAAGTTGCTCCTCTCCTAAATCAGCAATCCAGCACTGATAAGTCCTGGTTTAATATGAAAAAGATAAAAGGAAGAAGTAGACAGGGATTCTCAGTCATCTAGCCAGTTCTACCATGATCTGCCTCTCTAGCTATCCAAGTAACCATGAGGACCCTTTTTTCTTTACATAGGACCCATTCACCATTTGTTAATTCCCAGTTACTGCCTGAATCTCAAAGACCAGGATCTCTGGGTGATATAGTCCTCCCTGGTTGTAGCTTCTCGTAATCCAGCAAACTATAAAAGGAAAGACAGGTTATCAGCTCCTCACCCCCACACCCTCCCCAACACCCCCAGTGATAGCATAGGAAAAGAATAACCACACTAAAAAGTCCCATTTGGAAAAAGAAAGGCTGGGAAACGTAGAGAGCTCATAGCAATTTTCTAAGACTTTCAAACTGCTCAGGAATTGTGAAGATTCTGTACTGTGTTGAAGTTTCTTGGTTAGCTTGTTGGGCTAAACTTGGATCTGCTTTCTCACAAGAATTCCTTTATCAATTGTACTCCATGTTTGCCCACAGGGAATTGTTTTTGTCCATTATCCTTGATGACCATATCTTGGCAGTGGACTGCTGGTCCTGCTAATGTCAGGTAGAATCCCAAGGGTTGCTTTAGGGATCAAATAATCACAAACTTTTGTAAGCCAGACTTATGATATCTTTGGTATTACAGCCTCCTCAAAAACGTAGGTTTCTTGTCTGTTTGCCTCTAATCAGATGCATGTCAAAATAACTATACCAAAATATCACTTTTGGTCATCGTTCTTAAACTTGCCAAATCTTATATACTGGCTTCTGAATTTATCCATTTATCCATCATTATCCATTTAGTGAAGTCTGTTTTCAAGCCCTCTGAACATTGTGAGCTTCTGGAGGAAGGCAGCATTCTCAAAGTCATGTCTGCAGTTCAGTAACTCTGAGTGACAGCCTTTTCTCCTGACACTAGGAATACAGAGCAATTGGCTTTTCCAACCATCTGAAGATTGTAGGCCATAGGCAGAACCTCCTTGAGCAGAATTCTTTTCCTTCCATCTTTAGAAACTGGCCAATTCTCACCCAAGTTCATCTCTCCCATGTAATCTTTCAAAAAGCAACAAATGCCAAAAAAATACCTCCCAACAGTGCTAGTTTTCCCAAACAATTTCTCTAGACTAAGACTCACTAGGTACGTGGCCTGCCTTCTGAGTTATGGCAAGCAACAGTTTTCACAAATGCCCATAGTATAAAGAGAACCTGCTTCCCAACCTGCAGTCTCTGCGTCCCTACTTTCCATTCCTGTACATTTTTCATTTTTATTGTTAGTAGCAACTGATTTCTGGTATTCATCTCTACATATGTCAGGGTCCAGGCTAAGAGACTTGACAGAAGTCAAAAGCACAGTAACTCAAATAAGATAAAAGTTTTATCTTTCCAGAAAGTAGATTAGAGGTTACCAGGGAATGGGGAGAGGGAAGACTGGGGAGTTAATGGTTACAGAGTTTCTGTTTGGAGTAATGGAAGAGTTTTAGAAACAGATCATATTAGTGGTTGCACAACGGAATGAGTATTATTGCCGTTGAATTTTACATGGCTAAAATGGCAGATTTAACCACTATTTTGAAAAAAAAAAAGAGATTTGTCTTGTATCTGTAAGTCAAGAGGTGAGTGGTCCAGAGGTGGAAGACAGCTCTACCATCCTCAATATGTGGCTTTCAGGGTCATTGTTGTCATTTTCAGTTCACAGCCTGCGGCAAAGATCTATCAGACATGACCCAGAAATTTCACTCATCACTACATTCACATCCCGTTGTCCCATTGAGTATCACATGGCCACAGCTGGCTTTGAGGAAGGCTGGGAAACATAATTAGGTAACCAAGTGTCCAGCAAACATTCAGAGTTCAGTCAGGCACAGTGGCTCACACTTGTAATCCCAACACTTTGGGAGGCCAAAGCAAGAGGACTGCTTGAGGCCAGGAGTTCAAGACCAGCCTGAGCAATATGGCAAGACCTCACCTCTGTGAAAACTTAAAAAAAAAAAACAAAAAAATTCAGAGTTCTATTACTAAAAGAAAAAATAAGAGAACAGATATTGGGAGAAAATTGGCAGTCTAGAGATCTGGAGAAACTCCAAAAAATGAAAGAAAATCTAATTAAACTAATTTTAGAACTTGGAGAATTACGTTATGTGTGTTTCTCTATTCTGTGTTTCCATTTTAGTTTTAAAATAATCATAACAGATAATTATATAGTGTTTGTTTATGTGCCAGGCATTTGTCTAAGTACTTAACATATATTCTCATTTGAATCTTCATGATTACTCTCCAGTGTAGGTATTTTTATTTTCCACATCTTACAAATGAGAAAACTGAGGCTCAGAAAGCTCTAGAATTTGCCCAAGATCAGGTAACTAGTAAATGGTAGACCACATTTTGAATGCAGGTGGTGTGACCTCCGTGTGTGATTTTCCTTAGAAATGGGTCTGTAAATAATTTGCTGATTTGATTATTGGGATTAGTTTTTTCTTTTACTTTAACATTTATTCACTTCCTCTAGGAGAATTATTTTTTATTTCATCGTTAAGAAAATAATAAAATAATATCAATTTTTGTATTTATAATACAAATAAAATATAAAAGATATTTGTAATGTTAACTTGGGAAAAATCCCTGAAACATTTTTAAAAGCAGAATTTTATAGTGCCTTAGTTCATTTGTGCTGCTATAACAAAATACCACAGATGAAGTAATTTATGAACTATAGACATTTTTCACAGTTCTGAAGGATGTGAAATTCAAGATCAGGGGGCACCAGCATTCAGTGTCTAGAAAGGGCCTTTTTTCTGTGTCCTCACATGGCAGAAGGGGGAAGGCAGAAAAGGCCCAAGTTCTTTAGCTGTAGCCCTTTTATAAGGAACTAATTCATTAGTCACTTCCCAAAAGGCCCTGCCTTTTAACACTACCACAAAAGGGATTATGTTTCAACACGTGAATTTTGGGGGACATTCAAATCATAGCATGTGGCATTAAGTATATTCACATTGAGAATATGTTTATATTTTTCTGCAGCCATCACCTCCATCCACCTGCAGAGATTTTTCGTCTTCCTTAACTGAAACTGTACCCATTAAGCATTAACTCCCCATTACCCCCTTTCCCCAGACCCCGGCAGTTGCTATTCTATTCTGTGTCTCTGTGAATTTCACTACTCTAGGAACTTCATATAAGTGGAATAATAAAATATTTGTCTTTTTGTATCTGGCTTATTTCACTTAGCATACCTTAAAGGATCATCCATGTTGTAGCATGTCAGAATTTCCTTCCTTGTGAAGGCAGAGTTATATTCCATTGTGTATGTATGCCACATTTTGTTTACCTGTATATCTGTCCATGGACACTTGGGTTGCTTCCATCTTTTGGCTGTTATAAATAATGCTGCTGTGAACATGGGTGTGTCGATCTCTCTTCGAGTCTCTGCTTTCAATTTTCTGTGTTATTTTCCGAGATGTGGAATTGCTGGATCATATGGTTTAATTTTTTTAGGAATCACCATACCATTTTCTACAGCAGCTGAACTACTTTACATTCTCATCAGCAATGCGCAAGGGTTCCAATTTCTCCATTTCCTCACCAGCACATTTTCTGTGTTTTTAAAAATAGTAGCCATATGAATGGGTATGAAATTAAAAAGATAAATGTTATGTTTTGTGTCTTTTACCACAATAAAAATGTCCAAAAGAACTGAAAGTACCCATATTTGGTGCAGTTCTGTCAGTAAAAATAAATACGGATTCGCTATATTCATTAAAAATATATTTTCATTCTAAGTTTATAGCACCTACGGTTTTATTAAGACCTCATAGTTATCTCCTGAGGTTTAAAAAGTCATAAATTATTTCAGAAATCAAACGAAATCATGAATCCAAAAAGAAAGAAAAAAAAACCTATAACACCAAAATGGAACAGAAGTTTAAATGCTCTAAAAATATTTGACAATTTTACAAACCTAAAAATACATACAATAATTCTTCCTTTTAATGCTTTGGATCAAATTATTGATTAGCCTTTGTTTTGTTGCTGTTGTTTATTACTAGGAAAACACCATAATTTTACAGCAGCTACTCCCACTACGGGCCAAGGTAGCCAAACTACTCGGTTATAGCACACATGCTGACTTCGTCCTTGAAATGAACACTGCAAAGAGCACAAGCCGCGTAACAGCCTTTCTAGGTTAGTTTTTTTTTTTTTCTATGACTGTTTTGCTGTACCATGTCAACGGGACAGAAGGCCTCAGAACATAGTATGCCTTTGAGAACATCCTACTTTTCATTCATTCGAGAGAAGTATATTGATCACCTATTATGTGTTAGAAGTATGCTTGGTTTTAGGGACTGCTCATTGTTTATATTGCTGTATAGGCCTGGCTTCACTGTATCTTATATCTTGTTTAGGCTGTTTATACCAATTCCTAATATGACATGTAGGTTCTAACAGAGAGTTACTAAAGTTACTGGCTTTATTCACTGTCACTGGGGATTTAGTAGTCATAGCATGGCTGCTTATGAATTTGTATAAAATAAGCTGACAAATATGACATCCATAAAAATAGAACATATATAAACAAAAAACATTTAATATTCCAGAAACCACTTGTTAATATACAGAACTAATATAAAATAATATACATAAAAACTATTATCTAATAACTGTAATATAAAATAATATACATAAAAACTATTATCTAATAACTATATTAAGGTTAAACTCCATAAATGGTACATATTTGTTATTGTATAATTCACTCATTCATTCATGAGACATTTATGAAATAACTATTCAGCCTTAGGCAGTATGCTAAATAGTAGGATTACAGAAAGGAATAAAACAAGGTCCTTTTTGCTGGGCGTGGCAGCTCATGCCTATAATCCCAGCACTTTGGGAGGCCGATGTAGGAGGACTACTTGAGGCCTAGAGTCCAAGACCAGCGTGGGAAACAAAGAGACCCCAACCCTGTGTCTACAGAAAAATTTAAAAATTAGCCAGGCATGGTGAGATGTGCCTGTGTAATTTTAGCTACTTGGGAGGCTGAGGTGGGAGGATCCCTTGAGCCCAGGAGTTCAAGGCTACAGTGAGCCATGATCATGCCACTGTGCTCCAGCCTGGGTGACAGAGCAAGACCCTGTCTCTGAAAATAAAGATAATTTTTTAAAAAGAGACAAGGTCCTTTTCTCAATGGATTTGTCACTTACTGGAAACAACAGAAGTGTGAACAGGTAATTATAGTCTGATGCATGGTATAAAAGAGGATGGCTGAGAGAGTTAACAGGTTTGTAGAGAATGTTTCCTTCAGTGGGGATTGCATACACTAAAATGTTCCTTAGTAACCACCTGACTAACTTAATTCATTTAAAGGAGTTTTCCTTCTAATTTGAGTTTGGCATATTCCTATGCAAAGTGTCCTCTTGGGAGGCTAAGGTTTGAGGATCCCTTGAATTTGGGAGTTGGAGTCCAGCCTGGGCAACATAGCAGAACTCTCTCACTCTCTCACTTGCTCGCTCTCTCTCTCTCTATATATATATATATGTGTGTGTGTGTGTGTGTGCGCACACACACGCATGTGCGTGTGTATACATACATGCACACAAACACACACACATACATATATGGAAAACTATATCTTTGTATCCTCCATGAGTTTCCTCATTTCTCTTCACAGTATTCCTCGGGCTGCTCCTCCATCTCTCACTTTGTGGGGTTGCCTTCTGAACTGCCATGTCCTCTGCCAAGCCAGGCACATTTGTATCTTAACATATGTAACAAAAATGTAAAAAATAAATGCATAAGACCATACTCATTTAGCCAAATACAGTAAAGTGAAAAATTGACCACAGCAATGTAATTTGTGGTTCTCAGAACTTTCTCCAGCTAAAAACTGGAATTGCTGTGTCCAGATAGACCTTCATAGAAATGGGGTAATGAGAAACTAAACCCATTGATAGGAATTTCTGGATAACATTGACCACAGGTCACATCTGATGTGTTTTTCCTAGCTTTCTTAGGAGTCCAACTAACTGCATTGAAGAATAATCACGTACATGACTTTGGCTTCACTGTTGCTTTACTTCCTGAATAACATTCTTCAGTCAGTGTTCTCTGAGATAAACTTGAGCTTTGGTGATGAATTGAGGAACTCATTGCCCAGTTCTGGTGGTGTTAAAAGAAAAAGGGGCGGCCGGGCACGGTGGCTCATACCTGTAATCCCAGCATTTTGGGAGGCCAAGGTGGGTGGATCATGAGGTCAGGAGATCGAGACCATCCTGGTTAACACAGTGAAACCCCATCTCTACTAAAAAAAAAAAAAAAATACAAAAAACTAGCCAGGCGTGGTGGCGCATGCCTGTAGTCCCAGCTACTCTGGAGGCTAAGGCAGGAGAATGGTGTGAACCTGGGAGTAGAGCTTGCAGTGAGCTGAGATCGGGCCACTGCACTCCAGCCTGGGCGACAGAGCGAGACTCCGTCTCAAAAAAATAAAAAATAAAAAATAAAATAAAATAAAAGAGGGGCTAGGACCATAAAATCAATAACCCCGAAGAGCAAAGTGTGCTTCCATAATAGAGCCTGCTTTCCTCCCTCACTTTTTTCCTCCTCCTTTCCCTCTTTCTCCTGATTTTTCTGTATTGAATACTGCAAAGGAGGAAGCACCATGCTAAAACACAGGTGGTATTTATGAGTATGTTTGCTCCCAAAAGCAAGTAGATCACTAACTTTTCCCTTTTCCTTCACAGATGATTTAAGCCAGAAGTTAAAACCCTTGGGTGAAGCAGAACGAGAGTTTATTTTGAATTTGAAGAAAAAGGAATGTGAAGACAGGGGTTTTGAATATGATGGGAAAATCAATGCCTGGGATCTATATTACTACATGACTCAGACAGAGGAACTCAAGTACTCCATAGACCAGGAGTTCCTCAAGGAATACTTCCCAATTGAGGTGGTCACCGAAGGCTTGCTGAACACCTACCAGGAGTTGTTAGGACTCTCATTTGAGCAAGTGACAGATGCCCATGTTTGGAACAAGAGTGTTACACTTTATACTGTGAAGGATAAAGCTACAGGAGAAGTATTGGGACAGTTCTATTTGGACCTGTATCCAAGGTACTGAGGATCACGTTGTTGGAAGGGACCTTAGGGATTCAGCTGCTACCTACTTTAAGACTCTACTCTTGGCCAGGCACAGTGGCTCATGCCTGTAATCCCAACACTTTGGGAGGCCAAGGTGGGAGGATTGCTTGAGGCTGGGAGTTTGAGACCAGACTGGGCAACACAGTGAGGCCCTGTCTCTACAAAAAATTTAAAAATTAGGTCAAGTGCGGTGGCTCATGCCTGTAGTCCCAGCACTTTGGGAGGCCAAGGCAGGTGGATTGCTTGAGTCTAGGACTTAAAGACTAGCCTAGGCAACATGGCAAAACTCTGTTGTTACAAAAAATACAAAAATTAGCCAGGTGTGGTGGTACATGCCTATAGTCCCAGGTACTCGAGAGGCTGAGGTGAGAGGATCACTTGAGCCTCAGAGGTGGAGGCTGCAGTGAGCCAAGATTGCAACACTGCACTCCAGCCTAGGTGACAGAGTGAGACCCTGTCTCAAAAAATAATAATAATAATTAAAAATTAGCCAGGTGTGGTAGTGCACACCTGTAGTCCTAGCTGTGCTGAAGCAGGAGGATCACTTGAGTCCAGGAGTTTGAGGTTACAGTGAGCTATTATCACACTGCTGCATTCTAGCCTAGGTGACAGAGCTAGACCCTAGCTCTAAAAAAATTAGTTAAAAAACAGACGCTACTCTTTCATATTTCTCAAGTGGGCTTCTTAGTATAGAGATATAAAATGTGGGTCTGAAGCCAGAATGTCTGGCATCATCATTTATTAGGTAAGTTACTTAACTTTTCTATGCCCCAGTTTTCTTACCTATATTATAGGTCCTATAAAATGGGAATATTAATAGTACCTGCTTTGTATGGTCATTGTAAGGATTAAATTGGTTAAATACATACAAAGCATTTAGAATACTGCTCAGCACATAGTGAAGGCTTAATCAAAGTTAGCTGCTACCATTGTCATTATCATCATCATCTAGTTTGTGTACTACATTTACTTAATTTAATATTGACCACCACCAAGGCATGGTGGCCCACACCTGTAATCCAAGCATTTTGGAAAGCTGAGGTGGGCAGATCACTTGAGGTCAGGAGTTCGAGATCAGCCTGGCCAATATGGTGAAACCCCATCTCTCCTAAAAATACAAAAATTAAACTGACATCTGTAGTCTCAGCTACTCGGGAGGCCAAGGTATGAGAATAGCTTGAACCCTGGAACCAAGATCACGCCAATATACTCCAGCCTGGACAACAGAGCAAGACTCTTAAAAAACATAAATAAAATAAAATTGAGCACCAGAATGTTTATTAGGTAATCTGTCTGCTAATCATCTATGGCCACTCCCTTCAGTCTGGCTGAGAGGCAGCACAGTTTAGTAGAAGTAGAAAAACCTTTGCAGTCAGTCAGATTTGAGTTTGAATGCTCGAGTGACATAACCTCTTTGAGATTCTGTTTCTTCCTCTGTAATATGGGACTGAAAATCCTTTTACAGGATTGTTTTATGCATTAAGACTATATATGCAAATCATCTTGCCCAGATATCAGTGGTAACAATTATAAAAATGTTATAACTGTGTCTGTAGCATGTAATAACTATAGATTCCATAGTGTTTCATCAGACACAAAAGGATTTGGATCTCTTTCTCCCCAGACTACTTTCTAAAGCAAAGTCAATCTCTTATAATTACTAATCATTTTACTAAATAGATCAAAGGAGAGTATAGTATCCCCCTCATTCAGTAATACATACAAGTTTGTAATCCACTGACTTTGAGTGCTGAAAAGTAGGTTGAGTAACTGTGTCATCCAGTTGGTGGGCAGAAGTGTCTTTTAGCACCTAAGTGATTATCCCAGTGTATTAGTCCGTTCTCACAATGCTGTAAAGAACTGACTAAGACTGGGTAATTTATAAAGGAAAGAAGTTTAATTGACTTACAGTTCTGCAAGGCCTGGGAGACCTCAGGAAACTTACAATCATGGCAGAAGGGGAAGCAAACACATCCTTCTTCACGTGACAGCAAGAAGGGGAAGTGCCAAGCAAAGGGAGGAAAGCCCCTTATAAAACCATCAGATCTTGTGAGAACTCACTCACTATCATAAGACTGGCATGGGGATAACTGCCCCCATGAATCAATTACTTCCCACTGGGTCCCTCCCATGGTCCATGAGGATTATGATAACCACAGCTCAAGATGAGCTTTGGGTGGAGACACAGCCAAACTGTATCACCTGGTGCTTTATGGACTTACTTTCACTTATATTATGACCTAAAAGTAAAACCCTGCCAAATATAGATGAGTCTTATTTTTAACTAAAAAGTGTCAGGATATAGTTTTAACCCAAGAACTCTTTCAGGAGTAATCCTTTAATATTGGAGTCTGCCATAACTGTCCTCAGATTTTCTTTCCAGGGTCAAAGAACAATTCCTGCTACCTCATTCTGCTGTCTCACTGCCGGGATATAATTAATTTCTTTTGTACTCAGAGATCTGGTCATTGCTACCAGCACCCTGGTGTGGGTGGCAGAGAGTAATCTTTGTGAAAGCAGTGACCTAAAGTTAATGTTTACTTCCTGTCATCTTAGATGTTCTCTTCATAAAGGTAAAAGGGATTAACTTGTTTTATTTGTCTAACTGACTTTTAAAAAGGGTATTCAGAATAGGTTTTAAAAAGACCAGGTACTGGCTGGGTGCAGTGGCTGTAATCCCAGCACTTTGGGAGGCCAAGGTGGGTGGATCACCTGAGGCCAGGAATTCAAGACCAGCTTGGCCAACATGGTGAAACCCTGTCTCTACTAAAAATACAAAAATCAGGCTGGGCACAGTGATTCACACCTATAGTCCCAGCACTTTGGGAGGCCAAGGAGGGCGGATCACCTGAGGTCAGGAGTTTGAGACCAGCTTGGCCATCATGGCAAAACCCTATCTCTACTAAAAATACAAAAATTAGCTGGGCGTGGTGGCAGGCACTTGTAGTCCCAACTACTCTAGAGGCTGAGGCAGGAGAATCATTTGAACCCAGAAGGTGGAGGTTATAGTGAGCCAGGATCTTGCCACCATACCCCAGCCTGCGCAACAGAGCGAGACTCCATCTCAAAACAACAAGAATAAAATTAACCAGCATGGTGGTGCACACCTGTAATACCAGCTACTCAGGAGGCAAAGGCAGGAGAATTGCTTGAACCTGGGAGGCGAAGGTTGCAGTGAGCTGAGATCATGCCACTGCACTCCAGCCTGGGTGACAGAGCAAGACTCTGTCTCAAAGTAAAAAAAAAAAAAACAGGTACTATTAGTCTTCTGAGCAAAAGAAAAGGGGGAAAGGATACCTAGTCCCAGAATGAAGTCTGATAGCTTTTGGAGAATGAAGTCTAATAGCTTTTGGAAAGACCATCACGGATGCCACGCTATCTAAGAATAGACTAATTGATAGTATAATTTATGCATTTTCCCAGGCTAACTAAAAGCATTCTGTTTCAAAAAGGCCTGTCTAGTTTATAAAAGAAGCTTATTTAATTGTAATTACTGATTCATTCCTCCTCAAATAAAAGGAAAAACCTTATTGTCTGAAATTCAGTTTTTTATTCCGATTTTAATGAAAAGGCTGCCTAGTGAGTCAAACTGTCTCTTTTATTTCAAATTTGTGTTTCAGCATTGTTTAGTGTTTAATAATCCCATCTTTGAAAAAGAAAAAGTAGAACGTCATTAAAATAAATTGGACATTCAGCTGTCGGTGTCACATGCGTTCTTCATTCTTACCTCGAGACTTTTCAACAAAAGAAACTTCGGAGCTCACACACAGTGATAGTGGAGTTATTGTTTGTTTAGCATTAGTTTTTCCATTTTAGCAAAGTAACCTACTTTCTAGAAGGTAAATTAATGTTTAAAAGCATCTCTGGTAACACATAGTTATGTGTTAATGACTGGAAGAGGCCATGCCAATGTAGTTGCTAGAGGAGAATTTTCCTATCTTGTCAACGTGTGTTTCTGGCTCCTAGGGAAGGAAAATACAATCATGCGGCCTGCTTTGGTCTCCAGCCTGGCTGCCTTCTGCCTGATGGAAGCCGGATGATGGCAGTGGCTGCCCTCGTGGTGAACTTCTCACAGCCAGTGGCAGGTCGTCCCTCTCTCCTGAGACATGATGAGGTGAGGACTTACTTCCATGAGTTTGGTCACGTGATGCATCAGATTTGTGCACAGGTGAGTTTTTTTCCCCCCCCAGTAAACCTGCCAGTTGGTTTTTTTTTAGAAAACTTTCTGACTGCTGTCAGGTTTCTGCTCCTAACATGTTTTTTCAGAAGCTGAATGTGTTCAAGAATTTGATAGGCCTCCTGCAAAACCAAAATTTTCCTTATCCTGTCCTCTTTCACAACATATTTTTACTTGGAGGTTCATCTACCAGTGAAAGAGGTTTCTTGAATAACAGCCTATGGAAAAAGAGTAAGACTATCTATAAGGAAAGGTTACAAATACTTTGCTCTTTCCTTTGAATCCTTTTCCATAGGAATTTGGTATAAATTTCTCAGAAAAACTGTGCTGTAATCTCTCCTGCTTATCAATGCTTTGTTTACTTTAGTGATTTTTCAATCCTCTTAGACTCTTTACTTATTTTTAAATAGTAATTTTGTAACATTTCCCTTTACTAACTTCAAATTAAAATCATAGATAATATAGTATAACTATACAAAGAATTTGGCAGAGTGGAAGTGTATGTGTGCAGTAGATTAAAACTGATTTTTTATTTTTGAAAATAAAAAGTACATTTATTCTCAACTTTGTAATACAATCCATTTAATTAGGCTCAGACTATTCTAGCATGAACCATATGAACTTGCTAACATTTAACCATTATTAACATAGGAAAATGTCTAGTTCAGCAATTCAACCTAATAGTTGAAATATACTATTATTGGCCAGGCATGGTGGCTCATGCTTGTAATCCCAGCACTTTGGGAGGCCAAGGTGGAAGGAGTGCTTGAGTCTAGGAGTTTGAGAACAGCCTGGGCAACATGGTAAAACAAACAAAAATACAAAAATTATCCAGGCATGGTGGTATATGCCTGTGGTCCCAGCTACTTGTGAGGCTGATGTGGAAGGATCACTTGAGTCCAGGAGGTTGAGATTGCAGTGAGCCATGATTGTGCCACTGCACTCCAGCCTAGGTGACAGAGCAAGACCTTGACTTAAAAAAAAAGAAAGAAAACCACTCAAAAAACTGATAGTAACATAAATGAAGGTACAGTTTTCCAAATTTGAAATATTTATATGTCTCTAAAGGTAGACTTAAAAAACAACAGTGACAAAAACAAAAACCTTTTTATTAGGATACTTTTAGATTCATAGAAAACTTGCAAAGACAATACAAAGATTGCCTGTATACCCCTCACCCTCTCACCCCTACTTCTAACATCTTCCATTCCAATAGCACATTTGTCATAGCTAAGAAGCCAGCATTCATACAGTACTCCTGACTGAACACCACAATTTATTTGGATTTTCCTTAATGGTCTTTATACAGAGAATCTTTTTAAATCAGTACAGTGTCCTCACTGAATATAAATGGAAGAAATTTTTGTGTTTTTCAAGTGATAATGCTTGGATATGACTATGCAGTAAGACATAATGAAGTATGCCGGAGGTTTGCACTGTGTGGAAGTAATCCTGAATGGAGCATCAGCAAGTGCAAACTGATTGAAGTGGTTTTTGTTGTCAGCTCAAGTCCTAGAACAGTGCTGACAATGGTGGCATGATTTTCCAATATGATGAACACTTCCTGGGAAACTTCAAAGACAAGTAATCTCACTTCGATTTACACAGTAGATCCTAGCACTTGTAGTCTTAGAAATTAAAATTGTGTAAAAAAATGCTTCACAAGGCTAGGCATAGCAGCTCACACCCGCAGCCCCAGCACGTTGGGAGGTCGAGGCTGGCAGATCGCCTGAACTCAGGAGTTCAAGACCAGCAACATTGTGAAACCCAGTCTCTACAAAAAATACAAAAATTAGCCAGGCATGATGGCACACACATGTAGTCCCAGCTACACGGAAGGCTGAGGCAGGAGGATTGCCTGAGCCCAGGATGTCCAGGCTGTGGTGAGCTGTGTTCACGCCACTGCACTCCAGCCTGGGTGAAAAAGTGAGACCCTGTCTCAAAAAAAAAATGCTTTGCAAAAATATGTACAGTGGGGTTAGTTTCTCGGCTCAGTTACTGATAGTTTTTTTCATTTATGTGAATAGTCCAGCAGGGAGTATGAATGACAAGCAGGATATGGAACAGTCTTTTTGTTGTCCCAACATGGGCAGAATCAATCCTGTGCATCCAGCATCCTTATATCCCAGAGTAGCCCTAATCATTGTAATAACCCAAAATGTACCCATTCATTTCCAAAATGCTTCTGTCACCTTTGTTTAAAAACTGTTTCGTTCTTTCAACATTTTATCTTTTATCCTGGTGCTTCCATCTTTTGTTTTAAAAAACAGAGGGAAATAATATATGAATATGTCCAGAGAAATGTCCTGATATAACCATTTTAATCTCTCTTTAATCCAAGGAAAATAAATCTTTCAGAATAATCTAACCTTTCTTTCTTAGGTGATTTTAAAATCTATTATCATAGCACTGACTGGACATGGTGGTTCATGCCTGTAATCCCAGCACTTTGGGAGGCCGAGGCGGGAGGATTGCTTGACCCCAGGAGTTCAAGACCAAGCTGGGCAACATGACGAAAACTCATCTCTACCAAAAATACAAAAAAATTAGCTGGGTGTGGTAGTGTGGCTAGGCTTTGCAAGGCTAGGCCTGGCAGCTCATACCCACATCCCCAGCACTTTGGGAGGCTGCAGTAGTCCCAGGTACTTGGGAGGCTGAAGTGGGAGGATGATTTGAGCCTGGGAGATGGAAGTTGCAGTGAGCCGAGGTTGTGCCATTGCACTCCAGCCTGGGCAATAGGACCAGAGCCTGTTCAAAAAATAAATAAAATAGGCCAAGCGTGGTGGCTCATACCTGTCATCCAAGCACTTTGGGAGGCCCAGGCAGGCAGGTCATGTGACATCAGGAGTTCAAGACTAGCCTGGCCAACATGGCAAAACCCCGTCTCAACTAAGAATACAAAAATTAGCCGGGCATGATGGCACATACCTTTAATCCCAGCTACTCAGGAGGCTGAGGCAGGAGAATCGCTTGAACCCAGGAGGCAGAAACTGCAGTGAACCAAGATAGTGCCACTGCACTCCAGCCAGGGTGACAGAGTGAGATTCTGTCTCAAAATAAATAAATAAAATCTCTTGTCATAGCACTAGGATCCCTGAAATATTTATCATGTGGACCTTCTATCAATATCCACACTGGTTGACATTTCCTTTAATTAGGATAACTCCAGTTTGCATTTAAAAAAACATTTTTATAATTTAGAAAAGTCAAAAATATTTTTCTTAATTTTAAACTTATGGTGTATTACTTATCCAAAATCCAGTTATATATTTGTACATAGATTAATAATGACCTGCTTTTAAAATAGTGGATGCTCACATTTTTGGATCTGAGGACCCTATGAAAATCTGATTTATGCTGTGGGTACCTCTTGTAGAAAAATACACCTACAAATATGCGTAAAATTCCAAAGGGCTCACAGACCCCTCAAAGCCCTCACCATAATGAATCTCAAGTTAAGAACTCCTGAGTTATAGCAGTTTCCTTCTTACTTGGTTATTTCATAAGGAAGCATTTTGGTCTTTTAATCACATTTATTAAGATAATAGTGATCTTCAAATAGAGTTTTCAATGCTGTTGATGCATGTTCTTTTTTCAGGCACAGTCCTCTTATAAACTTATTATCAAAGGCTTGCCATGTATTTGGTCAGTTCTCCACAACTCATTCCATTGTTCCCATTATTTCTTACATTAATCGTGATCTTTTGAGATAGTCAATTTAGTACTGGAAAATCTTTTTTGGTACTCTGACATTTTAGAGCTGTCTGACTCGTGACTGAACTATTAATATATATATTGCATTCACCAGCTTAGTGTGTCTCTCTTGAAACAGTAGACATATTCAGTTCTTAAAGTTTTGCCTAACCTCATCCATGAGCACAAAATGTGTCATACTGATGAATAGTGTGTTGTTACAATTCTTTGCTTGGTCATATCTTCATGAGATTATCTTTGAAAATTATCTTCTTGTCTATTAATCCTTTCAGATAGCCTGTAATATTTTAAGAACTTTTAAGGTCATCAGCAGTGATCACCACTTTTGTTTTTCATAGGCACCAATCAATATATTTGCAAATTTATAATTTGAAAGCCTTTTGTACTGACCTAAAATAGATGATAGTGAATATGGAGATTGACAACTTCTATGTTCAGTAATACTTCTAGTTTACCTGAGAAATATATAGTGAATTAAAAAATTTGCCACATATATTCAGTAGATTGGTTTTAAGAAATGGCAGCTCAGTGTTTGAGCTCTCCACTGTGGCAATTGGCAGGTTTCGTGACTAGAAGAGCTCGTTTGAGCTTGTCATCATAATATTTAAACATGTTGGCAAGAACATCTAGTTTTCAAACATGTAGATGTGCTAGATCAATATGTCTACTATCTCATCAGTCAGGACATGAGTTTCACTCGTATTACGTTTACAGGGTAGGTAGGTAATTTTGAAGATAGCAATCAAGAGGTGATATCTCTAGTATCTGTTCCTGTTGCATGGCTTTATTGTGGTTTGAGCTGTCAGTAACCACTGGCCTTTGAACTTCTGTAGAGTAGTAATGCCTCTTAGCCTCCATTATGATGTCTGTGTTATGTTGTACATTAAGAGCGGTGATGATTTTGAATTGTAAAGATGTCATTATTCTATGGAAACACATCAGAATTACACTAAAGCCTTCTTAATTAAATGTGAAAGGGATGGGCAGAGGAACTTCAAATTATGTGACTTGAAATCATTAATTTGGTTGAAAATTACTAAACAAAGCAGCTCGTCTGCTCTAAATATTTGGATTAGATACTGCTGTAGATAAATGTACCATGTATTAGTCAGAAAGGCACCCTGGTGTTACGACAAGAGCACTGGATCAAACATCATCTGTGTTTCTGTGGGCCAGGCTGTGTGACTTGGGGAAAGTTATTTAAACTCTTTGAACCATCTCTTTTTTCTTATTCAGAAAATGGGGACAACAGCAATTCTATGTACTTCCCTGGATGGTTGGGAGAATTAAACCAAGCAGTATGTGAAAAGGCACTTGGAAAAGCATAAGGTGCCATGCCTATGTGAAGTATTCTGAAAACTATGCTTATGTGTAATTCAGCTCTTTTGAGATCAATATACAACTCAAAACTAGAAAGGGGGGGGAGAAGACCATTTGCCGTAAGGCAATTTACTACCACTTAAGGTTCAAAAGAATTCACAAATGCTTACCTTCAGTGGGTTTTGAGTGAAGATCTATGGAAGGTGATTGGAAACCATCACGTTTGTATTTGGTTGTTTTGTTTTCATGACTGCTGCCTACTTAGAAGTTTGATTCCTGAAACAATAACAGAAAGAGCAGCTTGGAGTATTGGGAGTGATGGAGGATTAGCTAAAGACCTGTGTGGGTGTATTTATCTTCAGTATTAACCCTCAGGAAGTGAAAGACAAACCAGGTTAGACCCATCAAGACCATACCTAGTCAGGCAGAATATGCAGGCTGAGAAGAAGATAGGCTTTACATTCATTCATTCATTTTTATCTTCACATTACACTCTGAAGTAGATGGGTACTGTTATTGTCCCCATTTTCCAAGTGAAAAAATCTGAGACATAGATGGACCTGCCCAGGGTCTGATACTCACGACCTAACTACTCTACTTTATTGCCTAGTTGTGCTCCCATTCCATGCACTGGAGACAACACTATTTCATGGTCTGAATTTAGTCTTCCAAACGTGTGGTCGCGTTGGATAGACTTCCTTCTCCTATGTTTATTAAATGACACTCTAATAATGTAGAATGAATGCAAATGTGGAATGGATGCATTTATTTATTTCTAGGTTTCCCTCTGTGCGAGTTGACCGTTGAGGTTTCAGTCCTAAAATACAGTGAACTCCCTATCGTCAACCTTGTGGCCTCTGCTGTCACCCTGTCTCCCTAGCCCCAACTCCTGCACACTGTTAGAGTTTGTGACTTTTACATTAGATGTAATTTATTTCAGGATCTTCTTTTTGTTATTTTATTTGTTTGCTTTTACATATACAAACAATACATGTGAAAATAAAATAAATGAAGTCATAAACCAAAATATGAATGTATTAACGCATAATGTTCATTTGGGAATGTGCTTATTTCTTTCATTTGCTAAGTGCATTTTCTACATGTATTATTTTTAAAAAATCAAAAATATTTTTAAAATATATTTTTAAACATCTCTAAAGAGAGAGATGTTTAGTTTTTTGTTTGTTTGTTTGTTTGTTTGTTTTTGGAGACAGGGTCTCACTCTGTCACTCAGGCTGGAGTGCAGTGGCACAATCATGGCTCAATGTAGCCTCCACCTCTCCGGGCTCAGTTGATCCTCCCACCTCAGCTTACTAAGTAGGTGGGACCACAGGCGTGTACCACTATACCTGGGTAATTTTTGTATTTTTTGTAGAGATAGGGTTTCACCATGTTGCCCAGGCTGCTCTTGAATTCCTGGGCTCAAGCAATCTGCCCACGTCAGGCTCCCAAAATGCTGGGATTACAGACGTGAGCCACCATGCCTAGCTTATATAGTTATTTTAAGAAACAGAATTATTATCTATTGTGTCTGACATGTCATATTATGTATGGTAGGATGGGGTTCAAAAGGAAGAAAAGTTTTAGTATCCTGAATGTTTCGAATTTAGCTTGAGGACATGAAATGCAAAAACTAAAAAATTAAAAGCATAATAAGTAAAATAATAAAAGTAGAATTTTAAGTATTGAAAAAAGTAGAGAAGTGAGAAGTTGAGGTCAAGTCAAGAATGATAACAAGAGAAAGTATCTTTGAGTTGTTTAAGTTTGAATCTTCTTACAGAAACATTCTCCCCAGGGCTTCATCCATTTCACAGATATTTTTTGGACATCCTCTACTTTCGGTGCTGGATTTGGGAAATACAGTGGTGAATAAAGCATACTCTCTAGCATTTGAGTTTGAATAGTACCTTTATTTGTTTTCATCTTGAAAAGAAGCAGTTTACATAAGATGTACCTGATCAGGAAGGTATAGCTAGTTTGGGAGCCAGCCTCTGAACTTAATATGGAGAGTATTCAAAACTTCTCCAAATTATGTTATTTCCTGGGTCCTTTAAAGGATGATGGCGATACTGAACTGTTGAACTATAGGGCAGTTGTGAAGATAAAGAAGGATGTCATCTCTTTCTCTTTATTACTACTGTTATTTCCAGTGTTCACTCAGTATGTGTAAAGTTAAAACTATGGCCTTTTAATCATCTGTTTATGGCACAGTCTAGTAGATAGTGCTCACTTTTTAAAACAAAATACCTTGCCTTGTTATATAAACTTCTCCATCATCCCTGGATTTAGGGATAGATTAGACAGGCCAGGATGTGGAATGACTGCTAAGAAATCAATACTGGATCACCTCAGACAGCCAATGTCAGGTCTCCTGAGGCCTGTCCTTTTTCATGAGCACAATACACTTATTGATTTCAGCAACTGCCTTTTCTTTGAGTTAGGATTTGCTATCATGAAAATAACACTTAGTTGTAGCCATTAAAAGCAACTGGTTTCTTAATTCGAACAAGCACATGTAAGATTTTGGCCTTTAAATACAGCAAAAGCTCATAGGACTTCCGAAGCTTCAATTTATATGATTCTGGTCCTGCTGTTACTGCACTGTAGGAATTACAAAGTTAATCTCTATAGCATCAAGTTATCTGTTGTAAAAATCTGAAACAGAGTACATTTTAGACATCCTATTGTTTGTTTAAAAGATAGTAAAGAAGGCCAGGCATGGTGGCTCACACCTGTAATCCTAGCACTTTGGGAGGCAGAGGCAGGCGGATCATGAGGTCAAGAAATCAAGACCTTCCTGGCTAACACGGTGAAACCCCATCTCTACTAAAAATACAAAAAATTAGCTAGGCATGGTGGCGGGCACCTGTAGTCCCAGCTACTGAGGAGGCTGAGACAGGAGAATGGCATAAACCCGGGAGGCAGAGCTTGCAGTGAGCCAAGATTCTGCCACTGCACTCCAACCTGGGCAGCAGAGCAAGACTCCATCTCAGAAAAAAAAAAAAAAAAAGATAATAAAGAAAACTCTCTTACTTATTTTTTTTTTTTTTTATTTATTTTGAGGCAGGGTCTCACTCTGTTGCCCAGGCTGGAGTGCAGGGGCATGATCATGGCTCACTGCAGCCTCAGCCTCTGCCTTCCAGGCTCAAGCGATCCTCCCATCTCAGACTCCTGAGTAGCTGAGACTACAGGAATGCGCCACCATGACCGGTTAATTTTTTTGTAGTTTTTGTAGAGATGGGGATTTACCACGTTGCCCAGGCTGATCTTGGACCCCTGAGCTCAAGCAATTCTCCTGCCTCTGCCTCTCAAAGTGCTGGAATTACAGGCATGAGCCATCATGCCTGGCCAAAATCATGTATTTAGAAAACTGTCTTCCTCTCAAGAACTTCTAACCAAACAGGAGTCTAAGTTTACATTGTTTTCTAGGCTTTTATTATCTAAATATTTCCTCCTGCAAAAAATGCCCTAAAATTCTTTGAAGTGTCAGCTACAAAAAATATTTCTTAATTGGATTATTTTATATGTTTTTTACCACTTTATCTGGGAAATACATTAGCATCAATAGTTATGGCCCATAAGCAACTATTATCAACGCCTTCAAATTGTTTGCATTGATAACTATATGAAGTACTTTTTTAGGGTTCTTTGGATTATAGTTTAAAAACTGGGGAATGGTATTTGTTGGCTGGTCAACAGTGAGTAATGGTTCAGCACCCCTGCTGCTTTGTGTAAGATCCATCAGGCTGCTAGACTGTAAGTCTTACCCATGGTTTCTGTGTGGACATACACAGTGGCTGACTGTGCATTCCTTTCTCTTGAGAATTCAGTTGTTTGCTGGAAATTGAGTTTTCAAATTTCGTAGGTTCTTTGTCCTCGTTTTTTGAAAAATATTTAAATGATGTTGTCCAAAGGGCTTACAGAGAAACAGCATGACCAACTTTCGGGAAATTAGTAAGCAGTAGGGTTATTTTTAGCTTTTTCTCCTTACAAACATTTCCTTTTGTTCTTTAGAAGACATTGTTGATCTTTCATTCATTTGCTGTGCTCTCTCCCCAGCTACAAAATGGCTTTTGAATAGAATAAGCCCTCTCTTCTCTACTCTGCATGACATAACTGTGTTTTTATTTTATTCAATTTTTCTCTAAATCATGAATTATTCATTTGTTTATGTTTTTTTCCGAATACTGAATACTCCCCTACACACACAAACACACACACACACATTTTTGTTGCCATTTGGAGTTGACTTCCTCCCTCATATGCAACTAATGACTGAAAAATCTTGGCCGGGCGCGGTGGCTCAAGCCTGTAATCCCAGCACTTTGGGAGGCCGAGACGGGCGGATCACGAGGTCAGGAGATCGAGACCATCCTGGCTAACACGGTGAAACCCCGTCTCTACTAAAAATACAAAAAAACTAGCCGGGCGAGGTGGCGGGCGCCTGTAGTCCCAGCTACTCCGGAGGCTGAGGCAGGAGAATGGCGGGAACCCGGGAGGCGGAGCTTGCAGTGAGCTGAGATCTGGCCACTGCACTCCAGCTCCGGCGACAGAGCAAGACTCCGTCTCAAAAAAAAAAAAAGAAAAATCTTCATACAAGCAGGATATACAAAGTCTATATTTTTGTCAGTACCTCATATGGTGGTGGCTGATGGTATGATTTGGCCTTTATTTGCTGTAAGTATCTATTTAAAAACCATCACCTTGAGAAAATTGTGCAGTAGTGTCATGGGATCCTTGGGGTGTCGCATCACCAGCCAGAAACCTCTGTGACTAGTGGTGCCATTGCTCAAGTTTTGCTTGGGCCCACTGGGCCGACTCAGCCTGGCAGGCTGCACTCAGCTCGCACTAGTGGCCTGAATCCCATGCCTGCCAAGGGCAAGTGGAGTGATGAGGGGTGCATGAGTGAGCAAGCTTGGGGTCCAACCACTGTACACAGTCAGGCATGCTGGCTATGGCGGTGCAAACAGCTCCAGGTGCCGGCACAGGCGCTGAAGGCAAGGCTGCCTGCGAGGCTGCAGCTGGACCAGGCATACCACAAGCAGCTTTCACAGCTGGCACTGGGGAACACAGTGGCACCCAGAAGCTTAGAGACGCTGGGAACCACAGAGCCCCAAAGAAGATATCATAGCCCTGGCTCAGGGAGCTCCTAGGTCTGGGTTCCCTGAAGGGCCACAACTCTTCTCTCCTTGTTGCCCACAGCATGGTGAGCAAGGGGCATGTTTCAGTCCTGTTTGTGTTACAGCCCTTTGGGCCCCACCATTCGGCAGGTCCCGAGTTCCTGTCCCGTGCCAAGGAAGAAGGAGGTACACAAACAAGTGGAGAGTGAGCAAGGCAAAGAGGAGCCTTATTGAGCAAAATAACAGCTCAGAGAAGATGCACAATGGGTAGTTCCTGTCCACAACCAGGGTGTCCCAGTGTGAGTGTTCAGCTATCAGCAGAGTAGACCCTGGAGTGGGTAGCTCCTCTCCACAGGCAGGTCGTCTGTAGAGGGTTCAGCTTTCAGCAGAGAGGAGACCCTGGGGTGGGTAGCTCCTCTCTGCAGCTGGTTGTCCTGACATCAGCTCAAGTCTGGCTGAATCCAGTGTTTTTATGGGCTTCAGAGGGGAGAATGTGCGGGCTGATTGGCCTATGGGTGGGCCCAAAACACCAAAAATTCCCACTCTGGTCTGCAGGACAGGCAGCCTGGCCCCCAGCCTTCAGGCCTTCTCTGGCTTGAAGGTAGGGCTTCACCAAGGACCCACCCCTTTCTGCCCAGGAACCTGTCTGCCTGCTACCACTGTTTATGGTGCCCACAGTGTTCATGCAGAGGGGCGCCTGCAGGCCAGTGCCAAACTGTGCTCAGTTCCCCTCTCAGCTTCCCTCCCATGCTTGTCAGTGCCCAAAGTTCAGTAGGGGCTGAGGCAGCAGGGGGCTAGCATGTCAGTGCCATCCTGAGCATACACACACCTGGCCAGGTTGTGACATTGCCTGGGCTTGACCTCAGCTTTGCTCCAAGATCAGAGCAGGTGCCGCTAATGGGTGGGGGGAGCTTCCTGGGACCCTGAGAGTGCAGAGATGCTTGGGTCCACAGCCATGGCTGGGTAGCTGCAGCTACCCCTAGGAGGGTGGGGCTCCTGCCTCCTCCAAGCCCCTAAGAGTACAGGGATGCTCAGGTCTGCATCCATGGCTTAGGCAACTTCAGCTGTGCCCAGGAGGGCAGGGCTCCTGCCTGCTCCTGGCCCCCAAGAGCACAGGCATACCTGGGTCAGCAGCTACGCCCAGGAGGGGGAGGCTCTTGCCCTGCCAACTGAGAAGGGGGAAGGACTTCTCCCTGTTCCTGGCTCCTGCCAGCTGCATGGAGCACACAGCCCTAGCCACACTTCCCCTACTGCAGCCAAGATGGGCCACCACTGACATCAGTAGTATTGGAGAATCCCAGGTTCAGGACAGGTATTACAAAGGCTGGTCTTTACACTTCAGCTTCATGTTTGATCTTTGAAAAATCTTCCAGTATAAAGAAGTAGTCAAATATCTAAGGAAGCACACTGAAAACTCACTTGAACTCTTCACATAAAGGAGGGTTTGATATAAGACTTTTGTATTTTAGATCCCATCCAAAAGGATTTAGTCATTTTGTAATATCATCATTTAACCTTTTTTTTTTTTTTTTCATTTTACTGTAAGATACGGAGACAGTTAGCATTTGTGGTTAAGATTGTGGGTTATGAAGTCAGACTGCCTGGTTTCAAATTTGAAGTTACATAATTAATCTCTGTATGCCTTAGTTTCCTTATCTCGAAAAAGGAGATAATAGTTCATACAATTATTTTGGGATTTAAATCAGATAATCCATATAAAGAGCCCATGATATAAGCACACTTTGTTTTGTTGTCTTTCACTTTATTGTACTTCAGATACTATGTTTTTTTACAAACTGAAGGTTTATGTCAACCGTGTTTTAAGCAAGTGTGTTAGTGCTGTTTTTCCAACCGCATGTGCTTACTTCGTGTCTCTGTTCACATTTTGGGATTCTCACAATATTTCAGACTTTTTTCTTTATTTTTGATGGAGTCACACCCTGTTGCCCAGGTTGGAGTCTAGTGGTACAGTTTCAGCTCACTGCAACCTCCGCCTCCCGGGTTCAAGTGATCTCCTGTCTCAGCCTCCTAAGTAGCTGGGATTACAGGTGCATACCACCACTCCCAGCTAATTTTTTTTTTTTTTTTTTTTTTTTTTTTTTGTATTTTTAGTAGACATGGGTTTCACCATGCAGGCCAAGCTGATCTTGAACTCCTATCCTCAAATGATCTGCCTACCTCGGCCTCCCAAAGTGCTGGGATTACAGGTGTGAGCTACCACACCTGGACAACTTTTTCATTGTTATTGTATCTGTCATGGTGATCTGTGATCAGTGATTTCCTTTTTTATTACATAGAGACAGGGTCTTGCCATGTTGCCCAGGCAAGTCTGTCAGTGCTGTTTTTCCAACAGAATGTGCTCACTTCATGTCTCTATGTCACATTTTTGTACTTCTCACAGTATTTCAGACTTTTCCATTATTATTATATCTGTTATTGTGACCAGCAATCTTTGATATTACTATTGCAATTGTTTTGAGGCACCACAAATCATGCTCTTACAAGACAGCGAACTCAGTTGATGAATGTTATATGTGTACTGACTGCTCCACCGCGCCATTTCTCACCCCCTCCTTTGGCCTCCTGTTCTCTGAGACTCAACAATGTTGAAATTAGATTAGTCAATAACCCTACAATGACCTAGAAGTGTTCAAGTGAAAGAAAGAGTCATAAATCTTTTGCTTTAAATCAAAAACTAGAAATGGTCAAGCTTCATGAGGGAGGCATGTCAAAAGATGAGATAGGCCTCTTGTGCCAGTCAGTCAGGTTATGAAACAAAGGAAAAGTTCTTGAACGTTATTAAAAGTGCTACTCCAGTGAACACACAAATAATAAGAAAGCAAAATAGACTTGTTGCTGATTGGAGAAAGTTTTAGTTGTCTGGATAGAAGATGCAACCCGCTACAACATTCCCTTAAGCCAAAGTCTATTCCAGAGCAAGACCCTAACTCCCATTCTATGAAGACTGAGAGAAGCGACGAAACTGTAGAAGAAAAGTTGGAAGGTAGCAGAGGTTGGTTCCTGAGGTTCAGAGAAAGAAGCTGTTTCCATAGCATTAAAGTGCAAGGTGAAGCAGCAATTGTTGATTTAGAAGCTGTGGCAAGTTAACCAGAAGATCCAGTTAAGATCATTGATGAAGGTGGCTACACTAAATGACAAATTTTCCATGTAGATGAAATAGCCTTCTATTGGAAGAAGATGCTGTCTAGGACTTTCAGGAATGCTAGAGAGGAGATGTCAATGCCTGGCTTGAAAGCTTCAAAGGACAGGCTGACTCTCCTCTTAGGGGCTAATGCAGCTGGTGACTTGAAGTTGAAGCCAATGCGTATTTACCATTCTGAAAATTCTAGAGTCCTTAAGAATTATGCTGAATCCACTCTACCTGTGCCCTATAGATGAAACCACAAAGCCTGGATGACAACACATCTGTTTATAGCATGGCTTACTGACTATTTTAAGCCACTGTTGAGATCTACTGCTCAAAAACAAAAGATTCCTTTCAAAATATTACTGCTCCTTGACAAAGTACCTGGTCACACAAGAGCTTGGATGGAGATGTTCAAGGAGATGATGTTGTTTTCATGCCTGCTAACAGAACAGCCATTCTGCTGCCCATGGATCAAGGAGTAATTTCAACTTTCAAGTCTTATTATACAAGAAATGCATTTCATAAGACTACAGCTGCCATAGATAGTAATTTATCTGAGGGATCTGGGCAAAGTACATTGATAACCTTCTGGAAAGGATTCACCATTCCAAATGCCATTAAGAACGTGCATGATTCATGGGAAGAGATCAAAATTTCAACATTAACAGAAATGTGGAAGAAATTGATTTCAACCCTCGTAGATGACTTTGAGGAAGGGATTCAAGACCTCAGTGGAGGAAGGAGCTGCAGATATGGTAGAAGCAGCAGGACAACTAAAATTAGAAGTAGAACCTGAAGATGTGACTGAATTGCTGCCATCTCATGATAAAACTTAAAGAGATGAGGAGTTGCTTATTAAGGATGAACAACAAAAGTGACTTCTTGATATGCAGTCTACTTCTGGTGAAGATGCTATGAATGTCATTGAAATGACCACAAAGGGTTTAGAATATTACATAAACTTAGTTGGTAAAGCAGTGGCAGGTATTGAGATACTTGACTCGTTTTGAAAGACATTCTATTGTGGGTGAAATGCTATCTAACAGCATCGCATGCTACCAAGAAATCTTTCATGAAAGGAAGAGTCCATTGATATGGCAAACTGCATCTTTGTCTTATTTTAAGAAATGGTGGCTGGGTGCGGTGCCTCACGCCGGTAATCGCAGCACTTTGGGAGCGGATCACCTCAGGTCAGGAGTTCGAGACCAGTCTGGCCAACATGGTGAAACCCCATCTCTACTAAAAGTACAAAAAGTAGCTGGGCATGGTGGCACCCACCTGTAGTCCCAGCTACTAGGGAGGCTAAGGCAGGAGGATTGCTTGAACCCAGGAGGCGGAGGTTACAGTGAGCTGAGATCATGCCACTGCACTTCAGCCTGGGCAACAGAGCAAGACCCTGTCTCAAAAAAAAAAAAAAGGAAAGAAATTGCCACAGCCATGCCAACCTTCCGTAACTACCACCCTGATCAGTTGGCACCCTGATTGTAACTACCACCGTGATCAGTCAGCAGCCATCAACATTGATGGAGGCAAGACCCTCCACCAGCAAAAAGATTATAACTTGCCGAAGGCTCAGATGACCATTAGCATTTTTTAACATGTAAGGTATATACATGGTTTTTGTGGGTGTTTTTCGTTTTGATTTTGGGTTTTTTTCGTTTTTGTTTTTGTTTTTTTTTTTTTCTTTTTTTGAAACCGAGTCTCACTCTGTCGCCCAGGCTGGAATGCAGTGGTACTATCTTGGCTCACTGCAACCTCCACCTCCCAGGTTCAAGCGACTCTCCTGCCTCAGCCTCCTGAGTATCTGGGATTACAGGTGCCCGCCACCATGGCTGGCTAATTTTTGTATTTTTAGTAGAGACAGGGTTTCATCATGTTGGCCAGGCTGGCTTGAACTCCTGACCTCAGATGATCCACCCACCTCAGCCTCCCAGAGTGCTGGGATTACAGGCATGAGTCACTGCACCCAGCCATGTACATTGTTTTTTAGACAATTCTTTTGAACAGTTAATAGACTAGAGTATAATGTACATTTATAGACTTTTATCTGCAATGGGAAATCAAAAAGTTTGTGTGATTCACTTTATTGTGATATTCACTTCATTGCAGTGGTCTAGAACTAAACCCACAGTATCTCTAAGGTATGCCTATAATGCCTGACATAGGAAAGTCCCAACAGATGTTAGCTATTATTATTGTATAAGATTGTTTTATTTATGATATAAGATGTAATCTTAGAATATCATATACTATAATGAGACAAAATATTCAATTTCTGGGGACCCTTACCTCTTTCCCTGCAAGAAGTTTTTTGTTGGGATATCCTCAATAGAGGTGGCCTAATTCCACAACCAGTGAATTTACTTATCCTTGCCCTTTTAATATTTGCATCTCTTCATATCTAGAATTGGCACAATTATAATGAGAAATCAAGCAAAACATTTTTTTTGCATAAAGAGAGGAAGGCAGAATGTGAGACGGCGTTGACATCTGTGCCTCTGCCCTGGGCCAAAAAGCAGAGTGGGTATTTGCTGCTGATTCGGCACCCCATCTGCTGCGTTCTCTGGTGGTTACATGCCTCTTCCCTTTCCCCTCTGTTTGGAGCCCCAGGGATGATGAAGTCAGGGAGAGAAGGTTGGAATGTAATGCTTCAAAGGAGAAAAACAGGACAGAGGTTCAGGGAAAGACAACAGAATGAGGAGCCCCACTCTGCAGATGACCCAGTAGGATAAATGCTAAGTCTTCTCTGCCAATGGCAGTTTTACAAGTGTTTGAAGGACTGTGTGAAGGTTAAAAACACTAGCCTGTTTTAGTGAATCTCCGTTCTTCTGCTTGAGAGCTTTTCTGACGTCTGACTCAAGAATTTACTAAACTTGGTTTCATTAAACTCTTGGTAAACCTCTTGTTTTTTTAACTCTTAGCTTAGGCCTTCAGAATAAGTCCTTTATTTTTACCAGGAGTGCTCTTAACTTTTGAATACATCTGTTGTTTCTCTTTTCCTATAGCATATAACTCACTCCACTTGCCAATTAATTTACAAAACTAACTCCTACTAAAGCAGCTTCTTATTTTAAGGTAACATTGTCTACCTGATCTGAGAGGTAGAAATCTGACTTTCTACAACATGGTAATCTTAGAACCATTCGTTTAAAGTTTAAAATGCAAAGCATCGCACACTCAAAGTCTATAGTGTTGTGATTGAATTCTTTAATTAATTTTGGTTAAAACCTAAGTAGTTAAGCAACAGAGTGATGAGTGCCCAGAAAGGCATGGATTGAGTAAACAAAAGTTAGCAATTGGAAGGAGGAGCTAGGGAGAAATTGCTTGTTTAATGGATCTCTTCGTTTTTAATGGAAAATTCTTTTAAAATATTTTTGCTTTCAAAGCTTAAGGCTTGTTTTTAGCTTAGACTGATAGTATTTTTCAGTTATGATTTTCTGATGGTTGTTCCAACTTTGTCTACAGTTCAAAGGAATGAAATTATTACTGTAATATAGAGTATTTGGGGGTTATTTTTCACATTGCTCAGCTGCTGTATTTTATTTTCACTTGACTATGAGGTTATTCTAACCCCTCATTCAAAGGGACAGTTGAGTCTAATTCTGCCTTAAGTTTTCATGACTCTTAATAATTATTCGTTGCATATGTACTTTTCATTCAGTTCTTTAAAAAAATTCTCTGTGTTTGCTTTCTAGACTGATTTTGCACGATTTAGCGGAACAAATGTAGAAACTGACTTTGTAGAGGTGCCATCGCAAATGCTTGAAAATTGGGTGTGGGACAGTGATTCCCTCCGAAGATTGTCAAAACATTATAAAGACGGAAGCCCTATGTCAGATGATCTGCTTGAAAAACTTGTTGCTTCTAGACTGGTCAACACAGGTATGACTTATAATTTTAAAAAGGAAAATAAATTAGAATCTCTTAATGCAGAATTGCTGTCACCTCCTTCTGTAGAACTTATTTTCATTTTAAATGGTATCCCAACTGCTAGTATGAGGAGTGAAGAACATTAAATATATTGGAGTTGGAAACCCTGGAATTTTGTCTAAGGCAAAAAACCACATCTCCTTTTAAATCTGAAGTAGAATGAGATGTCCTGCTCCCATTTTATGAGTGCTACTGGAATCTGTTTTTGGAATCTACAGTCTTGTGATAATAGAACACACAGTTCTGTCTTCTCCAAAACATGCCCAAACATTCTTATGTTATTAGGTCTTCTGACCCTGCGCCAGATTGTTTTGAGCAAAGTTGATCAGTCTCTTCATACCAACACATCACTGGATGCTGCAAGTGAATACGCCAAATACTGCTCAGAAATATTAGGAGTTGCAGCTACTCCAGGTATGTAACTACTACGAATTGAGTTCATTTCCCTGTGAAGCACAGGGCATTCTCCTCACACGGCAGGGGAGATGGAGTTTGTCAGACAGATTACCTAATTGTTTCTGATTTCTGTAATCAGGCCATGACTTTCAGATAAGCATACTATGTCCTTATGAGTTATCCCGTCCAAATGCGCTTGAAGGAAAGGTGGCTCCAGATCTGCAGCATTTTAGTGTAATCAGGCGTGAGCAGTTGGCCTCCGCCCCAGAGCTGGGAGAGCCGTTCGTGTTGGCAGCACACACTCAGCTCCTTCCTCCCTGTATGCATCATGACTTCCCTGTGATTTTCAGGAAGAAATTGGCAGAAGGGGAAGTTTTTAAATTTTTTTTCCTTTGCATATAGTATTTTGTTTATTTTTTCCATCCCCTCAAGCATTTATCCTTTGTGTTACATACAATCCACTTAAACTCTTTTGGTTATTCTTAAATGTACAATTAAATTATTGACTGTAGTCATCCTGTTACGCTATCAAGAAGGGACATTTTTAGGCCTGGCATGGTGGCTCACGCCTGTAATCCCGCACTTGGGGAGGCTGAGGCGGGAAGATCACTTGAGCTCAGGAGTTCAAGACCAGCCTAGGCAATAAAGGCAAAACCCGTCTCTACAAAAAATACGAAAATTAGCCAGGTGTGGTGGTGTATGCCTATAGTCCTAGCTACCCGGGAGGCCAGTTGAGAGGATCACCTGAGCCTGGGGAGATTAAGCCTGCAGCGAGCCATGATCGCACCACTGCACTGCAGCCTGGGTGACACAGTGAGACCCTGTCTCAAAAAACATAAAGGGTATTTTGCGGGAGAAGCATGAACTTCACCTTGTTTCTGATACTGAGGTCAGTTAAAGCATTTGACTAGCAGTTTGTAACCTGCGATTTATGGGACTCATGCATGGGCGTGTTTATATTTGTATGTATATGTTTTAAGCCAATATATAGTTGTGCTTTTATGTGTAGTTGGTAAGGTGGATTTTTTTTCACTAAGGAAATTGTTATTAAAATGAGTCAGCCACATTTACAGAGAAAATAAAGATAAGAATGGTCAGTTGAGTCATTCTAGGCTCCCCACATAGTAAGCCATAGCGCACCTTTGTGTCACAAGCCTTTGTGTAGCAAGTACATTTTTAAATGTACAATTAAATTATTATTGACTATTAGTCATCCTGTTATGCTATCAAGAAGGGGCGTTTTTAGGCCTGGCATGGTGGCTCACGCCTGTAATCCCAACACTTCGGGAGGCCGAGGCGGGAAGATCACTTGAGCTCAGGATTTTTGACAAAATCCTATATAAAGTAGCCCTACAGGTAGATCGAATTGGTGAAGAGTTCTTTTTCAGGCCAGGCACTGTGGCTCAAGCCTGTAATCCCAACACTTTGGGAGGCCAGGGTGGGCAGATCACTTGAGGTCAGAATTTCGAGACCAGCCTGACCAAAGTGGTGAAACCCTGTCTCCACTAAAAATACAAAAATTAGCCAGCGTGGCGGCATGTACCTGTAACCCCAGCTACTTGGGAGGCTGAGGCAGGAGAGTCCCTTAAACCTGGGATGCTGAGGTTGCATTGAGCCAAGATCTCACCACTGTACTCCAGCTTGGGCGACAGAGTGAGACTGTCTCAAAAAAAAAAAAGTTCTTTTTCAGTAATTATTAACCTAAAATAAGTGCAACTCTGAGACATTTTAGATATAAAGAGGTGTGGCAAAGAGTAGGGTTAATATTATTTTTCAAGACATACATGTTTAAGGGATAAGAAAGGACTGATTTCAGTTCTAAAACACTGAGCTATCTGATGGGTGTGGACAAAGCCGCTGAAACTATCGTTAGGCATTCCAGAACTTGGAGCCGAAACCAGCTCTGAGGCTGAGCCATTGATAGATGTTTGTAAACATCTTGGCCAAGAGAACACATAAGCCCAAGGAGTACTAGAAGTGAGATGATATCATTCACTCTGTCCTCCCACAGCTGGGCTCCCCAAAGGGAAACCTTAGCTAGCTGTTAACCTGATCATTAACGTTTGCTATCACATTGAGTGAAATGTATCTTTTTTTAAAGGCACAAATATGCCAGCTACTTTTGGACATTTGGCGGGGGGATACGATGGCCAATATTATGGATATCTTTGGAGTGAAGTATTTTCCATGGACATGTTTTACAGCTGTTTTAAAAAAGAAGGGATAATGAATCCAGAGGTATAGTATTATTTTTCTCCTTTTATTAATTTTGTAATTGCTCCTTCCCCTTTAACTCCTAGTGTAAAATATTGATCATACCTAGATTTTACTGTAAGAGGCTTGGTAACAGCTTTTACCTCTGAGGCCTTGCATCTTTCAAATCCTCGTACATCATTAAGTTGCAGTATATAAGTGATTGATTCTGCAGCTTAAAAAGAAAAAGTAGCATATTTTCTTGCTTATTAACATTCCAGTATATTACATAATTAAAAATTCAAAGCTTTGTTTATGGATTTGAGAATCTATGGCTGCTAGTTTTGACATGTACCGTACAACGTTTTAGTTTTATAGGAGGTTGGGACAGAAAGGTAAACTCCTTCCTGATGTAAATGGTTTCCCTGTGTTTTGATATTCTCTACACACTTTGTGCACTCTCTGTGGGAGACACCCTTTTTCTGTGGCTGGCATGCCCCACCCACTACATAGTTTGTGACCTTTGTCACAAAGTTGCTTCATTAACCTGAGCCATTACTTTCTGTGTGCAGTGAATTGACTGCCAGGTAGCTGCCAGACAAATCTTCCTGATTTACAGCCCCCAATCTCCATTCTCACTGAAGTTTCATCCGTCAGATTATTTCCAAGGCTGATGCATTTTCCAGTGTATGTTTTTAAATTGTTTGATTCAGAAATTAGAAGACCAAATTATCAAAATCAGGTTCTCTGTGCTTATTTTAACCAATTGATTTGTTCTCCAAATGTTTTTTCTAGATTGTGTAGCACCTTACACATATGTATTGAAATACATTGATGTGATTTAGATCACCATTCCCTCCCCATCTTCCTCCTGAAATAACACCTCCAAGGTACCCATACTTCATTATTTTGAAGTATTTCATCTCCCATCCCACCCCACCCAATCTGTTAAGTCCTTGCAATTCTTTTCCATTACCTGGCCAACCCATTTACAAAGGTCAACTGCTGACTATTGTTCTCACAGACATACCTACTCCTGCATGACCTTCAACCAGGACCCGTCCCTTAATGCCTCCACCATAGAGATGGTGCCCTTAGGACTCAAAGTATTCTGGGGAAGATTGTATGACTCCACTGACCTGCCCAACTGCAAAGTCATGCTCTCTAGCCTGAACTGGACCCCAGTGCTCTCTGTGGTCCAAGTCCATTCCCCTTATTGATTTCCCTCCAAGTCCCCACCACCTCTCTCCTCTGTCAGCAGATGATCTCTCCTCTTTATTAAGAAAATTAAGATCATTGAAGCTGGCTGCAGTGGCTCACACCTGTAATCCCAGAACTTTGGGAGGCTGAGGTGGGAGGATCACTCGAGTCCAGGAATTTGAGACCAACCTATTCGATATGACAAGACCTTGTCTCTACAAAAAAAATAAACAAAATTAGCCAGGTGTGGTGGTAGAAGCCTATAGCCCCAGCTACTCTGGAGACTGAGATGGGAGAATTGCTTGAGCCCAGGAGGTCTGGAAGCTGCAGTAAGCCGAGATCATGCCACTGCACTCCAGCCTGAATGACAGAGTGAGACCCTGTCTCAAAAAAGAAATCATTGAGAATGAGCACCTTCATCTTTCTTTCTCTGTACTTCAATACTTGTCTTATTTTCTCCTGTCTCAGAGGAGATGTGTCTAGCTCCAAGAGTTCCTGGTTTGCTGTCTTGGAAAAAAAACTTGCTACTGACTCTGATAACCCCAGTCAGTGCTACTGCTCTGTTCTTTTCATAGCCTAATTTCCTGGATCCTAATTTCTTGGATCCTAATTTCTTGGATCAAAGTCTTTGCAAACCTCTCTCCTTGCTTTTGCCCCCACCAACAGAATTGGAAAGTTACCCTTCCTCCGTAGTTACCACTGATGACCCAGTTACCAACTCCGAAGGCCCTCATCCTTCTTCTTTACTTCCTGCTTCTTGTTATTCCTCTCTCTCTTCACAGCCCTCAGCGCGACAATCAAACCCTTTGTTACTTCCCAGTACTCCCTGTGTGTTGACAAGTTTATGTGTTGCCTTAGGTCTCTCCACCTTCACAAATGTATTGGTTCTATTTTGTTCACCTAAAATATATGCCTCCTTCATGTGTGCATCTCAAAAATTCCAGCACTCTTAAAGGTCTCACTCGTGTGACCACATGTTCAAGAAGTCTTTGAGATTATCAAAAACCAGAAGTGATCTTTCCATCCTTTGAACATACGAGTGGACTTGGAGGAGTGGACTAAGCCTGCCCTGTCACCTCCTCAGTGCTGCCACTATGTGACCACATACCTAGTACCTTCTCTCATTACCTTTTCTCTTCTCTTTAGGAGAACTGTCCCCTAAAACAAATAAAAATTAAAAATCAAAAAATAAAAATAAAAAATGAAAAATAGACTAGTTCTTAAAGAAAAGCAAAGGACAAAAAAAAGTGGTCTTGGGCATGGGAGAAGGACTTCAGTAAGCTTTTATTATGTCCGGATTATTTAATGTAACTATTACCAAGTGAAAAAACATCATATTATAAAATATTTTATACCATAGAATACAAATGTTGATTTTAAAGTGTGTTTTTAAAAAAAGCACATCAAAATGTTCATGATTATCTTTGGGGATAGTTTATGAGTGATTATTAATTTCTTCTGTACTTTTCCTGGAGCTTTTCACTATTTTTACATAATACATAGATTGTTTTAGAAACCAGAAACAATGTTTCAAAGAGAAAAATTCTAACTAGGTAAAGGTACAGTTATGACATCTTACTGGCAATTTGGTGAGGATTCCTGGTGTTAAATGTACACTGCCTCTCCCAGCTAGGCCTTCGCCATCATCTCCTCTGTGCTTGCCCTCATGTGACCACATACCCAGAACCCTCTATCATTACCTTTTTTCTTCCGGTTGTCAAGGTAGCAGCCAGATTACTGATCCCTGTGGTTCCAAGGAACTTGCAAGTGTAATAGAAGCAGTTCCTGCCATTATGCTTCTCTGTACTTCCTCTTATTCTCAAGCTTCACAGTTTGGCAGACAGCCATACTACTCTTATTTAGACAAAGGTGCTGGGTTGAACTTAGAGAAAGCATCATCCCAACAACTTGGAGTTAAAACTTGTGATGTGAAAAACAATTTTCAGTGTTACTAAAATTCTGGATTCAGCAGTGCTGTGTGTTATTAGATGTCTTAAGCCATAAGGCTGGTGTTAATTCCTTCCTTTACACTTTATCCTTTCCTTTCAAATGCTCTGGGTATCATGGCACTTCCTGCTCCTCTGCTGTCACAGCAAGAATGGACCTGGCTCCAAAAACCAAGAAGAATCCCTTGGCCTCACCTTCACACCCTTTGCAGATACTAGAAGATGGTTCTGAAGCAGCCGTTTTATTCCCTCATACAATATACTATTTGGGGTTTTTTGTTGTTGGGGGGGGGGTGTTCTTTAAAAAAAAAGACACAAATATTTGCTCTAAAATAACACTTGCCTTACAAAATACAGCTACCCAGTTATTAAAAATTAATCCTTTGGGACAATAATCCTAGTCTACAAAAAACAGATCGTTATTATAGCTATGTGTGATGAAGACAAAAAGAAATTCTTTTGTTATCCCAAAGCATTAATTTTTAGTAACTGGGTACTTGTATTTTGTAAGGCGAGTGTTATTTTAGAGCAAATATTTGTTTTAAAAAGAAAAGAGGAAGAAGAACTCCCCCCACAAAAGCAATATACATCACAGAATACAGTACAGCCATGGAAAAGAACAAGATCTGAAGCCAGAAGGCGGAGGTTGCAGTGAGCTGAAATTGCACCATGCAGTCCAGCCTGCACAACAAGAGCGAAACTCCATGTAAAAAAAAAAAAGAACAAGATCATATCCTTTGTAGGGACATGGATGGAGCTGGAGGCCATTACCCTTAGCAAACTAACACAGGAATCAAAAACCACATACCGCATGTTCACTTACAAGTGGGAGCTAAATGATGCGAACACATAGACACGTAGAGAAGAACAGCACACACTGGGGTCTTTTGGAGGGTGAAGAGTGGGAAGAAGGAGAAGATCAAGAAAAATAACTAATTGGTACTAGCTTTAATACCTGGATAATGAAATAACCTGTACAGCAAACCCCCATGACACAAGTTTACCTGTGTAACAAACCTGCACTCATACCCCTGAACTTAAAAGTTAAAAAAAGAAACAGAAAAATACTTCTTCAGACCAGTACACCATACATTACTTATTTTGTGCCATAACCATAGAGTGTTATTAGCCAACACTGAGAAAGGTGGCATTACCTGGAGTTGTTCCAGACTCTGCGCATTTGCTTTAGTTTCACATGTCAGTGAGTGGTTGCTTCAGACACATAGACAGGATAAAAATATGTATTTTTAATGGTATAAAGGAATACTTCATTGATCTGAAGTCATGGGAATCAGAGCAATCAAAATATATCCTGCAGACTTTGTTGTCTCACCCTGCCTAATGTGTGTGTGGGTCACTTTCAGAAGATAGCGGGATGGCCCTTCAAAGCATCAGTGCCTGCTATTGTTAGTCCCCAGGCACTAGAGAGGCTGGGAGCTGAGAAACCACATCTTGTTGACGTTAGTGGTTATGCAATAGAGAGGACTGTGTCCAGGCCTTCTCTCTGTAACCTGCTGCCATCCTACAAACCCCAGGGTCTGCTCTGGGGGCCATTTCAGATCTTGGCAAGCAGAACTATAGAAAGTAGCAGTAGAATATATTAGGGTATAGTTTTCATTCTGTTTTGAGGGCCTCTATCAAAGTATAATAACTGAGTGCTTACCTGTAATAGCCTAAAACTTTGCTACCTCTGGTTTTATCTATAGTTTTTAAAATGTTATTCTTCATAGTAAATAGACATCACATCTTAACTGTTTAATTGCTTTGTTATATATTACCTAAAGTACTTTTTTCTCAGTGAACATGAAGTTGTCTCATTGTCAGACATTCTTTTCACTTTTCTAACTGTTCTCTTAAATAATTATGGAATGGAACTGCTTGGGATTAATGCTTTTCCAGGAAGCTCTCGAAGGTCTTTAAGGTCACCAAATGTGAATTCAGAATCCAGCAGCTAATCATAGGTTGAAAGAATGGGGGCATTTTAACTAAGGCCATTTCTTTTTATAAGGCAACTTCACTGTGGGAAAATTTTCTAAGAGGTAATAGACATTGTGAATTCAAAGGCAATTATATTGTTAAGCTACTATTATCTTCCTCCTCTTTTGCATTTGGAGAAATTGCTAAGCTTTGTTTCTTCCATCAGAGGAGGAGAAATATGAACAAGTATCACTTCTGAAAGAAATACTGAGAAAGTCAAGGGAGTAAGTGTAACTGTATTTCAGTCTGTAATGCCATAAAGAAGGAGCTACATCTTACATACAATAATAGCCACAGAAACATGAAGAGTCTTGGTTAAACATGACAAAGAATCACTTGATAGAGAATCTATAATACAAAGCTAAGGATCCCAGTGCTTGAAACAGAATCCTAGGCCCAATTCTTCCTGTAACGTGTTGCTAAAAGAGAATATGAAATTTCCTCTCCAGAAGGTTTTTACAAATGGCTTTAATTCTCTTCTCTGTCTCAGCTCTCCCGATGTACCACCCAACAGCTGATTTTTCTTATAACTGAACCTTTTCTAGTAGCCTCAGGTTTTGCCTGACTTGAGGGACAAAGGAAGGAATTCGAATTGATTTCCAACCTACTTCTTGAATATTTACAAGGCCAGGCCTTCTAAATCTTGAATCCCAACCAGCTGGAAGCAGTTTTTCTTCCTTTGTGCTCTTACAGCCCTTCTTTGTTTGCTCTTAGCATCCCAGTAATCTGCCTGGTTAATTGTCTATTTCTTTGTCTTCTCTGATAGATCAGAAGACTCTTGTAAAAGGAACTATTTTATTCAGCATTGGGTTCCCTTCTCTGCTTCACAACTATTTAATTTAATTACTGTTTTACATATTTGTGCCTCTTTGCCATACATACTCCTACCCAGGGTGTTTTTTCCTTTGGATCTCCCCCCTCCCTATAAAGGTTTACCCTTCTAATCCTCACAAATCAGTAAGGTTTCCAGAAGGCCTCTTCTAATCAGACAGCAATTCCTACTACTATTCTTGTCTCTCTCTCTATCAGCACCAGTTTTGTTCTCTCCCTCCTTTGTTGTTGTCAAAGCAGGTCCTTTTTTAATTTTTGTCCATTCAAGATCTCCCCACCCTCACAGAAAACAAACGGTGTGCTCTTGGGAGGGAGTTACGGGCTATGGAAGGAGAGGTTTCAAAGTTCAGCTTTAAAGCAGGCTGGTGAGCTTGTCAGGTGCCTGATCGTCATCACCCATCCTTGACTGGTCGCTCTCTGCCCTGATGACTGTCACTCCGTGTAGGAAGGAGACAGCTCTGACTGCACTCCCCAGAGTCATCCATGCTGGGAAGGATGGAGGAGGGGTGGAAAGTTAGTGAGAGCCTGCATGTGCTGCTGCAGAGATGCCCAAGATAGCAGGAGACCCCCTCTGTTTCCCATTTATATATTCTCATTGCTGATAAATGATGGACATCCTTCATTTAGGTAATTATTATTGCTATTAAGATATTACCTGAAAGGGTACGTGTTATTGGATAAAATGAGTGCCTGAGTGCCTTCTCTCTCCTACTTAATATTTCTACTGAATTATGCATTCTATTTCTTATTAATAGTGGAAATGAAGTTCCTTATGCCTTTCTTTAGCTTTATTAGGTGATAGAACTAATTTTGAGGAAATGCCACACCAGGAATGCATTTGTTTCCCTGAACTGTATATACATAACTGAGCTGGGGCAGTGTGAAAGGAAAGTGAGGAGAGGGAAGGAGGAAAGGAGATGGGAGGAGGAGAGGTTTATTGATTACCGCTATATGCCAGATATCATGCTAGGGAGCAAACAGAATACTGAAATCACCTCCTCTAACTGCCCAGAAACTGAGTGAGATAGGCATATTCCCATTTGACAGATGAGGAAATCAAGGCCCCAGGTCACACAGCTAAGGATTGAGCCAAGATTCAAACCTGGGCCTGACTCCGGAGTTCCTGGTCTTGCTTCAGAAATCGCCAGTGTTAGAAGAGACTTGCATAGTTGCCAAAAGATACATGTTAATCTTCTAGGATTAAAAAAGCCACAGAGGTGGATGACACTGGTTTTCCTTCATAGGAAAGCTCTAGTTTTTACTGTATGGAGATCTTCCTGAAGGATGTTTCTAACATGAAAAATTTTAGCAGTTGTCTTAGAGCTTCTCTTCTTGATTTCCTCACAGTTACAGTTTCTTTATAAACAAAGTATTAACCGAACAACTCAGGGCAAAGACTCCCTCCACCTGTGGCATATGTCTCCCAGACCATGTTCTCTCACACAGAGCCTGGTACTCCCCAAAACACAAAAATTCACTTAACTGTTTTTTTCTTAAGAAAGGGAAGATCCTGTTACCAAAATGACTCTTAAACTCTTCTCAAAACTTCATTGCAAAGGAAATGAAACTATTAAAAGACCATTGCTCTGTAATTCAGGAAATTGAATCAACTTGTTTGGAGCCATAGGCAGAGGAAGATTTGAGCTGTACTGAGCCACATATTGTGAGACAAAACAGTGCCCTGCTCTGAAATGATTTTACCATTCATGAGCTGTCGCTTTACAACACCATGGAACTCCTCAAATGCCTCCTTTACTACCTAAACTTACAGTTCTCTGCACAAAATGAAAATACTTTGTCAGATGTTCACATTTGGAGTGATTTTTTAAAACTTTCATTTCGATTTTCCTTAATGTTTCTATACTTGTCAAATGCATATGTCTTTTTAAGAAATGAAAGACACATGATACATAGATCTTGAGCTTGAAGAATTTCTGCAGATGAAATACTGATGATTGAGATTGGGTGATAGGTTCATGAGAGCTCATTATACTGTTGTCTCTACTATTATTATGTATTTTAAGTTTTTCATAATAAAATGTTTAAAATATTTTTGTAATTCTGCAGAAAAATTTAACTCCCATTGTCTGCGTTCTTCCTGTGCTGCTCTACCCAGGGCGCAGTCTTTCCATGCTCCAGCCACTCAGTTAACACTAGTCAGATTTAGGCATGGTGAGCAAAGAAAGGAAGGGAAGGGAGGTAAATCGTGGTTGGGCTCACGAGCCATAATATGCTCCTTCTTAGCTCAGTTAACGTCCATGACAAGCACAGCCATCACTCACATTTTAGATTCGAGATTGCTGCTGTAGTAGTCATGAATTGCTGCAGAACAGGCAAGACATGATGTGTTTTTGTTTGTTTGTTTGTTTGTTTTCCCGAAAGCTGATTGAAGGCTGGGCACGGTGGCTCACACCTGTAATCCCAGCACTTTGGGAGGCCGAGGCAGGCAGGTCACTTGAGGCCAGAAGTTAGAGACCAGCCTGGCCAACATCGTAAAACCCCATCTTACTAAAAATACAAAAAAATTAGCCGGGTGTGATGGTGCAGTCCTGTAATCTCAGTTACTCGGAAGGCTGAGCCATAAGAATCGCTTGACCCTGGGAGGCAGATGTTGCAGTAACCCGAAACTGTGCCACTGCACTCCAGCCTGGACGACAGAATGAGACTGTCTCAAAAAAAAATAGAAAAGAAGAGGCAGAGGCTGAGGCAGGGGCAGGGGCAGGGGCAGGGGCAGGGGTCCGGGGGCGGAAAGGGAAGGGAGCTAATTGAGTCTAGCTTCAAGCCCTGGTCATCAGTTTTGGGAAGTTCAATATCAGTGACTGAACGCCTTCTCCTAAGAAAATGGATTTAAAACTTGGAAATAAGGCAACAAGACTGCTGTGTACCTTTTTAATATCATACTAGAACACTGTGTAACAAGCCCCCCTAAAGACTATTTTATGCTCTGGGCGCTGGACCTGTCCAGTGTGGTAGCCACATGTGGCTGTTGAGCACTTGTAATGAGGTTAAGTACAACTGAAGAACTGAATTGAGATGCACCGTAAGTGTAGAAAACACCCTGGATTTTGAGCCCTTACAACAACAGCAACAAAAGTCTCCATAATGTGGATATTGACACATGTTGAAATGATACTATTGTGGATATAGTGGTTTAAGTAAAATAGTAACATTAATTTTACGTATTTGTTTCTTTAACTTAAAAAAATGTGGTTAGTAGAAAGTTTAAAGTTACATACGTGCTTCATATTATGTTTCTGTTGGACAGTGCAGCCCTAGAGTTTCTGAGAAGGTAACTTTGACTAGTTATTTACTCCTGATTAGAGTCCAGACTGTGAAGTTAAATGTTAGCCTGTAGATGATTAATAAGCTGCAAATGATTTCTATTTACAGCCAAATGTAACCCCAAAAGTTTGTATTCTTATGGCCCTAGGACATAAATCGTTTTGTGTCTAACTTGGTAGATTTCATCCATGTTTTATTTTCCCTAACAGTTTGACTAAATTTACCTCTGATGGTTGTACCAATCAAAATCTTGTTATAAGACAGAGCTGGAAATTCTCTAGCTCTTCTTGTACTAAGTCCTGTTGATCAAGTGATACAATGGATATAAATTTAAGTGTTGCTCTGTGAATTGTTTGTTATGTGTATATTTGGAATTATGCTTCAATGAATTGTCTTGCCTTGCTTCCTTAAAAGGACAGTGAAAGGGAAGTGAACATATTGAACAATGCAGATACTGAATAGCAACTATTTTCTTTCACTCTATCTGCTCCTGTGTTTATGTAAATAAAAGTAGAGGAACTGTGACGTTTTAAAATTCCAGACCTCCATCCCCAAAGAAAGCTTTCTAAAGGTCCTCATTGCCAGCATCGCACCCACAAAAACGTCTTGCCCTCCCCTGCGGGACATGTGCGGCCCTCCTTCTCTCATCCATAAGGGGGAGGGTTCTGTTTTTGTTTTGAATGAGCCCGTCATAAAAGCAGCAGAAACCATGTGACAGTAGCCATGCTCCTGTTTCTGGGTACCCAGAAGGCTATTTGTAGCCTTCTTGAACACTTGCTTTCTAACCCTTTTGAATTTACAAGAGATAGCAAAGCAAATAGGAACCTGCCATATATTCCATTTGGCTATATTTTATTTGTTTGTTCATGTTGTCAGCTCACTGCCTAGAATCTAAGGAGACAAGACCATAATAAAGGACAGTGTAGAAGACCTGAAGTTTTAAGCTCCAAATCTCTTAGCTACCAAAATAAATAGATACTACAGAGCTGTTTGTGAGCAAGAGAAAACATCTAGACAGAGTAAGGCTAAAGTTCTTTTTCCTTCACCCCTACCCTTTCCTCTTTTGCATCTAGAGATTTGGAAAATTGCTATAACCATGAATTATTAGGTATGATGTTTTGTTTTATTAGGTTGGAATGAAATACAGAAACCTAATCCTGAAACCTGGGGGATCTCTGGACGGCATGGACATGCTCCACAATTTCTTGAAACGTGAGCCAAACCAAAAAGCGTTCCTAATGAGTCGAGGCCTGCATGCTTCGTGAACTGGGGATCCTTGGTAGCCGTCCATGTTTGGAGAACAAGTCGACATCACCGTGTGTTACTGGCCTGGAAACTGAAGGGAGTTTTACAAATGAAAATTTAGATTTCTATTGACATCCTTTTGTTTTCTAATTTTAAAAATTATAAAGATGTAAATGGAATTATAAATACTGTGACCTAAGAAAAGACCCACTAGAAAGTAATTGTACTATAAAATTTCATAAAACTGGATTTGATTTCTTTTTATGAAAGTTTCATATGAATGTAACTTGATTTTTTACTATTATAATCTAGATAATATGATATAAGAGGGCTAAGAATTTTAAAATTGAATCATATACATGATATAATTTGATCCTTCTTGTATCTTGAAGTTTTGTACTTGGGATTTCTGGACTGATAAATGAATCATCACATTCTTCTGGTAAATATTTTCTTGGAGCTCTGTGTCAACTTTGATCCTTTGTCTCCCAAGAAAGTGTGACCTCTCCTTTGCCTGCGTACCTCAAGGCCAGGGGAATATGCCTCAGTGGTGCATTTTTTGTATATCAGGCCGCGTGATTCCCAACTTTCTGCCATACTTAAATTACGTTCCTCCATTTGAGTTTTGTCTTTTCCGTCTGAAGTGCAGTCAAGAGTATCAAAAACTTATGTTTCATTTAGACTAGTCTAATGTATAAGTTTTTATATCTTGTATTAGAGGATTTCGTAGCTTGTATGAGAGGCTCATTTCCACTTCAGCATACAAGATCATTAGTCTTTTGGCATGTGTGCCAATTAGAATACTAAAGCAAGTCCAAGCACATTTTTCTCTTTTCGTGTTTCTAATAAGTGTTAGGGACTTTGCCTCTTTTGCTTACCACATCCCCAAAAGTGTCAGGTAGGCATGTCACAAATGGCTCTGTAGAGAGCCATGGGAAGAGAGAGGAGGTGGATGTGGAACATAAAGGGTTCAGAACCTCCAGAAGAGGAATGGATTTTGGACAGAAGCATTTTAGGACAGCTGCTCCAAAGCCTTATGTGTATGATGAAACTTAACCACAGGGAAGAGACTCTTCAGTAGCCTATTCCGTCAAGTAATTTTTATTTTAAGTGAACCTTTGGATCTATCTATAACTCTCTTTATTGTGAGTCCAAATTCCAATTCTGCAGCAGACCAGTAAACTCACAGTATTTTTCCTGTCGGAATCTATTCAATAAAGGAAACCAAGACAGGATAATAAAATTTAAAAAAAAAAACAAACTTTGAATGTACCCTACCTAGGTCTTCCAGTTGTTTTCCAGTGCATACCTCAGGTATGACTTTGCTAGCCAGGGACAAAATTAGCACCTTTTGATTCTCTAGTCCAAGTGAACTTTGTGCTAAATAAAAAATTATTATACTACATAATAAAATTACAGACAGCAGGAAATGCAAGAGCTAGGAGATTCCTAGATTATATCTGCCAAGCAAATACCTTAAACATCCACCTGAAATCCTACTACCCTCTATTCTGAGATAACTTGCCCAGCCCTTCTCTTCCCCACACTCACTCAGTGTCACCCCCGTCTAGTCCCTAAAACTGTTTTTGTGGTCTTTGCAGCCTATAGTAGTTTTCTCACATCTTTTCCCCCACCAGACTTTTCTGTTTTCCAGTTTCAGACCAAAAAAACTCTTCAGCTTTTTCCAGTGTGTCTCCTTAACAGCAACTTTACCATTGAAATCTTATTTCACACAGAAAAACTAAATTGAAATCTTTACCATTTGAAATCTTATTTCACACAGAAAAACTAAATTGATGTGGAAAGGCTGCACACAATAAAGTTGTATTATTATCCATGAGAATGAATTCATATTTCTTTCATACTTTAACATTAAAACCGAAATACATGACAACAAAAACACCATGGTGTTCTTTTTATTTAGGGCCTACCTCTAATATTTAAAATCTACCAAAGAACAGTCACAAAATTAAAACTCAGCCCGGGCGCGGTGGCTCACACCTGTAATCCCAGCACCTTGGGAGGCCAAGTCAGGCGGATCACCTAAGGTCAGAAGTTCAAGACCAGCCTGGCCAACATGGTGAAACCCCCTCTCTACAAAAATACAAAAAGCTGGGCATGACGTCTGGTGCCTGTAGTCCCAGCTACTCGGGAGGCTGAGGCGGGAAAATAGCTTAAACCAGGGAGGCAGAGGTTGTAGCCAGCTGAGATCATGCCATTGCACTCCCGCCTGGACAACAGAGCCAGATTAAGTCTCAGAAAAATTAATACTCAAAAAATTCTCTAGCATAATTCAAAAGAAAGGACTTTTTAAAAATTCTCTCGTGTGATTCAAAAGAAAAGACTTACTTTGTTTTTTTTAATGTGGCCATCCGTCTAGTTGTTCTTTTTTTCCAGTTCAGAGCAGAGAATATCACTGACATACTTGAAATGGTGGATAACTATGGAAATTGTAATTAGACAAATGTACACTTTAGATTTATGGACTGAGCCACATATAATAAGGTCTCTCCAGGTAATTGATCCAGGGGATTTAGGCCTCTTTCGGGTTTTTTTTGTTTTTTTTTCCCAGGCACTGTTGTGTTGTGAAGGATAAAATCTTAAACATCTTATGCTAATGGATAGTAGGCATGATCCTAAAGGTTTAGTTTTACGATGCCGCAGAAAAAAGTCTTGACGTTATGCCACATGATACAGACTTTGTCCCCCTCTAGTATAAATGTTGCATGTTACCTAAACAACTAAAAATCGCCTTGAAGAGTTATCACCTGAGCTACTTATGCCAAGGTCTTGTCTTTCTAAAGCTAGTAAGGTGAGAAGTGGATATCTGTAGCTCTCAGATGAAAATTGCATTGTGGAAGACACCAAAATTGAGGAAATAGCTCTTCAAAGAAAAATTACTGATATGATCATTGTACTCGTAAATGCCTTAAGTAATAGGCAGTGACTCACTTTTCTACTTTACCATTTTACCTTTAGCCTTTATGTATGAATTATAGGTCTGTGGAGATCCTGCCTTCCCACTAGGCCAGTTTGTTTGTATTTACCATTTATTCATTTTCTATCATACACAGGTGGAACTTTCCATGCGCCAAGGAAATTGCATTAAAATTTACATTAAAATACCATCTTACTTCAGGTTGCTATAACAAAATATAGACTGGGTGGCTTCAAAAGCAGACATTTCTTACAGTTCTGGAAGCTGGGAAGTCCCACAATCCACATGCTGGTAAATTTGGTTCGTGGTGAGGCCCCTCTTCCTCTTTTACTGACCACATCCCCAAAAGTGTCAGGTAGACATGTTACAAATGGCTCTGTAGAGAGCCATGGGAAGAGAGGAGGCGGATGTGGAACATAAAGGTTCAGAAACTTCTGCAGGCAGCAGTGGCAGGGAGCAAGCCCTAGAGTGTCTTTGTTTTACAAGAGCAGGAATCCCATCATGAGAGTTCCATCCTCATGACTTTATCTAAACCCAGTCACCCCCCACAAAGGCCCCACCCCCTAACCCCATCACATTGGCTGTTAGGGCTTTAATGTAGGGAATGGGGCACAAACATTCAGTCCATAACAAATACCGAGTCCTCAGATAGGGTTTAAACATAGTTACCTGAACTCCCAAAGAATGTTAAAAGAGAAAATCCATTTTATTTGAATAGGTACAGTGACCAAAGCTGCTTCCCTCAAATCAACACATTACAGTTAGATGTCTCCCATCTGAAATTGGATAGCCCATTGAAATTGAACATGCCTTCTCTTATAAATGTGTGGTGAGAATAAAAGCAAGAAAGAAACGAATGTGGTGGCTCACACCTGTAATCCTAACACTTTGGAAGGTTGAGGCAGGAGGATCCTTTGCGCTCAAGAGTTTGAGACCAGGCTGAGCAACACAGACCCTGTCTCTACAAAAACTAAAAAAATTAGCTAGGGATGGTGGCACAGGCCTGTAGTCCCAGCTACTTGGGAGGCTGAGGTGGGAGGATTGCTTGAGCCCAAGAAGGTCAAGGCAGCCATGAGCCATAATCACGCCACTGCACTCCAGCCTGGGTGACAGAGACGCTGTCTTAAAAAAAAGTAAAATACAGGAAAAGACAGATATACCTTCAGTTCTTTGAAAAACAGTCAACATCCAAAAAGTTTATTTTTTGAGTCACCTTTAATAGAGAAATTTCCCACTGGAAACAGATCCACCTAAGGGATTATCTAGTATCAACTGTATCAAGGCAAAAGGTAAAGGTTACAAGATGTAAATATTAGACCAAAATAGCCCTTTTCAACAAGCACACAATAATGCTGTAAGTCTGTAACAAAACAACATTTAAAAAATTGAGGTAATGTGCACAACCACGCACACACCCCTACACCACACCATGAGTGATTCTTGAGCTTTTATTTGGTTGAATTCGCCTTGTAGTTCCCTTTCCTGGGAAAACATAGGTTCAACACAGCTAGTCCATGATGTACATACAAGGGGAAGGGGTGAACAGGAAATAGGCTCTCTTGTTCGGCTCACATAAGCTGGAACCTGTACTAGCTGCATACTTCATAGACCCCAGAGGCTTGCCTCAATTGTACTCCCATGATAAAATGTCTCTAGCATTTGTTATGAGAGAAACTGGCTAGAAATAGTTTGTTCATTGAGTCCAGCAAGACACGCATTGCTGTTGATATCTTTGTGGCTAAGATGGAGAATGTGACTGGATAATAGTTATCCAGATGGATTCCTAGCTATTGAAACAGTCTAAGATAGTTGCATAATGATTAACGTTAAACTGGGGGTAATTTCAAGTCATTTGGCTAAAAATGAAAAAAACCATAAAAGTATCAAATTTACAGATAATAGGGCTGGAATTATTAAGTATGATGATGTTATTAATATTTAAAACTATTTTGGCCAGGCGAGGTGGCTCACGCCTGTAATCCCAGCACTTTGGGAAGCCAAGGTGGGTGGATCACCTGAGGTCAGGAGTTCAAGACCAGCTTGGCCAACATGGCAAAACCCCGTCTCTACTAAAAAATAAGAAAATTAGCCAGGTGTTGTGGTGCATGTCTGTAGTCCCAGCTACTCGGGAGGCTGAGGCAGAAGAATCACTTGAACCCAGGAGGTGGAGGTTGCAGTGAGCTGACATTGTGCCACTTCACTCCAGCCTGGGCAACAAAGTGAAACTCTGTCTCAAAAGTAAAAAAAAAAAAAAATGATATTTAAAATTATTTCAATGTGGAGATAAGCTCAAAATGAAATTAGACACATTCCATTACCCAGGTAAAAGAAGGGGAAGACTGACTTGATAGTATTCAGGAAAAAAGAGTTGGCAGTTTGATTTGGCCAAATTCCGATGTCAGCTCATAGGACAGCACACCTGGGGAGGGGGACGGGAAGCGAGAACTAAGTCTTTTTAAGAGTGTGTTGATAGAAGTATGTGCCCAGATCAAAAGAATAATCCCCCTGAACTCCAGTGTAATATCTATCACTGTTAGACTATTGTGTTCCTTTCTAGGTATCACATTTTAAGCAGACTTTGGCCAAGTATTACAGTGTTTGCAGGAGCAGAAACAAGATGGTGATAAATTTGAAAATACTTCTCAAAAGAAATATAAAAAAGAATTAGGGAAGTTCAGTCTGGAGATAATTCAGAAATACAGATGATAATTGTTTTCAAATTCTTGAAGGAAATGGAAGAGAGAATAGGCTAATTCTGTATTGCTTCAGAAATCAAATGGAAACAATTAAATTCCATGAGAGAAATGGTTGGAAAATATGAGGAGGATTTAGTTCAGCATGAGGAAGCTGTTTCTAATAATTTTTGTTGGTTAAAAATACATTCTGCTGCTGTGAAAAGCCTGTAGCTGCCAGGAGTGTTACAGAGGGCATTCCTTCCTTGAGTTGACATTTGTGCCAAATCGGCTTTGAGGGCTTCTCCAGCTTTTAAGATGTGATAATGATGAGATGATCGTCGGGAAAACATCCCTCAGATGAAATGTTCACCGGCTGGCTCTGAAAACTGGCATTCAGATGATTGTGGCTCCCCCATACTGCAGGAATATTGTTTATGGCTTAAGGTTGCCTTGCTCCTCATCTGTAATCACTGAAAGTTTATCCAGAGGTTAATTACCAGTTTTCTGGTGGGTATCTGGGAACTGAGGATGGGAGACTAACAGTTGTATATGACCGTAATAAAGCAAAAAACTGTTATAGAATGAGTAAAAGTTCGTTTTCTTCCCTTACAGAATTTACATTTACTTTCTGTCCATTCCACTCACTACTGTCTTCATCACACACACAGAGGCAAACATCTGATTCAGATACCCAGGGTGTCATGCATGCACTCCAGCATATTGTGATCTCTTCGAGGCTTGTTTCTGTCCCCTGTCCTCCACAGTCCTGGATTGCCAATGAATAGTTCATACATGTTTGTTAAATAAATATACCTTCTTTAAAATTATCTTTTGTTACAAAGATGCCTTTTTCTATGATAACTGCAAAATACCTAATTTGTAAATAAACCAAAACTATACGGATAAGTTATTTCTACACCTGCGGGGGACGGATTTCTACATGAGAGTCCTTTTCCTTAGTGTACTGAGAGTTTCTGCATGAGGTAGATGAAAGAAACATGTTTTTTGAAGAAAAAAAAAATTGGCAATGGAAAACGTTTCTAAAGCTTTCTCAGCTTCTCCCTATGACTACGTATTGAAACCTAGGAATTTGTTAATCTGGAATCTCTGGTTTTCTTGGGGGGGTCTATGAAAAGGGCAGAGCAAGCAGATGTCCCATGATTGCCCTGAAATTATATGAGATATGTTCGTGTGCATGGATACATGCATTTTTCTACGGATAGAGTCCTTAGCTTTAATCAAAACAAATTAAGAACTGTCTTTAAAAATATGCTTTCAGACGTTTGCTTTTGAATTCATTTCAAAGACTCTAACCTGCCCGTTATGTGTCAAGCACTGTGCTTGGCAATGAGGATACAAAAAGCCACCCCAGAACCGGAGCTGCTCACAGTGGAGTAGAGAAAGCAAATAAGTTCATAATTTATTGGGATAAACTGTGATAGAAAAGCATGCATCCAAAGCTTTTCTGTATTTTCCCCTCAACCCCGATTGACTCCACTATACAATTTGACTGTTGTGCGGCAAAATTTTACATAGTTACCACGACACCTGCCACCACAGGCTTCTATCTTTTTTGGCTTTTGTTTTGTTTTGTTTTGTTTTGTTTTGTTTTTTTGAGACAGAGTCTCGCTCTGTCACCCAGGCTGGAGTGCAGCGGCGCGATCTCCGCTCACTGCAAGCTCCGCCTCCCGGGTTCACGCCATTCTCCTGCCTCAGTCTCCCGAGTAGCTGGGCCTACAGGCGCCCAGCTAATTTTTTGTATTTTTAGTAGAGACGGGGTTTCATCGTGTTAGCCAGGATGGTCTCGCTCTCCTGACCTCGTGATCCGCCCGCCTCTGCCTCCCAAAGTGCTGGGATTACAGGCGTGAGCCACCGCGCCCGGCCCACAGGCTTCTATTTTTAACAAAATGATTGCTTTTCTCTTTTCAGCATTTCAGGAGTGGGACTAAATGGTGTTCTGTATCTGGTATATCCAGGAGTTTCTTAGAGCTGGTGGTTAAAGGGCTTATAAACAAGAGATGAAAATGTTCATTTTTGTTCGAGTGGCTATAAATTGATAGCCATTAGAAGAATGATATGGGACCCCTTTTGAGCTGATACTTATTAGATAGCCAAGAGGCATTGGTACATCCTATAGATCTAGAAAACAGATTGTTAAAGTAATCACTGAGCTGTTTAGAGATGGTGCAGAATTAGTCAAGATTTCTTACTTCCTGTTCCCAGCACTTTTTTTGAGATGAGATCTTCCCATGTTGTCCAGGCTGATCTGGAATTCCTGGGCTCAAGCGATTCTCCCGCCTCAGCCTCCCAAAGTGCTGGGATTACTGGTGTGAGCCACTGTGCACAGCCCCATCATTGTTAATAATTTCCGTTACCACCAGTAAGAGCCGAAAGAAAAGCACCCTAGCACTTCAACCTCTTACTGCCTATTATCTATGACTTCTTTATGTAGGGATAGAAACTGATTAAACCTATCAATGAAAGACTAAAGAAACCCTGGGGCTCCAAGGTTCAAACAAAGACTGGGGCTGGACTTTAAACTTACACTCCATTTCCTACTGTTTCTTTAAATAATCATCTGCTTCTCAGAAATCCTTGTTTTTGTCTATCAGACCTACATATTTTATTTTCTTGTGTTTTACTTATTCATGTAATTATTTAAATTTTTGATGAGATAATACATTTGATGAGAGAAAGTGGTAGCAGTGATTCCAGACAGAAATTTTCTTTCTCTTTTAATGATTGGATGGATAGGTCTTAAAAGGAATGTAAGACTTTATTCCAGAACAAAGCAGTCATCAGTCCCTTTGTATTCGGGGCAAAGTGGGGAAAACCGAAAGATCCATTTTGTCCTCCCTGTTCCAAATCAGATGCCTTTCTATGGTCTTCAACATTTGTGTGACTGACAAGTGGGACTTCTGTTGTAATTCACAATGCAATCACTGTTCTAAACATGCACATGGCCCACTCTGTCTCAGCTTCAATTATAAAATCTTCAGCCAGAGGCTATTATCCTCTGTTTTGTTCAGTCAGCGAGATAGCCAGTGAATTTCCAACTGAGATCAGGTGGCGGGAGAACAATTCTCACACTTCATCTATCAAGCCCTTATAGACCCCAGTATATTTCCTCCATTGGGGGATCCTGATAGGGAATTTTTTCTGAAGTCATTTGGGAAGGTGTCCTAACATTGCATTTCCCTTCCTAATTCCACCTTAGAAGAGGGCAAGGAAATAATAGCTTAAGAAACTGTAAATTCACAGAGCTCCATCCTCCTGTTTCGTTATTTTCATGTCACTAATTTTTTAGTAGATAAGCTACATCCCATGGTCTACCCAGTCATGTGAAGCATCTCTTCCTCTCCTGCCCACCCTTCCTTTCTCCCCAAAGTCCAATTAAATAAATTGAAGATTCTGGGCAAATATCTCCAAATCCCAGCAGGAACACAACAGAAGTCTGAGGCAAAAAACATAGTTAGTGAGGCCATGGACAACAAATCTAGGTGCTTTTTAATTTGGGAATGAGGGATTGGAGGCTTTTCTGTAAAACACCCTAGTTTTAAATTACAGTCAGTGTCCTAATGCCTGCAGGCTAAATGAGAGGTTTGGAAGGATTAGGGTAAGAGTAGACCATACACAACCACTTCTACAAGTAAATGCCTTTTAATTTTTTTCTAAGATAAATATTTCAGGAAGAGTAAATGCCTTTTTAAAATGTCTGTGCAAGCTAAGCATGGTGGTACATTCCTATAGTTCTAGCTCTTCAGAAGGCTGAGGCAGGGGGATAGCTTGATCCCAGGAATCAGAGGCTGTAATGAGCTATGATTGTGCCACTGCACTCCAGCCTGGGTGACCGAGTGAGACATTGTCTCTTTAAAAAAAAAAAAAAAAAAAGGTGGGGGCCAGGAATGGTGGCTCATGTCTGTAATCCCAGCAAATTGGGAGGCTGAGGTGAGGGGATGGCTTGAGCCCAGGAGTTTGAGACCAGCCTGCACAACATAGCGAGACCCCTTCCCTGCAAAAAAAAATGTTTTTAATTAGCCTGCTGTAGGTGGCACACACCTGTGGTTCCAGCTACTCAGGAGGCTAAGGTGGGAGGATACTTTGAGCCTGGGAAGTCAAGCCTGCAGTGAGCTGTGAGTGATTGCACCACTGCGCTCCAGCCTGGGTGACAGAGTGAAGCCTTGTCTCAAAAAATGAATGAATGAATGAATGAATGAATGAATGAATGAATGAATGTCTGCAGAATCCAGAAGAGCTCTATGGAAGATTTGGCATCTTTCAAAACGCATTGACCAAATTATAAGTATAATTATGAACTTGTTCCGGGAAAGCTAAACTGCTATCCAGTTGACTTGTATCTTCTGAAGTTCAAGTTATTGGGGAGGTGGGGGAAAAGCCAGTTAAAGTCAACTTGTTTTATAAGGGTGGTACGTATTTGTGTTAAAGCATACAAAAACCTGATTAATTCCTCTCTCTACCTAGTAAGTTTCTTAATACCCTATCAGAATTCAGCTGGAGCATTAGTACAGCAACACACTGTTTTCTCTGGTGCCAGTAGACAAAATGTCAGAACGCCTGCTGCATTCCTCTGGGATAATAGAAATGAAATCATTACATTAGAAAGTGGATCGTGTGCCAAGGATACACTTTCTCTTATCCTGAACCCAGTGACTCTTTCCCAGGTTAAAGTCAATGATCTGGTGGCAGATGCAGTTCTAGTAGCCAGAAGAGGGTGAGACAGAAGAGCCACTTAAGGAACATTGAGGTTTTATGATATTTGAGATGGCAATGACAGGTTGGTGTGGTGGCTGAAGTGCAGATGTGTCTATCAGAAGGTGAACGCTGAGAGGGAAGAAGTGTGAGGACAGAGAGCCAAGAACTTGATTGCTGGCAAGTGCTGGCTTGAACAAGGGCAATTGCTGGAATCTAAGAGGGGTGCTAATATTCAAGAGAAGAAGGTGTCCAGTTTCAGGGCTCTGCTTGATTAGCAAACAATTGTTTTGTAATTCAAGGTGACTAGAAGTTTTATTTTCCAAAGGTACTGTAAGAGACTGTCTAACCTCCTCCAAAGGATTTTCAGGACTTGTTAACCATGAATAATAAAAGGTAAGAGTTCATGGCCCGGTGTGGCAGCTCACACCTGTAATCCTAGCTCTTTGGGAGGCTGAGGAAGGTGGATCACTTCTGCCCAGGAGTTCAAGACCAGCCTAGGCAATATGGTGAAACCTCGGCTCTACTAAAAATACGGGAATTAGCCAAGTGTGGTGGCACGTGCCTGTAGTCCCAGCTACTTGGGAGGCTGAGTTGGGAGGATCACCTGAGCTTTGGAGGTCAAGGCTGCAATAAGGCAAGATTGTACCACTGCACTCCAGCCTGAGCAATGACAGTGAGACCCTGTTAAAATAAAATAAAATAAAATAAAATAAAATAAAAGGCATCAGTTCAAAGAAAACTCCTTAAAACTACCTTACTACCTCGTATGTATAAAAACTTTCGTAGTCATGTTTTAATGGAACATTACCAAAGTTGACCTTTATTGTGCCTGTCAGAGAAATCTGGCTGTTATCTTGAGTTCCTAAAGGAAGAAGTAATAGGAGCTGTTTGACAGACTTGACAACAGTTTCTAACATTTCTAAACAGCCCAATCAATAATCAAAAGGACAGGCAGGGCTTGGCGACTCGCGCCTGTAATCCCAGCACTTTCATTGGCTGCAGTGGGCCAATCGCTTGAGCTCAGGAGTTTGAGACCAGCCTAGGCAACATGGTGAAACCCCTGTCTCTGCATAATATACAAAAATTAGCTGGGCATGGTGGTGCATGCCTGTAGTCCCAGCCACTTGAGCCTGGGAGGTAGAGGCTGCAGTGAGCAATGATGGCACCACTGCTCTCCAGGCTTAGCGAGTGAGTGAGATCCTGTCTCAAAAACAAAAAGACAAAACAAAAACCGCAGAAGGACAAATTGTTTGGCTCAACCATCTAGAAACCATACAATATAAGTAACTCTCCCCAGTGAATTGGTTCTGGCTTAAATCTTGGAAATAACCATTTTTATCATGATTTTAATCATTTTTATCTTGAATATTTGTTTTCACAATTCTCACCCTCTTCCTCCATCCTTTTATACACATTCTCACACCACATTCTTTAAGCAAAGAAAATATACTTTCAAGCTAAGTGCTTCTTTTGATGCTAAGACACTTAAAAGATAACACTGGGGAAAGCAAAAGAAAGAAATGTTTATTCCTTTCCCATCTGGATTTTACAAAGCAAACCGCAAGAGAAAACAGTACAAACTCAGTCAGTATGCATTTTATTTCCTCCTGCCGCTCTCTCACTCTGCTTGGGATTAAATGTTCCTCTAGTCCTCAACCGATGTGGAAATACGATCACATGTTTGTTTATTGTGTTGTCTTTGTATTTCCTAGGTCAATAGGGGCAAATTTTGATTTACTGATGTAGCTTCTTTCCCCAAACACAGAGAAATTCATCAGGGAGCTTGCTGTAAGCGTATCCAAGTGCAGCTGATCTCACAGGTAGACATTATATAAAAATAGAGTAGCACTTTAAGATGCAAAAGTGGCATCATTCAGTAGTGCCATCTCTGCACTCCAGGTGCAAGTCCAAGGTGTTGTTTTTTTTTTTTGTATTTTTTAGTAGAGACGGGGTTTCACCGTGTTAGCCAGGATGGTCTCGATCTCCTGACCTCGTGATCTGCCCAACTCGGCCTCCCAAAGTGCTGGGATTACAGGCTTGAGCCACCGCGCCCGGCCAACATAATAAACTTTTAAAAAAACAGGCTAACTAAACAGGGTTGCCAAATACTAATTACACTAATTGGTTATCAATGCTGTTCTTAAATATTATGATCCTGGGGTTTCTACAATGAGAAGAAAAGGGGATGCCTTCCATTCCCCATATGAAATGCATAAATTCTATTATATACTCTCAAATCAGCAAGAAATTACCAAGAAAAAAATTACCTTGTCTCAAATAACAAATTGGAGAGAAAATGACCAGTATCTGTATATATGTATTTATTTCCTTTTATCTTGTCTTTTCTTTATGTCCAAAACATAATAAACTTTTTTTTTTTTTTGAGACGGAGTCTCGCTCTGTCGCCCAGGCTGGAGTGCAGTGGCCGAATCTCAGCTCACTGCAAGCTCCACCTCCCAGGTTTACACCATTCTCCTGCCTCAGCCTCCCAGGTAGCTGGGACTACAGGCGCCCGCCACCTCGCCCGGCTGGTTTTTTTTTTTTTTTTTTTTGTATTTTTTAGTAGAGACGGGGTTTCATTTGGTTAGCCAGGATGGTCTCGATCTCCTGACCTTGTGATCCGCCCGACTCGGCCTCCCAAAGTGCTGGGATTACAGGCTTGAGCCACCGCGCCCGGCCAACATAATAAACTTTTAAAAAAACAGGCTAACATACCAAGATGAAGAGATTCATTATAGCCACTATGATTTTCAATGATAAAAGAAAGAAAAAAAATTTTCAATACACTAAAATGGGATAAGCTCAACAGACTAGAGAGTTTCGAATGCATAGGAAAAGGAAATAAAAAGACATAAAAGAAATTATAATATTTCTGAAACCAGCAATGTGATTCTGCTTCACACCCACGTGACTGGCAGCAATCTAGCTACTAAGGCTGCAGATGAGTACACCCAGTAGTTCCACTCCAAGGTATGTACCGCCAAACAAACTTCTACATGGACACCATGAGATATCTACTACAATGTTCGCAGTAGCTTTGTTTACAATGGCAAAGCATTGAAAACCACCAAAGCATCTATCAGCAGAAGAGTGGATAATGTTTATTTGAACAATGGGCTGCATTGTAATTAGGATGAGAGAACTACAGCTCCATGTGTCAATGTAGATACAACTCAAGAGCAGCGTTACAATGCCATTGCAGAAGGGTTCATTCAGATTACCCTTTATATAAGTTAAAAATATATATATGTAATATATATATTCAAAATAATGATGTATCTTTGGTGGAGCTATACATGCTAGTATAAAAACATCCACATGAAAATGAATAATAAATTCAAGGCTTCCTCTGATGAGGGAGAAAGGAGAACAGGATTCAGAAGAGATATACAGGGAACTAAAACTACAACTACAATAACTGTTTTTATTTAAAAACTCAATGTAAGGCCAGGTGCAGTGGCTCATGCCTGTAATCCCAGCAGTTTTGGGAGGCCGAGGCCGGCAGAACACTTGAGGTCAGGAGTTCTAGACCAGCCTGGCCAACATGGTGAAACCCCATCTCTACTAAAAGTCCAAAACTTAGCCACATGTGGTAGCGGGTGCCTGTAATCCCAGCTACACGAGTCTGAGCACGAAAATAGCTGGAACCTAGAAGGCAGAGGTTGCAGTGAGTCTAAATTGCACCACCGCACTCCAGCCTGGGCAACACAGCAATACTCCATCCAAAAACAAAACAAAAACAAAACAAAAAAAAACCCAAAAATGTCAGTATATTAAAGATTTCTTTAAGCTTTTTTTAATTGTTTGACCTCTTTAATCATTTCTTTAAAAATGCTTCTGAGTGATTTGTCAGAAGGTGTCTTTCAAAGCACATTTTTTTTAAACCAGAAATCCATCTAACTTCTATCATGCAAAACCCAGGCATATGAGATTCCCACACAGAGCTGTTTCTAAAGACCACCCCTTGGATGCCCCCCATAAAACCCAAAAATGAGCATCCTAATCTGCTAAAAATCTAAAATAATTGGAGTCATTGTACAAGAAGCATAGAAGTTAGGTGGCCTGCCTTCTGCCATCTTGGTTATTCTGAACTACCTTTCCTTGCTTTGGACATCAGTGCTTGGGGCAGAGGGAGATCCCTGGGCTTAGCCTCAAGAGTTGGGTTAGACTCTGACTGCTCCTTCCCAGGTTGTAGTGCTCAATCAGCATTCATTATCATTCATTATCATTCTCTTTTTCCTCCTTCTTAACAGAGCCTTAATTTTCTTTCTTTTTAAAAAAAATTTTTTTTTCTTTTCTTTTCTTCTTTTTTTTTTTTTTTTTTTTGAGACAAGATCTCACTTTGTTACCCAGGCTGGAGTGCAGTGGCACAATCTCCGCTCACTACAACCTCCGCCTCCCAGGTTCAAGCGATTCTCCTGCCTCAGTCTCCTGAGCAGCTGGAACTACAGGTGGGCACCACCATGCCCAGCTAATTTTTGTATTTTTTGGTAGAGATGGGGTTTCACCATGTTGGCCAGGCTGATCTCAAACTACTCACCTCAAGTGATCCACTCGCCTTGGCCTCCCAAAATGCTGGGATTATAGACGTGAGCCACCACGCCTGGTCAAGAGCCTTTATTTTCATTAAGTATCCTGAGTCATCCAAGGATAATTTCATGCCTCTTGCCAATAGTTGATTCAGGAATAGGTATGTGAATTAATCGAGGCCAGTGATAGGTGAGGAGAAGTTTGCTAAGGACTTTTGAGGAAACTTTCCTAGCTTTCACGAAAAAGCTACAGAGAGAAACAGTCTCTTCCTCTGGCATTGTTGTGTACAGATTTGAGACCCAGAATTGCAGCAGCCATTTAACTACAAGGCTGAAGACTAAGCCAACCCTTGATGAAGGGTAGAGCCAAGAGAATTGCAGAGAAACAGAGTCAGCGCAGCTAGGTATGTCGGCCCTGAAGACCACCTCACCTCTGAAGGGTCACACAAGTGAGCCAATATCTTTCTGTATTGTTTAAACCAGTTAAGATAGATTTTTGTTACCTGTGGCCAAAGACATTCTAACTGATACACGCATACATGATTCAGCTTCTGCAGTTGTCGGCAGGGATGTTAATTTCTGCCTTGCTAGTTCCCTCAGCGGTTTTGGAAAGCAAAATGATTCAATACATTTGAATGTGCTTTGTAAACTATAAATTGCTATTCAAGGACAAGCTGTTACTGTTAGTAATAATTTTGCTACTAAGTCTTAGGTACCAATTTTATTTCTTTCTTTTTCATTTGTATTTTTTTAGAGACAGGGTCTTGCTCTGGTTTTTTTGTTTGTTTGTTTTGTTTTTTTGTTGTTGTTTTGTTTTGAGATGAAGTCTCGCTCTTGTCTCACAGGCTGGAGTGCGATGGCACGATCTCAGCTCACTGCAACCTCCACCTCCTAGGTTCAAGCGATTCTCCTGCCTCAGCTTTCTGTGTAGCTAGGATTACAGGGGCCTGCCATCACGCGCGGCTAATTTTTGTATTTTTAGTGGAGACGGGGTTTCACCATGTTGACCAGGCTAGTCTCGAACTCCTGACCTCAGGTGATCAGCCCACCTTGGCCTCGGAAAGTGCTGGGATTACAGGCATCAGCCACCACGCCTGGCTGAGACAGGGTCTTGCTTTTATGCCCAGGCTGGAGTACAGTGACAAAGTAAAAGTTGACCACAACCTTGAGCTCCTGAGCTCAAGCAATCCTGCCTCAGCCTTACAAAGTGCTGGGATTACAGGCATGAGCCATTGTGTCTGCCAGATACAAATTTTAATTTACTACATAAATTGTATGTCTTAGAATGTATTTAACTCATTTATTTTAAATTGATACTTCCAGTGACCTTATGAGCACTTATAGATCATTATTTTAAATCATATAAAGCAGTTATATATTTATAGTATCTGTTGAGGATATTTTCAGCAATTATTTTTTATAGAAGGGTCCTAAGGCCTTTTGAATAGCCATTATGTTAAAGGGGTTAAAAAATGTCCACAAAATAGGGTCTTCTTACCTAAAAACTGATCTTTAGAATATCCTCTGTGTCAGTATCTACATTTGTAAAGAGGGTTGTCATAAAAATTAAGGGAGACAGTACATGTAAGGTACTCACAGCAGGACCTGCAACATAGTTACCAGCAGAATAATAACAGTTCAACCTAGCACTGACTATGTTTCAGGGATGTTCTAAGAACTTCACATTTATCAACTGGTGCTGCAGAACTGTATTCTTGTTCTATTGCATTTTTTATTTTGAAAATAGCTTTATTGCTTAAGGAAAAATGTCACATTTTTATTGTTTAGACAAGATTGGGTATGCTTAAGGTATTATGGCCGTAAACACATTTTTATTATTTAAAAAATTCAAACACAGAAAAATATGAAGATGAAATGAAAGTCACCCCAAATTCCATCTTATTGCATGTATGCTGGATAAGCAATCAGGCCTTTCTGTTTAATAAGGCAGGTACACATATGTATACACACATATACACACAAGTATATATATGCACTTATGGTGTATATGTGTGTGTGTATATATATATACACACTTATGCATACATAAGTTATTTCCATATGTACTATATACATGTCTATTTTTAGTCGGACTAAAGGAAAAACTGGCATTATTTTTAAAATTATAGTGGATTCCACATCCTAGGGGATAAAAGAAGCCAGATTTTTCATAATTGTTTGGGATATTGCTTGTAAGTGGGTAGGGTCTAGTTAGGCAGCAGATACTTAAATACATGTTTACTTAAATAACATCATACTATCTTTTTAAATGCTCTTAATTTTTTTTAATTTAAAGTAGCCCTTTAGTCACATAACACATTGCTATGATTTTTTATATCATAGTTACTTACTCTACCCAATTTCTCTTGTTTATTTTTCTCCCTAACAGCTGCCTTTTTTCTTTAAAAAAAAAAAAATTTTTTTTTGAGACAGGGTCTCACTCCATCGCCAGGCTAAAATGCGGTGGTGTGATCATGGCTCACTACAATCTCAAACTCCTGGGCTCAAGTGATCCTCACAGCCTCCTGAGTAGCTGGGATTATATGCGTGCACCATTATGCCTGGCTAATTTTTTCTTATTTTGTACAGACAGTTTCTCCCATGGAATCAACCTAAATGTCCATCAACAGTAAACTGGATAAAGAAAACGTGGTACATATACACCATGAAATACTATGCAGCCATAAAAAAGGACACAATTGTGCCCTTTGCGGCAACATGGCTGGAGCTGGAGGACATTATCCTAAGCAAACCAACACAAGAACAGAAAACCAAATACTGCATGTTCTTACTTACAACTGGGAGCTAAACAATGAGAACATATGGTTACTAGGAGGGGAACAACAGACACTGGGGCCTACTTGAGGATGGAGGCTGGGAGGAGGGAAAGGATCAGAAAAAATACCTATCAGTATTATGCCTATTACCCAGGTGACAAAATTATCTGTACACCAAACCCCATGACACGCAGTTTACCTATATAACAAACCTACACATATACCCCTGAACCTAAAATAAAAGTAAAAAAGGGCCAGGCATGGTGGCTCATGCCTGTAATCCCAGCACTTTGGGAGGTTGAGGCTGGCAGATCACCTGAGGTCAGGAGTTTGAGACCAGCCTGGCCAACATGGTGAAACCCCATCTCTACTAAAAATAAAAAAATTACAAAAATTAGCTGGACGTGGTGGCGGGCCCCTATTAATCCCAGCTACTTAGGAGGCTGAGGCTGGAGAACCTCTTGAACCTGGGAGACAGAGGTTGTGGTAAGCCAAGATCATGCCATTGCACTCCAGTCTGGGTGACAGAGTGAGACTTCGTCTCAAAAAAAAAAAAAAAAGGTGAAAAGAAGAGAGAATGAGATTGAGAGAGAGAGTGTCTCTGCCTAGGCTGGTCTCGAACTCCTGGGCTCAAAAGATCCTTCTGCCTTGGCCTCCCAGAGTGCTGGGATTACAGACATAAGCCACCACACCCAGCCTCTTTTTAAAAGTTTCTAACTGTGGTAAAAACTCATAACAAAATTGACCATCTTAATCATTTTTTAGTGTGTAGTTCAGTAGTGCTGAGTATATTCACATAGTTACTCAGTAGATTAATAGAACTTTTTCATCTTGCAAAACTGAAACTGTATACTGACCAAACAATCCCCTTTCCCTCCTCCCTCCAGGCCCTGGTAACCATCATTCTACTTCCTGTTTCTATGAATTTGCAGCAGTCATATATTTTATAAGTCAACTTATATTCTCCAGCACCTAGTATAGTCATGCTCCATAAATACTTGTTAAGTGATGAATGAATCTGTATTTGAGCTATACACAAACAAATGAAACAAGAAGAAAGTGACACAGCCTCATTTGTACTAAGGAATCAATACCCACTGTCTTAGGCCATTCTTGCCATTGCTATAAAGAAACACTTGAGGCTGAATAATTTATAAAGAAAAGAAGTTTAATTGGCTTATGGTTCTGCAGGCTTACAAGCATGGTGCCAGCATCTGCTCAGCTTCTGGGGAAGCTCAGGAAGCTTTTACTCAAGGTGGAAGTTGAAGAGGGAACAGGGACATCGCATGGTAAAAGCAGGAGCAAGAAAGAGAGTCAGGGGGAGGTGCCACACACTTTTAAATGACCAGATCTTGGGAGAGCTTACTCACTATCACAAAGACTGCACCATGGGGATGGTGCTAAGCCATTCATGAGAAATCCACTCCCATGATCTAATAACCTCCCAAAAGGTCTTTCCTCCAACATTGGGGATTACAATTCAACATGAGATTTAGGAGGGACACATATTCCAACTATATTATTCCATCCTTAGCCCCTCAAATCTCATTTACTTCTCACATTGCAAAATACAATCATGCCTTCCCAACAGTCCCCAAAGGTCTTAAATCATTCCAGTGTTAACTAAAAAGTCCAAAGTCTAAAGTCTCATCTGAGACAAGGCAAGTCCCTTCCACCTATGAAGTTGTAAAATCAAAAACAAGTTATTTACTTCCAGGATACAATGGGAGTATCGGTATTGGGTAAATGTTTCCATTCCAAAAGGGAAAAATTGGCCAAAAGAAAGAGGCTACAGGCCCCATGCAAATCTGAAACCCAACAGGGCAGTCAATAAATCTTAAAGTTTCAAAATAATCTCTTTTGACTGCCTGCCTCTCCAGGGCACACTGGTGCAAGGAGTGGTCTCCCAAGGCTTTGGGCAGATCCACCCCTGTGGCTTTGCCCAATTCAGCTGCTGTGGCTGATCTCACAGGTTGGACTTGAGTGTCTGCTGCTTTTCCAGGTTCAGGGTATAAGCTTCCTGTGGATCTACCATTCTGGGGTCTGGAGGACGGTGGGCCCCTGCCCACAGTTCCATTAGCAGTGCCCCAATGGCAATTCTGTGTCGAGCCTCCAACCCCACATTTTCCCCTCCACATTGCTCTACTAGAGGTTCTCTGTGAGGTCTTCACCCATGCAGCAGGCTTCCACCTGGGCACCCAGGCTTTTTCTACATCCTCAGAAATCTAGATGGAGGCTGCCAAGTCTCCTTCACTCTTGCACTCTGTGCACCTGCAGCCTTACCACCATGTGGAAGTCGCCAAGGTTTATGACTTGCACCCTCTGAAGCAGTGGCTCAAGCTGTATCGGAGGCCCTTTATCAGAGGCCCTTTGAGCCAAGGCTGGAGCTAGAACAGCTGCAATGTGGGAGTAGTGTTCTGAGGCTGCACAGCGCAGCAGGGCCCTGGGCCTGACTCACAAACCATTCAGTCCTCTAGGTTTCAGGGCCTGTGATGGGAGGGGCTGCCTCAGAAATCTTTCAAATGCCTTTGAGGCCTTTTCCCCATTCTCTTGCCTAGCAGCACTTGGCTCCTTTTCAGTTATGCAACTATCTCTAGTAAGTGGTTGCTGCACAGCCTACTTGAATTCTTCTCCTAAAAAAGCTTTTTCTTTCTTTGCCACATGGCTAGGCTGCAAATTTTCCAAGCTTTTATGCTCTGCTTCCTGTTTAAATTCCAACTTTAAGTCATTTCTTTGCTCCTGCACCTGAGCATAGGTTGTTAGAAGCAACCAGGCCATATCTTGAATGCTTTGCTGCTTAGAAGTTTATTCTGCCATACATGCTAGGTCATCACTTTCAAGTTCAAACTTCCACAGATCTTAAGGGCGTGGAACAATACAGCCAAGTTCATTGCTAAGGCATAACAAGGGTGACCTTTGCTCCAGTTCCCAATAAGATCCTCATTTCCGTCTGAGACCTTGTTAGCCTGGCCTTCACTATCCATATCTCTATCAGCATTTTGGTCACAACCATTTAGCCAGTCTCAAAGCAGTTCCAAACTTTTCCTCATCTTCCTGTCTTCTTCTGAGCTCTCCACCTGAGCTCTTCCAACCTGTGCCCATTACTGAGTTCCAAAGCTGCTTCCTCATTTTTCAGGTATCTTTATAGTAATGATCCACTCCTCTGTACCAATTTTCTGTATTAGGCCATTCTTGCATTGCTATAAAGATATATCTGAGGCCGGGTAATTTATAAAGAAAAGAGATTTAATTGGCTCACAGTTTTGCAGAATGTACAGGAAGCATAGCACCAGCATCTGCTTTGGGGGAGGCCTCAAGAAGCTTACAATCATAGTAGAAGGAGAATAGGGAGCGGGCATCTCACATGGCAGGAGCAGGAGCAAGAGAGAGAGTGGGGTGCAGGGAGATGCCACACACTTAACCAATTCTTGTGAGAAATTAATATTACAAAGACAGCACCAAGCCGTGAGGAATCTGCTCCTGTGACCCAAACACCTCCCACCATGCACTACCTCCAACACTGGAGATTATGAATTATAATCTCATGTTGAATTAACAGGAGATTTGGTAGGGACGTATATTCAAACTCTATCAGCCTCCAAATAACTGAAATTTATTAAAAACTTATTATGTAGTAGGCACTTTATGTTAATTCTACACTTGGCCCCCACAGTCAATTCCCAACACAGCAACCAGAGAGATCTTTTTAAACATGTCAAATGATATCGCTATTCTTCTCAAATTGCCGCAATGACTCCCTATTATGCTTGGATTAAAAGTCAGAGTTTTCCAGTGGACTATAAGGCTTTAGTTTTATCTGGACCCTTTGCCTCTCTTATCTTTTTCTTCTTTCCATCTCTGTTTCTTCACTCCAGCCACACTGGATTATTTGCAGGTATCCAGCATTCCAGCAGCACCCATCATGGGTTTATTGTACCTGCTGTTTTCTCTATCTGGAACATTGTTTCACTAATATTACATTGCTCACACCCCCAACTTCCATGAGGCCCTTGCTCAAATAGCACCTCACCAGTGAGGTGATCTCTAACTATTCTATTCAAAACAGCAACAGGTGCCCCACCGCCTGTCTGATTCTCCCTAATCACTTCCCACTATTTTTGTTATCAAACTTATCACCATTTGACCTACCACATATTTCACTTATATACATCTCTTTTTTTTTTTTTTTTTTTTTTTTTTTTTTTTTTTTTAAGACGGAGTCTCGCTCTGTTGCCCAGGCTGGAGTGCAGTGGCCGGATCTCAGCTCACTGCAAGCTCCGCCTCCCGGGTTTACACCATTCTCCTGCCTCAGCCTCCCGAGTAGCTGGGACTACAGGCACCCGCCACCTCGCCCAGCTAGTTTTTTGTATTTTTTAGTAGAGACGGGGTTTCACCATGTTAGCCAGGAGGGTCTCGATCTCCTGACCTCGTGATCCGCCCGTCTCGGCCTCCCAAAGTGCTGGGATTACAGGCTTGAGCCACTGCGCCCGGCCAATATACATTTCTTTTGTTTCCTGGTACATAATGGCAGGTATTTCTGTCTGTTTTATTCACTGTTGTATCCCAGTATCCAGAACTGTGCCTGACACATAGTAAGGGCCCGAAGAATATTAATTTACAATGAATAAATTAATATATAGTGATGGAAAGCCAGCCAGTGATTGCCTTAGGCTAATAAGGGGGAAGAATTGACTGGGAAGGGCTACAAGGAACTTGTTTGTATCTTTATTATGTATATAATTACACAAGCATATGAAGTTGTTAAAATACATTGACATACACACTTAAATGAATGCATTATATTGCATGTAAGTCATTGCTCAATAAAGAGATTTTTTTTAACACTTCAGCAATTTGTCTAAGGTCCTAGCATTTGCAAAGTGGCAAAGTTGTAATTCAAACCCAGGTGTGTCTGATTCCCAAGCCTGTCATCTTTGTATGAGGTTATACTCCCTCCCCTAACCTGTGTCCTCCCTCGTTTCCACAACTGGCCCCACTGAGTTCTTCACCAGAGGACTCAGTCTCACTATTTTCAGATTATTCTCAGATTTATACCAGAGGACTCTTCACCAGAGGACTCAGTCTCACTATTTTCAGATTATTCTCAGATTTATACATCTCTGGGACAGGCAATACATTTTTGGCTATGTCTTTCTCTCATTTTCAAAGTACAAGGCAAATAAACACTGTGTGTTTCCTAGGACAAGAGTCATGACCTCTCTGAGGCTTGGATTCCAAATATAAAATCATATGCTTAACTGATACTCAATGATAATACGATTGAGAGTTCTTTTTGTCAACTTGTCTAGGCTATATGCTACCTAGCCATTCAACCAAACACTGTGTTACAACCAAAGATGTTATTGTGAAGGTATTTTGCAAATGTGATAAATATCTGCAGTCAGCTAACTTTAAGGAAAGGGGATTATCCTGGATAATCCGGGTAGGATAAATCCAACTCTTTGAAAGTCTGTAAGAGTAGAATTGAGGTTTCCCTAAGGAAAAAAGAAATTATGTCTGTGGACCGAAGTGTCTGCCTCTGCCTGAGAGTTTCTAGCCTGCTGTTCCTGATGGCCTGCCCTGCACACATCAGACTTGCCCACCTTGCCCCCATAATCACAGAAACCAGTTCCTCACAATAAAGCTCTTTCCTCTCTCTTTCTTTCTCTCTCTCTCTCTCTCTCTGTGTGTGTGTGTGTGTGTGTGTGTATGTTTCTGTGTGTGACACAAAAAGCACCCAGGAGTGCTGAACAAACATGACTTCTTCCAACTATTAGTGTCTTGATGATAACCCCTGGGGCTAATTAGTCCCCAAGTATTCCCATTGTTAACTGGGTAGAGTGTCTGCAGGGACAAACCCTGGAGCCCTGGATATGTTACCTTCTCTTCCCTCTCCCTGCCTCTGATGGAGTGGGCTTTGTATTGATCTCTACACCCAACTTATGCCAGACTTAAGCCCAGCCCTATCTCTCCAACATTTGCCTCATATTTCACCCTTCAGCCTGAGTCCTGAGTGATAAGTACCATCTGACTTTCCTACTACTGTGCCCAGCCTAATTTATTGGAAACGCAGTGGTTACCATTTCTGGAATTGAAGTGTGTGTCTTTTAGACGCTTCAAGGGTGGCTCTGCCTGTCCCAGCTGATGAGGCTTCTGGAGTCATCCTTGGCAGCCAGGTCCATCTTACTGTCCAACCTTGATGGGCAGCTCTTAAGCCATTCCCATCTCACCAATTCCATGCACCTACCAACAGAGCATCCTGCTTCCTAATCATTGCATAAGTCATGGAGGATTGCTAGAACGATCTATTCCAACTAACCATGAGTGACGCAGCCATGGAACATATGGCCTTTTCCAAAAAACGAGTAGAATTCAGTTTTCCAAAGCTGAGCGTGAAAATATTCTGCATGTGTTTGTGTGGTACATTCCTAACTCTGTGACTGAAGTTTCAGAAATCAAATTCACTTTCAACTAGCTGTGTTGCTATGTTATCTGTAGTTCTTAATGATTTTGTCTCTGCAGGCAATTGCAGTATATGCTAAATTCTGTCTACTCTTTTTTTTTTTTTTTAGACGGAGTCTTGCACTGTTGCCCAGGCTGGAGTGCAGTGGCGCCATCTCGGCTCACTACAAGCTCCGCCTCCTGTGTTCAGGCCATTCTCCTGCCTCAGCCTCCCAAGTAGCTAGGACTACAGGTGCCCGCTACTACCCCTGGCTAATTTTTTATATTTTTAGTAAAGATAGGGTTTCACCGTGTTAGCCAGGATGGTCTCCATCTCCTGACCTCGTGATCCACCCACCTCAGCTTCCCAAAGTGCTGGGATTACAGGTGTGAGCCACCGCAACCGGCCCTGTGTACTCTTACATATACATGAGAATGGGAGACTGTTGAGCAGATACAGAGTTTTTTAAAAATTATTTATTTTAGTCATGAATTCTACTTCCTTCACCACAAAAACTTAGATCCAGGTTGTGAACAATTACCAAGAATGACCAATCGGGGATTCCTTTTATCTCCTCATTTCTCCCCTGATGAAAGTACCTAAAGCAGTGATTGAAAGTCAACTACAAAAAGGGAGAAATCCTCATTATTCCTAGACTTAATGGTGGAGATTTCTACAGGCAATGGTTGTATTCTTGGCCAGATCACTTAACATCCTTAAACTTCATCCAAAACTGGAAGGAACTGGACTGTTTTTTCAAAGTCCCTTTTGCCACTGAAGTCCCATGAGCCTTGAGAATCAAAGTACTGTTGAGATGCCCATTCACCCAAGGAAGGAGGAGATAAGGGCAGGCAATCAGAAGTCCTGTTTGCATGAGGTTCTCCTAAGCTCCATAGGCAGTGGCAGTGGGCTAATGGGTAAAAATACGGCCAGTACAACATGAAGGCCCACTGCATATAATGGGAGGAAGAGCTCACTCATTTTCTCTTTCCAGAAGATTTTTTTTTTTTTTGAAACAGGTCTTGCTGTGTTGCACAGGCTGGAGTGCAGTGGTGTAATTGGCTCACTGTAGTCTCCACCTCCCAGTCCCAAGTGATCCTTCCACCTCAGCCCCCCAAGTAGTTAGGACCACAGGCATGGACCACAACACCATGACACCTGTTTTTTTTTTATCTTCTAAATTTTGTACAGACAGCATCTCATGTTTCCCAGACTGATCCTGAACTCCTGAGCTGCAGCAGTCTTCCCATCTCGGCCTCTCGAAGTGCTGGGATTACAGGCGTGAGCCACCATGCCCAGTTGAAAGTAAGTTTAAGCAGAATTAGGCTTTGAATAGTGAAAAGGAACTGGAACAGTGTTTCGTGTTGTTTTATTTTTCTAATGGTGGTGGAAGGGGCGATGATATAGGGTAGACTTCTAAGTTCTGGATGCTGTCAGAGTCAGACAGAGAATCACGCAGCTGCTGAGATGCCTGGGTCTAATGGAGGCCGGGCAGAAGCCCATCCTGCCCAGGTCTGTTGTGACCTGGCACTCTTGTCAGTACCACTTCATGCTCACCCCAGCCCCACCGAAGCACCATCTGTCCACCTTAGTTTTGCCTTGTCACTGCAAACAGCAAAAGGGATTTTGGGACTGAGAATAAAGTTCTCCCATTAGGAGAGATGAAAGCTGCTCCAACTCTGAGGAGAGAGTCCCCAAAAAGGACAGAAACTTACCATCAGACTGAAGAGAAGGGGACATGTTCCTTTTACGACCATGAGCTGAAATTATTGAGCATGCCTGAGAGAGTGGTGCAGACTAGAGTCACAGGAATAGTGACCCTCCTCTAGCCCATTACCCGATGAAGATAAATCTTTCCATGTCTATAAGGATCTGGTGCAATCTGGAGAAATAAGGGTCATATGTAAATAAACCTAATTGGATTGAAGGGAACTGAGAGGATAGAAATTAATTCCTATAAATTTGGATTGATGCCACTAATACCTCCCAATGTAGGCCAGACCAGGGGCAAGAGAATACAAATTGAAATGAATCTAAGTTTTCTGTCTTTTAAAGGCTTTAGATAGTTTTCTGACAAGTTAGATCTTCCTTAGTCGTAATAGAAATAGGGCCAGGCATGGTGGCTCATGCCTGTAATCCTGTTATCGGAAAGGGGTTCCGATCCAGACCCCAAGAGAGGGTTCTTGACACAAGAAAGAATTTGGGGCCAGTCCATAGAGTAAAATGAAAGCAAGTTTATTAGGAAAGTAAAGGAATAAAGAATCGCTACTCCATAGACAGAGCAGCCCTGAGGGCTGCTGGTTGCCCATTTTTATGGTTATTTTTTGATGATATGCTAAACAAGGGGTGGATTATTCATGCCTCCCCTTTTAGACCACATAGGTATCTTCCTGACGTTGCCATGGCATTTGTAAACTGTCTGATTTGTTTTTCTAAGACCACCAGAGTGGGCACAAAAGAACCAGCGAGTAGGCAAGGCTAAAAGCAAAACTGCAAATTTATTCTTTGGTCATCTAGCTTCAGGGAGGGGAGCTGGGGCGGGGTGGAGTTTCTAATACAGTCCCCACAAGAGTGGGGGCTGAGAAAGCCCACCCCCGGCGCATCTGCTGGGAGCGACTTTTCTAGGAGTGGAAGGGCAATAGGCGGGGCACGGGCATGTCGGGGGGGAAGGGTGGGGCTCCGCAGGTGCCACCAGGTAAATCTTGGTCTCCTCGGATTGACATCACCTGGTGCATGCCTGATTAATCTGCACCTTCCCGGGCGTCAGCTGCATTCTCGCACACATGGGAAGAGTTGGTGGTGAAGAAGAACCCGGAAGTGCACCATCCTGCCTCCGTTCGTCCAAACACTGTCGTGGTGCTGGCAGGAGTGTAACAGTGAGAACAACCAGAGGCCACTCTCATCGCCATCTTGGTTTCGGTGGGTTTTGGCTAGCTTCTTTACTGCAACTTGTTTTATCAGCAAGGTATTTATGACGTGTATTTTGTGCCAACCTCCTATCTCATCCTGTGGCTTAGAGTGCCTTAACTGTCTGCAAATGCAGCACAATGGGTCTCAGCCTCATTTTACCCAGCCCCTTTTCAAGATGGAGTTGCTCTGATTCAAACACCTCTGACAATCCCAGTGTTTTGGGAGGCCGAAGTGAGAGGATTGCTTGAGCCCAGGAATTTGAGACCAGTCTGGGCAAGACAGCATGACTCTGTCTCTAAAACAAACAAACAAAAAAATTAGCTGGGCATGGTGAGCTATGATTCTGCCACTGCACTTCAGCCTGGGAGACAGATTGTCTCTTAAAAACAAAACAAAACAAAATGAATAAATACCTCTATATAGAAAACAATTGTTTTTTATTTTATTTTTATTTTTATGGAAACAAGGTCTCACTCTGTCGCCCAGGCTTGCGTGCAATGGCGCAATCTCAGCTCACTGCAATCTCGGCCTCCAGAGCTCAAGTGATCCTCCCTGCCTCCTGAGTAACTGGGACTACAGGCACATGCCACCACACCCAGCTAACTGGCTAATTTTTGTATTTTTTAGAGACAGGATTTTGCCATGTTGCCCAGGCTGGTGGTCTTGAACTCCTGGACTCAATTAATCCTCCTTCCTTGGCCTCCCAAAGTGCTGGGATTACAGCCACCATGCCCAGCCTAACAGTTGTTTTAGTAAATTGAGATAAGATAATAACATAACATAAAATTTGTCACTTTAAGCACTTTTAAACACAGTTCCATGCATTAAACACATTCACATTGTTGTGCAATCATCACCACTATCTATCTCCAGAACTCTTCTTGCAAAACTGAAACTCTGTACCCATTACACAACAACTCATTTTGCCCTCCCACCCAGCCTGTGGCAACCACAATTCTACTTTCTGTCTCTATGAATTTGACTACCCTAGATATGTTATGTAAGTGGAATTATACAGCATGTGTGCTTTGTGTCTAGCTTAATTTACTTAGCCTCAAGGTTCATCTATGTTATAGCATGTGTTAAGAATTCCCTTCCTTTTTAAGGCTGAGTAATATTCCACACACACACACATCACATTTTCTTTCTTTTGTTTTTGAGGCAGAGTTTCACTCTTGTTGCCCAGGCTAGAGTGCAATGGTCCAATCTTTGCTCACCACAACCTCCCACTTCTGGGTTCAAGCAATTCTTCTGCCTCAGCCTCCCGAGTAGCTGAGATTACAGGCATGTGCCTCCACACCCGGCTAATTTTGTATTTTTAGTAGAGACAGGGTTTCTCCATGTTGGTCAGGCTGGTCTCGAACTCCCAACCTCAGGTGATCCTCCTGCCTCAGCCTTCCAAAGTGTTGGGATTACAGGCGTGAACCACTGCTCCTGGTCGCCATATTTTCTTTATCCATCCACCAGTGGACATTTATCCATTTCTTCTAGATTTTCTAGTTTATTTGCATAGAGGTGTTTATAATATTCTCTGATGGTAGTTTGTATTTCTGTGGGGTTGGTGGTGATATCCCCTTTATCATTTTTTATTGCATCTATTTGATTCTTCTCTCTTTTCTTCTTTATTAGTCTTGCTAGTGGTCTATCAATTTTGCTGATCTTTTGAAAATACCAGCTCCTGAATTCATTGATTTTTTTAAGGGTTTATTTGTGTCTCAATCTCCTTCAGTTCTGTTCTTATCTTAGTTATTTCTTGCCTTCTGCTAGCTTTTGAATTTGCTTGCTCTTGCTTCTCTAGTTCTTTTCATTGTGATGTTAGGGTGTCGATTTTAGATTTTTCCTGCTTCCTCTTGTGGGCACTTAGTGCTATAAATTTTCCTCTACACACTGCTTTAAATGTCTCCCAGAGTGTCTGGTATATTGTGTCTTTGTTCTCATTGATTTCAAAGAACATCTTTATTTCTGCCTTCATTTCATTATTTACCCAGTAGTCATTCAGGAGCAGGTTGTTTGGTTTCCATGTAGTTGTGCAGTTTTGAGTGAGTTTCTTAACCCTGAGTTTTAATTTCATTGCACTGTGGTCTGAGAGACAGTTTGTTGTGATTTCTATTCTTTTATATTTGCTGAGGAGTGTTTTACTTCCAATTATGTGGTCAATTTTAGAGTAAGTGTGATGTGGTGCTGAGAAGAATGTATATTCTGCTGATCTGGGGTGGAGAGTTCTGTAGATGTCTATTAGGTCCACTTGGTCCAGAGCTGAGTTCAAGTCCTGGATATCCTGGGGTGTTAAAGTCTCCCATTATTATTGTGTGGGAGTCTAAGTCTCTCTGTAGGTCTCTAAGAACTTGCTTTATGCATCTGGGTGCTCTTGTATTGGGTACATATATATTTAGGATAGTTAGCTCTTCTTGTTGAATTGATCCCTTTACAATTAGGTAATGGCATTCTTCGTCTCTTTTGATCTTTGTTGATTTAAAGTCTGTTTTATCAGAGACTAGGATTGCAACCCTTGCTTTTTTTTTTTTTTTTTCTTTCCATTTGCTTGGTAGATCTTCCTCCATCCCTTTATTTTGAGTCTATGTGTGTCTTTGCACATGAGATGGGTCTCCTGAATACAGCACACTGATGGGTCTTGACTCTTTATCCAATTTGCCAGTCTGTATCTTTTAATTGGAGCATTTAGCCCATTTACATTTAAGATTAATATTGTTATGTATGAATTTAATCCTGTCATTATGATGCTAGCTGGTTATTTCGCCTGTTAATTGATGCAGTTTCTTCATAGCATCAATAATCTTTACAATTTGGCATGTTTTTGCAGTGACTGGTACTGGTTGTTCTTTTCCATGTTTAGTGCTTCCTTCAGGAGCTCTTGTAAGGCAGGCCCGGTGGTGACAAAATCTCTAAGCATTTGCTTGTCTGTAAAGGATTTTATTTCTCCTTCACTTGTGAAGCTTCCTTTGGCTGGATATGAAATTCTGGGTTGAAAATTCTTTTCTTTCAGAATGTTGAATATTGGCCCCCACTCTATTCTGGCTGGTAGGGTTTCTGCTGAGAGATCCGCTGTCAGTTTGATGGGCTTCCCTTTGTGGGTAACCCGATCTTTCTCTGTGGCTGCCCTTAACATTTTTTCCTTCATTTCAACCTTGGTGAATCTGACAATCATGTGTCTTGGGGTTGCTCTTCTCAAGGAGTATCTTTGAGGTGTTCTTTGTATTTCCTGAATTTGAATGTTGGCCTGCCTTGGTAGGTTGGGGAAGTTCTCCTGGATAATATCCTGAAGAGTGTTTTCTAGCTTGGTTCCATTCTCCCCGTCACTTTCAGGTACACCAATCAAATGTAGATTTGGTCTTTTCACATAGTCCCATATTTTTTGGAGGCTTTGTTCATTTCTTTTCACTCTTTTTGCTCTGATCTTGTCTTCCTGCTTTATTTCATTAATTTGTTCTTCAGTCACTCATATCCTTTTTTCTGCTTGATCAGTTCGGCTACTGAAGCTTGTGCATGCTTCACGAAGTTCTCGTACTGTGATTTTTAGCTCCATCAGGTCATTTAACCTCTTCTCTACATTGGTTATTCTAGTTAGCCATTCATCTAACCTTTTTTCAGGTTTTTAGCTTCCTTGCAATGGGTTAGAACACGTTCCTTCAGCTCAGAGAAGTTTGTTATTACCGACCTTCGGAAGCCTACTTCTGTCGACTAATCAAAGTTATTCTCTGTCGAGTTTTGTTCCCTTGCTGGCGAGGAGTTGTGTTCCTTTGGAGGAGAAGAGGATTCTGGTTTTTGGAATTTTCAGCCTTTCTAATCTGGTTTCTCCCCATCTTTGTGGTTTTATCTATGTTGACCTAAGGGTTTTGGTGTGGATGTCTTTTTTGTTGATGTTGATGCTATTCTTTTCTGTTTCTTAGTTTTCCTTCTAACAGACAGGCCCCCCAGCTGCAGGTCTGTTGGAGTTTGCTGGGGGTCCACTACAGACCCTGTTTGTCTGGGTATCACCAGCAGAGGCTGCAGAACAGCAAATATTGTTGCCTGATCCTTCCTCTGGAAGCTTCATCCCAGAGGGGCCCCTGCCTCTATCAGGTGTCTGTCAGCCCCTACTAGGAGGTGTCTCCCAGTCAGGCTATATGGGGGTCAAGGACCCACTTGAGGAGGCTGTCTGTTATCGGAGCTCAAACGTTGTGCTGGGAGGACCACTGCCCTCTTCAGAGTTATCAGGCAGGGCTGTTTAAGTCTGCAGAAGCTGTCTGCTGCCTTTTGTTCAGATATGCCCTGTCCCCAGAGGTGGTATCTAGAGAGGCGGTAGGCCTTGCTGAGCTGTGGTGGCTCCGCCCAGTTCAAGCTTCCCCACCACTTTGTTTACACTGTGAGCATAGAACCACCTACTCAAGCCTCACCAATGGCAGACCTCCCCACCCCCCCACCAAGCTCCAGTGTCCCAGGTTGATCTCAGACGGCTGCACTAGCAGTGAGCAAGGCTCCATGGGCATGGGACCCGCCGAGCCAGGCACAGGAGGGAATCTCCTGGACTGCCAGTTGCAAAGACCATGGGAAAAGCACAGTATTTGGGCTGGAGTGTACCATTCCTCCAGGCACAGTCACTCGCAGTTTCCCTTGGTAGGAAAGGGAAATCCCCTGACCCCTTGCACTTCCTGGGTGAGGTGATGCCCTGCCCTGCTTCAGCTCACCCTCCATGGGCTGCACCCACTATCCAATCAGTCCCAATGAAATGAACCAGGTACCTCAGTTGGAAATGCAGAAATCACCTGTCTTCTGCATCAATCTCGCTGGGAGCTGTAGACCAGAGTTATTCCTATTCAGCCACCTTGGAAGCAACCCTAAATCACCAATTTTTAAATTGGATTGTTTGGTTTCTTTGGTGTGGTTGAGTTATAGGTGTTCTTTCTATATTCTAGATGCTAATCTCTTATCAGATTTGATTTGCAAATATTTTCTCCTAAAAACAATTGTTCAAGTTGGCATGTTGATATAGCTTGAATGTATATTCCCACCAAATCTCATGCTGAATGATAACCCCCAATGTTGGAGGTGGGGCCTGGTGGGAGGTATTTGGATCATGGGGGCAGATATTTCATGAATGACTTGGGCCATCCTCTTTGGTGATAAATGATCTCTTGCTCTGAGATCTGGTTGGTTAAAAGTGTGTGGCATGACCCCTACTCTTGTGCTTACTCCTGTTCCCGCCATATCATGTGCCTGCTTGCCCTTTGTCTTCCACCATGATTGGAAGCTTCCCGAGACCTCTCAAGAAGCAGATGCTGCTATGCTTCCTGTACAGCCTGCAGAATTATGAGTCAATTAAATATCTTTTCTCTATAAATTGTACAGTCTCAGGTCTTTCTCTTTCCCTCCCTCCCTCCCTCCCTTCTTTCCTTCCTTCCTTCCTTCCTTCCTTCCTTCCTTCCTTCCTTCCTTCTCTGTCTTTCTTTCTCTCTCTCTTTCTTTCCTTCTCTTTTTCTTTCTTCTTTCTCTTTCTCTCTCTTTCTTTTCTTTCCTTTTCTTTCTTTTGAGACAAGCTCTTCACTCTGCCACCCAGGCTGGAGTGCAATGGCTTGATCATAGCTCACTGCAGACTTGATTTCCTGGGCTCAAGCAATCCTCTTGCTTCAGCCTCCCAAGTAGCTGGGACTATCTGGGTAGGTGTGAGCTACCAGTTGTGAGCCAACATGCCCAGATAATTTTTAAACTTTTTGTAGAGATGGGTTTTTGCTATGTTGCCCAGCTTGTTCTCAAATGCCTCGCCTCAAGCAATCCTGGCCCTGTAAAGTCCTGCGATTACAGCAGAGAGTCACCATGCTCTATTTCTCTATAGCAATGGAAGAAGGGCCCAACACACATCTTAGTTGTTTTTCAAGCCAGAAGACATGTCATCGACAAAATTCATATGTTCAAGACTTAACGCCCAGTGTGACTGTATTTGGACATAGAGCCTATGAGAAGGTGATAAAGGTTAAATGACATCACAAGGGTTAGGCCCTAATCCTATAGAACTGATGCCCTTATAAGAAGAGGTAGAGCAGCCGGGCACAGTGGCTCACACCTGTAATCCCAGCACTTTGGGAGGCCAAGGTGGGCAGATCACTTGAGGTCAGGAATTTGAGACCTGCCTGGCCAACATGGTGAAACTCCACCTCTATTTTAAAAATACAAAAACTAGCCGGGTGTGGTGGTGGGCGTCTGTAGTCCCAGCTACTCGGGAGCCTGAGGCAGGAGAATTGCTTGAACCAGGAGGTGAAGGTTGCAGTGAGCCAAGATCACACCACTGCACTCCAGCCTGGGCAACAGAGCAAGACTGTTTTTTTAAAAAAAGAGGAAGAAGAAGAAGAAAAGGCAGAGCCTGGATACAGCAGCTCACACATGTAATCCCAACACTTTCAGATGCCAAGGTGAGATGATCACTTGAGGCCAGGAGTTCAAGACCAGCCTGGGCCACAAAGTGAGATCCTGTCTCTATAAAAAATAAAACTTAGCCCGGTGTCGTGGTGTGTGCCTATAGTGGCAGCTACTCAGGAGGCTGAAACTGGAGGCTCACTTGAACCCAGGAGATGGAGGCTGCAGTGAGCTACGATCGCACCACTGTACTCCAGCCTGGGCAACAGAGTGAGACCCTGTCTAAAAAAAAAAAAAAAAAAAAAAAAAGCAGAACAGGCAGAGATACAAGGCTCTCGCTCTCTCTCTCTCACTCTCTCTGTCTCTCTGTCTGTCTCTAACATGTAAGAACACAGTGAAAAAGAGGCCATCTGCAAGCCAGGAAGAAGGTCCTCACCAAGAACAAAACCAGCTGATTGGACTTGAGCTTGGACTTTTCAGCCTCCAGGAACGGGAGAAATACATTTCTGTTGCTTAAGCCACCCAATCTGTGGTATTTTGTTATGGCAGCCCAAGCTGACTACTATGACATATATTTCATGATTAAACTAGGGATAGCATAGACATGCTGATGGGACAGTTTCAACAAACATAAAAGGAATAAGGAAGTAAAAATCATTTGAAACCCTGCAACCCGGAGATAATCATGTTGTGTTATGTATCCTTCCAGGCTTCTTCCTATGCATGTAGAAAACTTTGCACAATCCAGATGCTATTTTGTAACCTTTTCTTAGCAATAAACACAAGTGTACATGATGGTTTTGTTTTGGTTTGTTTGGTTTTTTTGAGACAGAGTTTTGCTCTTGTTGCCCAGGCTGGAGTGCAATGGCGTGACCTCGGCTCACCGCAACCTCCGCCTCCCGGGTTCAAGCAATTCTCCTGCCTCAGCCTCCTGAGTAGCTGGGATTACAGGCATGCACCACCATGCCCGACTAATTTTGTATTTTTAGTAGATGGGGTTTCTCCATGTTGGCCAGACTGGTCTCGAACTCCTGACCTCAGGTGATCTGCCTGCCTCAGCGTCTCAAAGTGCTGGGATCACAGGCCTGAGCCACCACGTCCGGCCACATGATCATTGTAATGCACTGCAAAATACTCCACTGAACAGATCTACCATCATGTATTTAATCAGTCCCCTAGTGATAGAGATTTAGGTGATTTCGAATTTATCATTATTGGAAACAATACTTCATGAAGGCCTTTTATGTATATCTTTGCATGTTTGTCCAATTTGTTCACTGGGATGAATTCCCAGAAATTTAAGTTCTGGGCCAAAGGATATGCATATTTAAAATTTTGACATCCTGTCTATTGCCAAATTACCTTCCAGAAAGGCTGAACCAATTTATACCCCTACTGTGCATGAGAGTGCCAACTGCTCCACACCCTTGCCAAATTGGCATGCTTTCAACAACAGTAAAAATAGGTTCTTGTCTGCTTTTCTCCTATGAGTCCTACCCAAGTGCATGATGTGAAACTGAATGAGAGGAATATAAAGTTGACAGATGGGAGGTATTTTGGTCACTGTAATGTTTTATCTAAAGCACACCATTTTCCTTTCAGAACAAGTGTGATAGATAAGCCCTCTACATTTTTTAGTACAAGTTCTAGGACATAATTTCCTAAATGGATTGATTCCGTAGAGAATGAATGTCTCTGAGGATGTAGAAATTATTCAAGCCAAATGTGCTTTCGGCTGATAGAGGATATACAATTCTGACATAGCAGTATCCATGTGACCCCTTTTTTAAAGATGCGAAGTATCTTCTTACCCTGTGCTGAACAAAGTGTCATACTGCAGCCTGCTCTGAATGTACTCATTCATTTGCCTGAAGTTCTCACAGAGAAAATTTTCTCCAACTTTGTTCTATATTGAAAAAAAATTTTTAATTGAAGTATAATCTACACACAATATGAATAAATTTTTCTCTTTAAAATCTGTTTGTGAATAACTGCAACCTTCAAAGATAACCTTTCATTGCATTAAATGAGAAAGAAACACTTTTTTTTTTTTTCCTCGAGACAGAGTCTCACTCTGTTGCCCAGGCTGGAGTGCAATGGTACGATCTCGGCTCACTGCAACCTCCATCTCCTAGGTTCAAGCCATCCTCCTGTCTCAGCCTCCCAAGCAGCTGGGATTACAGGGGTATGTCACCACGCTCAACTAATTTTTGTATTTTTAGTAGTAACAGCGTTTCATCATGTTGGTCAGGCTGATCTCAAACCCCTGACCTCAGCTGATGCGCCTACCTCTGCCTCCCAAAGGGCTGGGATTACAGGTGTGAGCCTTCGTGCCCAACAGAAAAGCACATAATTAAACACATGCTCTTTGAAAAGCACAGAGAAAAGAGACTGGAGTTTCATATACAGCTATTTCACTCCTTAGTTGTATGGTCTGAAGCACATAATTTAGCAAATACACTTCTTTTATTCTCATCTGATAAACTAGCAAAATGAAATCTACACTTCCTTCTCCATAGAGATGTTGGAAGCACATCCATCATCTCTAGGGAGGTCCTTAGCGCTATAGTGAGTTAAATTATACATATTTTTTAAAATGTGCATCCAGTCAAATATATCTAATCTACTTGTATCTGATCTTACAGTTTTTGTGCTTGAGGGGAATGTATTTCTTTTTCAAATGAAAACATGTTGATCAGATAAATGTTTATGATGGAAAATTATCCTTTTGTTTTGGCATTAATATCAGTTAAAAGCATTTTGAAACTGTTCAGCTTCACTGATGATATTAATGAACCTTACATGAGAAAAAGCCAGAAAATAATTAGCATAATTATAAAATGTGAACTGTACATTAATAATTCTCTTTATTTTTCCCTTTTAGCCACTTAATAAATTGTGTGTATCTGATTATTGTAAATGTGGTACTTCCAATGTTAGCAAAATTATATGTTTAAAAGGCATAACAATAATTAAACAATTTTAATTAATTGTTTAATTTGCTTAAAAACAAAATAAAACAATATTTGTTTAATTTAGAAAAAAGATCACTTTACATCCTATTATCCTAGTGATACTGTGAATAAAATTCCTTTCAAATTTATATTTTAATATCTTCTTTCTTTTTATTTATTTATTTAGAGACAGGGTCTTGCTCTTTCACCCACCTGGCCAGAGTGCAGTGGCACTATCGTAGCTCACTGTAGCCTTCACCTCCTGGGCTCAAGCCATCGTCCTGCCTCAGCCTCCCTAGTAGCTAGTACTACAGGCTCTCACCACCACACCTGGCTAATTTTGTTTTGTTTTGTTTGGGTAGAGATGAGGTCTCACTGTGTTGTCCAGGCTGGTCTGGGATTCCTGGCCTCAAGTCCTCCTGCCTTGGCCTCCCAAAGCACTGGGATCACAAGCATGAGCACCTAGCCCTAATGTGCCTGCCTGCCTGCCTTCCTTCCTTCCTTCCTTCCTTCCTTCCTTCCTTCCTTCCTTCCTTTCTTCCTTCCTTCCTTCCTTCCTCTTTTCTTTTTCTTTCTTTTTTTTTTGAGACAGAATCTTGCTCTGTTGCCCAGGCTGCATTGCATTGGCGCAATCTTGGCTCACTGCAACTTCCGCTTCCCAGGTTCAAGCAATTCTGGTGCCTCAGCCTCCGGAGTAGCTGGGATTAGAGGCACGCACCACCGGGCCTGGCCAATTTTTGTATTTTCAGTAGAGACAGGGTTTCACCATATTGGCCAGGCTGGTCTCAAACTGCTAGGCTCGAGCGATCCACCTGCCTGAACCTCTCAAAGTGCTGGGATTTCAGGCACCTGCTTTTCTTTCAACATACTGGTTAGGGGTGAATGTTTATCCCTTCAGCTCTCTGTCTGCTCCCCACGAGTGACAGCTTGGGACACTCGGGCTTCTTCCCTTGTCTCACTCTCTCCTCAGGAAAAAGCACCTTCTTTGGCAAGATTGAGGGAAAGAACTGCTAAATATGTGACTCAGCCCCTCTTTCTCTCTGAGTGGCCGGACCTTAAGGACTTACCAGGCGATAAGCTTCCTAGAGTAAGCCCTGCCCTGCAAAAAGGACTGAAGCTTGAAAAGGTTTATTTTAATTCAGGGAAGTGAGTATTAGTAAGCCCAGTTGACCACAGACTATGCCACATTCTCCAACCAGCTTTATTAGCTGTGAACTAACTTCTTTTAAAATAATTTTTTATTGTGGTTTAAAAAAAATAGATGACATAAAATTTATCATCTTACCATTTTAAGTGTACAATTCAGTAGTGTTAATTATAGTCACATTAACCAATCTCTACCAATCTCCAAAACTTTTTCCTCTTGCAAAACTGAAACTCCATATCCATTAATCAATAATTCATCATTTTCTCCTCCTTCCAGCCCTTGGCAACCAGCATTCTACTTTCTGTGTCTATGATTTTCACTACTCTAGGTACCTCCTAGAAGTGGAACCATGCAGGGTTTGCCTTTTTTTGTGACTGGCTCATTTCACTTAGCATGATGTCTTCAAGGCTCATCCATGTTGTAGCATGGTGTCAGAACTTCCTTCCTTTTTAAGGCTGACATTTTCAACTCCTAGATTCCCTGCTTCTATGTCTCAACTGATTCAAAACTGAGAGCGAGAGGGAGGGTGTCATTAATTTTCATCCCCTCAAGCCCCATCCAACTGGATAATAGTGTGTTGTGGTAGACATCTATCATTTTCTCTGGCCAGGATCAAATAGCAAATCTGGACAGAGGTAAAGTGAGACTTTTCTCAAAAAGGTTATTGCAGTAAGAGGAAGAGGACTATTATAATAGAGAGAATGCTCTGATGGTCAACTGTAAAATCTGCAAGCATCTCCAAGGACAGGCAGAAAAGGGCTTTTCTTTTACAGGGAGGAGGAAAGCAGGCTGGAAGGAAGCAGGTGAGGGCTACCGGGATGAGCAGGTTATCCTGCAGTGTGTCAGGGAACAGTAGCCCCTGCCAGGTATGCTAGTCTCAGTAGGGGCCGTTAAGGAGGGCTTGTTCCTAGCTCTAATGTTTAAGGGTGGGCCAAGTTCAGGAACTTGGAAGAATGATAGAGGCCTGACTAAAGTTTAGCCCAGTTAGCAGGCATTTTGTCCAGATTGGCCTGTGGAAACAAACAGGTCAGCTAATATTTATGAGGCAAAGAATGGGAAATTAGAGGATCTCTATATGGCTTTGTCACAGTTAGACAAGGGGGTCACCACAAGTCTCTAAGTCATATGGGGAAGGGCAATTCTTTGCTGTAAGCCATTTCCTGAAACACAAAGGTTGGAGGGAGGCTGGGCGTGGTGGCTCATGCCTGTAATCCCAGCACTCTGGGAGGCAGAGGCAGGAGGATCACTTGAGGTCAGAAGTTTGAAACCAGCCTGGACAATATGGTTAAACCCCATCTCTACTAAAAATACAGAAATTAGCCAGCGTGATGGTGTGCACCTGTAGTCCTAGCTACTTGGGAGGCTGAGGGAGGAGAATCCCTTGAACCTGGGAGATGGTGGTTGCAGTGAGCTGAGATCACCTCACTGCACTCCAGCCTGGGCAACAGAGCAAGACTGTGTCTCAAAACAAAACAAAACAAAACAAAAAAGTTGGAGGGAGGTGGTGTCCTGATCCTTGCTGTTTTCCAGGGGCACAGGGCTTGACATTGTCACTAAACCTTTCCCATTCCAGGGGCTGACAGAACCCCTCTTTCTCATGGAAAATCCACCTCACTTATTTTGAGTGAGGCTGATCCCACTTTCTACTCATACGGATGGACATGTGGCCCAGGCCTTGCCAATTCAAATCACTTATTCTCTGATTAGTATTATTGCTCCAGCAAATAGGTAGATGCTCCAAGCAATACCAATCAGTCTCTCCTGAGATTTGATCATGTAGATGCTGGGAGAGAATCCTGATATGAACCCAGCCATGCCTAGCTTAGGTCTACCTCCAGACTTCCCAGTTATGTGAACAAATAAAACCCCTCTTTGCTTAGTTGTGTGATTCTTTTGTTACCCTCCACCCCACAAATAACTATGTGTCCTGAGGCCTTGTTGGCTTGGGGTGTTTGAAGGATCCTGGCTACCTCTGATTCTGAAGGATTTCAAGGGTCCTATTTTAGTTCCAACAGTGAAACTGTTGACTGCAGAGTTCTGGCTCTATTTCAAGCTTGAGTAATTTCATCTGCTCTCCTTGAAAATTTTTACTGCAAGATATTTAATATTCTTAACTTCCTTCATGGACTTCTAAACATCATGGAATCTCCTTGATCATGTTTCACTATTCAAAGGCAAGTCCTGGCTGGATACAGTAGCTCACGCCTGTAATCCCAAAACTTTGGGAGGCCAAGGCAGGTGAATCCCTTGAGCCCAGGAGTTTGAGACCAGCCCAGGCAACACAGGGAGAACCTGTCTCTACAAAAAGTTTAAAAATTAGCTGGGTGTTGGCTGGGCACGGTGGCTCATGCCTGTAATCCCAGCACTTTGGGAGACCAAGGCAGGTGGATCAGGAGGTCAGGAGATCGAGACCATCCTGGCTAACACGGTGAAACCCCATCTCTACTAAAAATACAAAAAATTAGCCGGGCGTGGTGGTGCGTGCCTGTAGTCCCAGCTACTCGGGGGGCTGAGGCAGGAGAATGGCATGAACCTGGGAGGCAGAGCTTGCAGTGAGCTGAGATTGCACCACTGCACTCCAGCCTGGGTGACAGAGTGAGATTCCATCTAAAAAAAATTAGCTGGGTGTGGTGGCGGGTGTCTGTAGTCCCAGCTACTCAGGAGGCTGAGGTGGGATGATTGCTTGATCCCAGGAGGTGGAGGCTGCAGTGAGCCCAGAGGTCTCACTCCTGATTTGGAGAGAAAAAATACAGTATCTCAACATAAATTTTAAAAAGAAATCCTGTTTTTCCTTTAAAAAATGAGTTTTAATGCCCTAGATGTTAAATTGATTCTCAAGTTATTATTATTTTTAATGGAGATGGGATCTCATGCTGTCCCCAGGCTAGATTGATTGCAGACGTATAATCATAGCTCACTGGAGCCTTGAACTCTTGGGCTCAAGAGATCCTCCCTCAGTAGCTAGGGCTACAGGTGCATGCCACAATGCCCAGCTAAGCTTTTTGTTTGTTTGCTTTGTTTTTTGTCTGGCAGAGATGAGGATCTGACTATGTTGCCCAGGCTGGTTTGGAAACACCTGGTCTCAAATGATCCTCCTGCCTCAGCCTCCCAAAGCACTGAGATTACAGGCATGAGCCACCACACCAGGCCTTGAGTTCTTTTTGATAAAGTATATGAGCAATAGATTAACATAAAGAATGGAAGGAATTGTTTTTGTGAGTTTTCAGGGATAGTGCATGAAAAGACCTCATAGAAGAAATGCAATGAGGACGCTTACATAAACCGCAAAGCTTTAGTTTACATTTGACATTTTCCCAACTTCAGTAGAAGGTCTACTTAATGATGAGATTGATCTGGTAAGTAAGAAAAGTCATTAAATGGATGGTGAGAATGATTTAAAATGTTTTAATTATGGAAGGGAAAAAAATAAGAAACAGCTAATCTTCCTAAGTAAATGTGAAAAAAAAAAAAGGTAATTTAACAAACATTCCTGGAATGCCACTTATGTGCTAGTCACTGGGGATATAGCAATGAACAACACAGACAAAATGTTCTGCCTTCATGGAACTTCTAGTGGAAAAATGCAGCGATAAAATAAAATGATGAATCTCCAAGAATAAACATTTGGGTTCCCAAGGCAAGCGAGCCTTTGACTGACTTGATGTTTTGCTGCTCTCTATTTATTGGAAATTGCCCTATACCAGCCTAGGCAACAAGATGAAACCCCAACTCTACAAAAACTACAAAAATGAGCCAGGCATGGTGGCGCATGCCTGTGGTCCCAGCTACTCAGGAGGCTGAGGTGGGAGGATCACTTGAGCCCAGGAGGTTGAGATTGCAATGAGCTGAGATCATGCCACTGCACTCCAGCCTGGGTGACAAAGCAAGACTCTGACAAAAAAAAAGAAAAGAAAAGGAAGGAAGGAAGGAAACAATAAATTGTACTATTCCAAAATGTTACAGTGTTCATCTCTGAGTGATTTTATTTCTCCTTAAAATTCTTCTGCATTTTCCAAATGTTCTACAATAAGCTTCAATTACTTTTTAATAAGAAAAAGTAACTTACTAAGGGGGAAAAAAAACCCTAATAAACTAGAAGTTGAAATCCTTCAGTTTAGAGGGCTGACCTCAATACCTGCCTTTGGCATCTTCCTGAACTGAAAAGTCTAAAAAGCAGAACCTGTTGCTTTCACTTTGGGTAACTGTCCCCCTCCCTCCTCTCATTCTTGAGCTTTCCTGATGTATCCTAAAGCAATTTATTTTATAGTCTCACATACCTTTTTTTGTCCACTTATAAACATTCTGGGTGTCTACAGCTTTGTCTCTTTCTTGAGTCTCTCTCTTCTTCCTGACTACCCGGTTCTTCTGACCTTTTCTCTACAAAGATCACGATTGTTCTACTTCTCTGTGGACCAGATAAACCCTGTTACTCCACATTGCCCTTGTCCCTTCCAAATCTAACTGCCACTTTTCAACAAACTGAACTCTCTCTCGGTTACTATGGCATCCCCTGAAAAAATGTCCGTCAAAGCTTTCTCTTACACGCTTACATTTCTAAAAGCTGTTTAATAAATTTATGAAAGAACGTTTTTAGCCCCTGGTGGGCTGAAGCGTTATGTTTCAGTCTTTGAGAACTTAAGGTCATGATAGATAATTCTTTTGTTTTGTTTTTTATAATTGGTTTAATCAGAATTTTATTGTTACAATCAATAGTTGCTTTACTTTTCTCTCTCTTTATTTTAAAGAAATCCCTAGTAGTTTCCCTACTGTTTTTTCTTATTGGTTCTTAGTATGAAAGTTGCCTTGACCTTTTTTTTTTTTTTTTTTTTGGTGTTTTGCTGTTGTTGCACAGGCTTGAGTGCAGTGGTGTGATCTTGGCTTACTGCAACCTCTGCCTGCGGGGTTCAAACGATTCTCCTGCCTCAGCCTCTCAAGTAGCTAGGATTACAGGTGCCTGCCACCATGAACGGCTAATTTTTTGTAGTTTTAGTAGAGATAGCGTTTCACTATGTTGGCCACGTTGGTCTCAAACTCCGAACCTAAAGTGATCCACCTGCCTCAGCCTCCTAAAATGCTGGGATTACAGGTGTGAGTCACCACACCCAGCCACATTGACTTTTATCGATGTAAAGGGAGAAGTCACTTGATATTTAGGTAAATTTTTAAATGGTATTTTATCTACTTTTTTCAAATAGGTAAGATGTACTTTTCATGCCTTAAAAATGTCTTTATTGAAGTATAACATATAGTAAAATACATTTACTGTATTTAGTGAGCTTTAGTGTACAGCTCAGTTTTTTTTAACATAGGTACATTCCCATTTAACCACCACCAGCTCAAGACACAGAACACTCCCAGCAATCCCACAATTTCTCTTATCCCTTCCCAGTCAATATCCTCCTGCTCCACACTTCTAGCCTACTCTTGCGAGAATAGTTACCATTATTCTGACTTCTATCACCATTTATAAGTTTTGCCTGTTTTTAAACATGAAATAAATAGAACCACCCAGTATTTACTCTTTTGTTTTGGCTTCTGTAACTCAACATTATTTTCCTGTTCAGTTGTGTCATCATTTTTTTCTTTTTTATTACTGTATGGTATTCCATTAAATAAATATACTTCAATTTATATATCTATTCCATGGGTATATACCAAGTGGTGGAATTGCTGGGTCATAGAATAGACATACTTTTACTTTTGGTAAAATTCTTAACACATTTGCATGGCACAAAATTCAGAAGGCACAAAAGAGTGTACAGTGAAAAGTCTCTCTCTTATCTACATCCCAGTTCTACAGTTCTCTTCTCTAGAGGAAACCATATTGCCAGTTTCTTACAGAAACATACTTTGTATATAGAAGTATATGTATGTATAGTCTTGTGTTTTACACCAAAGCTACTACACAATCCAAACTCCTTTGCACCTTACTTCTTTCACTAAACAATTTATCTTTTTTTCTTTTTTAAAATTTTATTTTATTTATTTATTTTTATTATACTTTAAGTTCTAGGGTACATGTGCAAAACGTGCAGGTTTGTTACATATGTATACATGTACCATGTTGGTGTGCTGCACCCATCAACTCGTCATTTACGTCAGGTATAACTCCCAATGCCATCTCTCCCCTCTCCCCCGTCCCCACAATAGGCCCCAGTGTGTGATGTTCCCCTTCCCGTGTCCAGGTGATCTCAACGTTCAATTCCCACCTATGAGTGAGAACATGCAGTGTTTGGTTTTCTGTTCTTGCAATAGTTTGCTGAGAATGATGGTTTCCAGCTGCATCCATGTCCCTACAAAGGACACAAACTCATCCTTTTCTATGGCTGCATAGTATTCCATGGTGTATATGTGCCACATTTTCTTAATCCAGTCTGTCACTCATGGACATTTGGGTTGATTCCAAGTCTTTGCTATTGTGAATAGTGCCACAATAAACATACGTGTGCATGTGTCTTTATAGCAGCATGATTTATAATCCTTTGGGTATCTACCCAGTAATGGGATGGCTGGGTCATATGGTACTTCTAGTTCTAGATCCTTGAGGAATTGCCATACTGTTTTCCACAATGGTTGAACTAGTTTACAATCCCACCAACAGTGTAAAAGTGTTCCTATTTCTCCACATCCTCTCCAGCACCTGTTGTTTCCTGACTTTTTAATGATTGCCATTCTAACTGGTGTGAAATGGTATCTCATTATGGTTTTGATTTACATTTCTCTGATGGCCAGTGATGATGAGCATTTTTTCATGTGTCTGTTGGCTGTATGCATGTCTTCTTTTGAGAAATGTCTGTTCATATCCTTTGCCCACTTTTTGATGGAGTTGTTTGTTTTTTTCTTGTAAATTTGCTTGAGTTCTTTGTAGGTTCTGGATATTAGCCCTTTGTCAGATGAGTAGATTGCAAAAATTTTCTCCCATTCTGTAGGTTGCCTGTTCACTCTGATGGTAGTTTCTTTTGCTGTGCAGAAGCTCTTTAGTTTAACTAGATCCCATTTGTCAATTTTGGCTTTTGTTGCCATTGCTTTTGGTGTTTTAGACATGAAGTCCTTGCCCATGCCTATGTCCTGAATGGCATTACCTAGGTTTTCTTCTAGGGTTTTTACGGTAGTAGGTCTAACATTTAAATCTCTAATCCATCTTGAATCAATTTTCGTATAAGGAGTAAGGAAAGGATCCAGTTTCAGCTTTCTACTTATGGCTAGCCAATTTTCCCAGCACCATTTATTAAATAGGGAATCCTTTCCCCATTTTTTTTGTCAGGTTTGTCAAAGATCAGATGGCTGTAGATGTGTGGTATTATTTCTGAGGACTCTGTTCTGTTCCATTGGTCTATATCTCTGTTTTGGTACCAGTACCATGCTGTTTTGGTTACTGTAGCCTTGTAGTATAGTTTGAAGTCAGGTAGCTTGATGCCTTCAGCTTTGTTCTTTTGACTTAGGATTGTCTTGGCAATGCGGGCTCTTTTTTGGTTCCATATGAACTTTAAAGCAGTTTTTTCCAATTCTATGAAGAAACACATTGTAGCTTAATGGGGATGGCATTGAATCTATAAATTACCTTGGGCAGTATGGCCATTTTCATGATATTGATTCTTCCTATCCATGAGCATGGTATGTTCTTCCACTTGTTTGTGTCCTCTTTTATTTCACTGAGCAGTGGTTTGTAGTTCTCCTTGAAGAGGTCCTTCACATTCCTTGTCAGTTGGATTCCTAGGTATTTTATTCTCTTTGAAGCTATTGTGAATGGGAGTTCATTCATGATTTGGCTCTCTGTTTGTCTGTTACTGGTGTATAAGAATGCTTGTGATTTTTGCACATTGATTTTGTATCCTGAGACTTTGCTGAAGTTGCTTATCAGCTTAAGGAGATTTTGGGCTGAGACAGTGGGGTTTTCTAAATACACAATCATGTCATCTGCAAACAGGGACAATTTGACTTCTTCTTTTCCTAACTGAATACCCTTGATTTCTTTCTCTTGCCTGATTGCCCTAGCCAGAACTTCCAACACTATGTTGAATAGGAGTGGTGAGAGAGGGCAGCCCTGTCTTGTGCCAGTTTTCAAAGGGAATGCTTCCAGTTTTTGCCCATTCAGTATGATATTGGCTGTGGGTTTGTCATAAATAGCTCTTATTATTTTGAGATACATTCCATCAATACTGAATTTATTGAGAGTTTTTAGCATGAAGGGCTGTTGAATTTTGTCAAAGGCCTTTTCTGCATCTATTGAGATAATCATGTGGTTTTTGTCTTTGGTTCTGTTTATATGCTGGATTACTTTTATTGATTTGCATATGTTGAACCAGCCTTGCATCACAGGGATGAAGCCCACTTGATCATGGTGGATAAGCTTTTTGATGTGCTGCTGGATTCGGTTTGCCAGTATTTCATTGAGGATTTTTGCATTGATGTTCATCAGTGACATTGGTCTAAAATTCTCTTTTTTTGTTGTGTCTCTGCGAGGCTTTGGTATCAGGATGATGTTGGCCTCATAAAATGAGTTAGGAAGGATTCCCTCTTTTTCTATTGATTAGAATCATTTCAGAAGGAATGATACCAGCTCCTCCTTGTACCTCTGGTAGAATTTGGCTGTGAATCTGTCTGGTTCTGGACTTTTTTGGTTGGTAGGCTATTAATTATTGCCTCAATTTCAGAGCCTGCTATTAGTCTATTCAGGAATTCAATTTCTTCCTGGTTTAGTCTTGGGAGAGTGTAAGTGTCCAGGAATTTATCCATTTCTTCTAGGTTTTCTAGTTTATTTGTGTAGAGGTGTTTATAGTATTCTCTGATGGTAGTTTGTGTTTCTGTGGTGTTGGTGGTGATATCTACTTTATCACTTTTTATTGCGTCTATTTGATTCTTCTCTCTTTTTTTCTTTATGAGTCTTGCTGGCGATCTATCAATTTTGTTGATCTTTTCAAAAATCCAACTCCTGGATTCATTGATTTTTTTGGAGGGTTTTTTTGTGTCTCTATCTCCTTCAGTTCTGCTCTGATCTTAGTTATTTCTTGCCTTCTGCTAGCTTTTGAATGTGTTTGCTCTTGCTTCTCTAGTTGTTTTAATTGTGATGTTAGGGTGTCAATTTTAGCTCTTTCCTGCTTTCTATTGTCCGCATTTAGTGCTATAAATTTCCCTCTACACACTGCTTTAAATGTGTCCCAGAGATTCTGGTATGTTGTATCTTTGTTCTCATTGGTTTCAAAGAACATCTTTATTTCTGCCTTCATTTCGTTATGTACCCAGTAATCATTCAGGAGCAGGTTGTTCAGTTTCCATGTAGTTGAGCAGTTTTGATTGAGTTTCTTAGTCCTGAGTTCTAGTTTGATTGCACTGTGGTCAGAGAGACAGTTTGTTATAATTTCTGTTCTTTTACATCTGCTGAGGAGTGCTTTACTTCCAACTATGTGGCCAATTTTGGAATAAGTGTGATATGGTGCTGAGAAGAATGTATATTCTGTTGATTTGGGGTGGAGAGTTCTGTAGATGTCTATTAGGTCCACTTGGTGCAGAGTTGAGTTCAATTCCTGGATATCCTTTTTAACTTTCTGTCTCATTGATCTGTCTAATGTTGACAGTGGGGTGTTGAAGTCTCCCATTATTATTGTATGGGAGTCTAAATTTCTTTGTAATTCTCTAAGGACTTGCTTTATGAATCTGGGTGCTCCTGTATTGGGTGCATATATATTTAGGATAGTTAGCACTTCCTGTTGAATTGATCCCTTTACTATTATGTAATGACCTTCTTTGTCTCTTTTGATCTTTGATGGTTTAAAGTCTGTTTAATCAGTGACTAGGATTGCAACTCCTGCTTTTTTTTGTTTTCCATTTGCTTGGTAGATCTTCCTCCATCCATTTATTTTGAGCCTATGTGTGTCTCTACATGTGAGATGGGTCTCCTGAATACAGCAGACTGATGGGTCTTGACTCTTTATCCAATTTGCCAGTCAGTATCTTTTAATTGGAGCATTTAGTCCATTTACATTTAAGGTTAATATTGTTATGTGTGAACTTGATCCTGTCATTGTGATATCAGCTGGTTATTTTGCTCGTTAGTTGATGCAGTTTCTTCCTAGCATTGATGATCTTTACATTTTGGCATGTTTTTTCAATGGCTGGTACTGGTTGTTCCTTTCCATGTTTAGTGCTTCCTTCAAGGTCTCTTGTAGGGCAGACCTGATGTTGAGAAAATCTCTAAGCATTTGCTTGTCTGTAAAGGATTTTATTTCTCCTTCACTGATGAAACTTAGTTTGGCTGGATATGAAATTCTGGGTTTAAAATTCTTTTCTTTCAGAATGTTGAATATTGGCCCCCACTCTCTTCTGGCTTGGAGAGTTTCTGCCGAGAGATCTGCTGTTAGTCTGATGGGCTTTGCTTTGTGGGTAACCCGACCTTTCTCTCTGGCTGCCCTTAATATTTTTTCCTTCATTTCAACTTTGGTGAATCTGACAATTATGTGTCTTGGAGTTGCTCTTCTCAAGAAGTATCTTTGTGGTGTTCTCTGTATTTCCGGAATTTGAATGTTGACCTGCCTTACTAGGTTGGGGAAGTTCTGTTGGATGATATCCTGAAGAGTGTTTTCCAAGTTGGTTCCATTTTCCCCCTTACTTTCAGACACACCAATCAGACGTAGATTTGGTCTTTTCACATAATCCCATATTTATTGGAGGCTTTGTTTATTTATTTTTCCTCTTTTTTCTCTAGACTTCTCTTCTTGCTTCATTTCATTAATTTTCTCTTCAATCATTGATACTTTGTCTTCCAGTTGATCAAGTTGGTTACTGAAGCTTGTGCAATTGTCCCGTAATTCTCGTGTCATGGTTTTTATCTCTGCCAGTTCGTTTATGGCCTTCTCTGCATTGATTATTCTAGTTGTCCATTCTTCCATTTTTTTTTTTTTTCAAGATTTTTAGTTTCTTTGCACTGGGTACATAGTTCCTCCTTTAGCTCTGAGAAGTTTGATCGACTGAAGCCTTCTTCTCTCAACTCATCAAAGTCATTCTCCATCCAGCTTTGATCCATTGCTGGTGATGAGCTGCATTCCTTTGGAGGAGGAGATGCGCTCTGATTTTTTGAATTTCCACCTTTTCTGCCCTGCTTTTTCCCCATCTTTGTGGTTTTTATCTGCCTTTGGTCTTTGATGATGATGATGTACTGATGGGATTTTGGTGTGGGTGTCCTTTCTGTTTGTTAGTTTTCCTTCTAACAGTCAGGACCCTCAGCTGCAGGTCTGTTGGAGTTTGCTTAAGGTCCACTCCAGACCTTGTTTGACTGGGTATCAGCAGCAGAGGCTGCAGAAGATAGAATATTGCTGAACAGCGAGTGTTGCTGTCTGATTCTTGCTCTGGAAACTTTGTTTCAGAGGTGTGCCCAGCCATGTGAGGTGTGAGGTGTCAGTCTGCACCTATGGGTTATGTCTCCCAGTTAGGTTACTCAAGGGTCAGGGACCCACTTGAGCATGCAGTCTGTCCATTCTCAGATCTCAGCCTCCATGCTGGGAGACCCACTGGTCTCTTCAAAGCTGTCAGACAGGGTCATTTACATCTGCAGAGGTTTCTGCTGTTTTTTGTTTAGCTATACCCTGTCCCCAGAGGTGGAGTCTACAAAGGCAGGCAGGCCTCTTTGAGTTGGGGTGGGCTCCACCCAGTTTGAGCTTCCAAGTGGCTTTGTTTACCTACTTAAGCCTCAGCAATGGCAAGCGCCCCTCCCCCAGCCTCACTGCTGCCTTGCAGTTAGATCTCAGACTGCTGTGCTGGCAATGAGGGAGGCTCCGTGGGCTTGGGACCCCACAGGCTGAGTGTGGGATATAATCTCCTGGTGTGCCATTTGCTAAGACCCTTGGTAAAGTGCAGTATTAGGGTAGGAGTTAGCTGATTTTCCAGGTGTTGTTCAGTTTCCCTTGGCTAGGAAAAGGGATTCCCTTCCCCCTTGTGCTTCCCAGGTGAGGTGATGCCTCGCCCTGCTTCAGCTCTTGCTGGTCAGGCTGCACCAGCTGACCATCACCGATTGTCTGGCACTCCCCAGTGAGATGAACCCGGTACCTCAGTTGAAAATGCAGAAATCAACCATCTTCTGTGTCACTCGTGCTGGGAGCTGGAGGCTGGAGCTGTTCCTATTCGGCCATCTTGCTTAACAATTTATCTTTGAGATTAGTCTATATTAGTAACAGTGAACTGCTTCATTCCATTAAAGCAGCGGTCCCCAAACTTTTTGGCACAAGGCACTGGTTTTGTGAAAGACAGTTTTTCCACAGAGGTCGGGGGCTGGCAGGATGGTTTTGGGATGAAACCGTTCTACCTCAGATCATCAGGCATTAGATTCTCATAAGGAATATACAACCTTGAATCCTCACATGTGCAGTTCACAAAGGGGTCCGTGCTCCTATAAGAATTTATTGCTGCCTCTCATCTGACAGAATTTGGAGTTCAGGCAGTAATGCTGGCTCACCTGCTACTCACCTTCTGCTGTGGAGCCTGGTTCCTAACAGGCCATGGACCTGTACCAGTTCATGGCCCAGAGGTTGGGGACCCCTGCATTAAATGACTTCATAGTATGATAACTTGCACATCTAAGAATATCTCTCAGGATGAAAACAGCTTTGGGCATTTAAAAATTTGCCTTAATTATATAAGAATGCCTGTTTTCCCCCACTTTCACCAACACAATGAGTTTGTAGACATTTTAATTCTTGCTAGTCTTAGGTGGAAAATGGTATCTCATTGTACCCTTAAATCTTAAATCTCCCTTAATATAAGGAAGGTCTTTCCATATGTAAAGATTTATTTTTATTTCCTGACCTGTAAACTGTTTATATTGTGTATTTTTCTTTGATTATTTTTTCTTATTTTATAATAATTATTTATATATTAAGGGAATTAGCCCTTGGTCTGTGATATGAGTTACGATTTTTTTAAATGAAAATTATTTCATTTTATTTTTGAGACAGGGTCTCACTCTGTTGCCTAGGCTGGAGTCCTGTGGCACAATCATGGTTCACTGCAGCCTGGACCTCCCGGGCTCAAGAGATCCTCCCACCTCAGCCTCCTGTGTTGCTGGGACTACAGGTGCACACCACCACACGATGTTAATTTTTTCTTTTTTTAGAGGTGGAGTCTTGTTATGTTGCCCAGTCTGGTCTTGAACTTCTGGGCTCAAGCAATCCTCCCAGCTCAGCCTCCCAAAGTGCTGGGATTACAGGCATGAGCCACCACCCCCAGCCTGAAAATCATATAATACATAGCAATTTAAGCTCCCACATGTATTAATTTAGAAAGGATTGCAACTTAACAAACATTTTTTGTGCCAGGCACTGCAAAAAGTGCCGAATATATAATTGAGATTGATTTGTACCTTTAAAACACTTACAATCTAACAACAGAAAGAGACTCCCAAACCAAATGATCATTACTTTATCATTTGGTAAGTTTTATTATAGGATAGACGTGTACACTACATGCACTTCAAACTCAACGTGTCCAAAACTGAGTTTGTTGTCTTCTTCTAGGACCTCTTTTTCCATTGTTCCGTATCACAGATGATGGCATCATTAGTCACTCAGCTGCTTTGTTCAGAAACCTTGGAGTGATCCTTGAGTCCTTTCTCTCTTTCACTCTGAAAATGGATTTGCCAATTATCTGAAAGATCATTGTGAAGGACTGAAGGAAGGAGGGGGCTGGTGACTGAGAAACTATTAATTACATTAGTCCAGACAGCAATTGATGAGGTAGCAACCATGAGAATGGGGAAGAAGACAGAAGAGGGACTTGAAGATTTTTAAGTATAGCTAGTGAGGAAGAGTTGGAGATAAGTTCCACATTTCTGGCTGAGTGGATGATGGAAATCATGCATAGAGATGGGGATGGAGTGTGTAACTGTTTCAGGAAGTGAAAGATACAGGATTCAGTTTAGACATTCTGTGTTCGAGGTCTGGTGTGACACCCAAATATAATTTTAAGTACAGTACTGCCAACTCCCACTTTCCTGAAGTCATAAAAGGGCATGTTACTACCGTTAATTAAAAATCGATATGGGTAATTCTTAAACTGTCCCTTTTTATTGCTGACTACTTTCCTGGGTGTTTGCAGTCTTCCTGGGCACCCTGGTCTCTGGCCCTGATCCAGCCACACCTTCTCACAGGTACTCTTATGAAAATTAAGCCCTGTAATAGACAGAATATCGTCTGGTTTGAGTCTCGCAACTTTTTCTCCTAGACAGAATTAGGGGGACAATGAACAGCCAAAACAGAAACGGGAGGGAGTTATGAGAGAGTAGTAAAGGGGTTGAATAATTTGAAGCATAGTTAATTGGTCTTTGAATAATCAGATTGCTACAAAAGTATCAGGTATTTACTTTTGAAGTATTATATTATCCTGAAACCAGGAAAATAAAGGAATGAGAGGAAATTACCTATAATCCAGTCACGCCAGTAGTACCACTCTGAGCATTATGGAATACTATACTCTTTCCCAATTTTTTCCAGCCTCCTTTTGAAATGGTTATAAATCATAGTGTAATCATTAATTGTCTAAAATGAATAGTGGCATCCTGGTGGCATAAGATAATTTTTGTAACTGGACTTAAAGGAACATTGAATATAAAGTAAATGATCATTGTGCTCTCTACCCTGCTAGAAATCATTACTCTCTTTAAGGACATAGAAGGAAATGTGGGTTTATGTTCCAGGTACCTAACATACAAACAGGAAGTCTTGCAGACCTGAGACAGTCTGGTTTATTAGCACTGAAATAACAGCTACCTTTTAAATTACTAAGAACATTTTTTTTAACTTATGTATGTTTTGTGTGTGGCATGGTAGCATGAAAAAATCACTGGGCTTAGAGGTGGGAGACTCAGACTATAGTCCTAGCTTTGACATTAACTGTGTGGTCTTGGATTTACTTTTCCTTCTGTACTAAATCAATTCAGATCTCCCGCCTACCTGTCAGTGAGTGTGTTAATGTGACCCTGTTTGTCCATGCCTGATCCATGCCCACCCCTGAAGCTGGAGGTGAGATCACCCCTCTCTACACTAAAATGACCATGAGTCGGGAAAGAGTCCACCTCCCAAAATTCCATGGGATGGGTTGTTACCAGAAGGGGAAATGCATTTGAGCAGGCAAAAACACTAGATGTTATCCAACTTTGCTCTCGGTTCCTTTATCCACAAAATGAAGGGATTAGTGTAAAAAGTTCTATTAATAAGTCTCTCTAGATCTGTCTTCACAGGATTGAAAGTACAGAATTGCACCAGTTAAAGTATGAAAAAAACTATGCTCTTCCTTTGACTTCTAATTTGTGGTATTTACTCCCTATGACTTCAGGGCAATTTCATGAGTTCAGACCAGGAGTTTTAAACCAGGTTCCTGAGAGACTTTCCTGTTTTTGTGAGCTGTCTGTGTATACTTCCTGCAGAGAGAATGTTGTATTAATAGCAACATATGTCCTGAAACAGCATACTTCTTTGACCCCATCACCGTTTTTATCTTTGGAAAACCTATGATGTGTTACTAAGTGTTAAGAATAGTTTATTCTTTACTGTGCGGTTGCCAAACCAAATTTATTTTTACTCAAACTGGACAGTACCTGGCTAATAAAATAACTCCCCCAAAATCAAGTTTTTCACGGCATGTCTTCTTATTCTACAAGCTGGGTGAGTGTGTGAGATCAAAGGAATGTGCAAACAGGCCTGTGCCATGGCTCACGCCTGTAATCCCAGCACTTTGGAAGCCCGAGGCAAGGAGATCAGTTGAGCTCAGGCGTTCAAGAACAGCCTGGGCAACATGGAGAAACCCGATTGTATTAGTCAGGGTTCTCTTAGAGGGACAGAACTAATAGGATATATATAATATTACATATATATGAGTTTATTATATATATTTATTATAATTATATATAATATATAATTAATATATATTATACATATGAGTTTATTAAGTATTAACTTACATGATCACAAGGTCCCACAATAGGCTGTCTGCAAGCTGAGGAGCAAGGAGAACCAGTCCAAGTCCTAAAACTGAAGAACTTGGAGTCTGATGTTCAAGGGCAGGAAGCATCCAGCACAGGGGAAAGATACAGGCTTGGAGGCCAGGCCCATTTCTCTTTTTCACGTTTTTCTGCCTGCTTGATACTCGCTGGCAGCTGATTAGATTGTGCCCCCTGGATTAAGGGTGGCTCTGCCTTCCCCAGTCCACTGACTCAAATGTTAATCTCTTCTGGCAATACCCTCACAGACAAATCCAGAATTAATTTCATATCCTTCAGTCCAATGAAGTTGACGGTATTAACCATCACACTGGTCCTTGCAAAAAATACAAAAATTAGCCAGGCATGGTGGCACATGCCTGTGGTAGGAGGATGGCTTGAGCCTGGAGGACAGAGGTTGCAATGAGCCTTGATTGCACCGGTGCACTCCAGCCTGGGTGACCGAGTAAGACCCTGTCTGGGAAAAAAAAAAGGAATGTGCACACATACTTTAAGCATAGTTTTGCCCTGACAACTCTTTTTTCCCCAATCTCGACTTCAATGATTATTTTTAATGGAACTGGCTCTGACAAAATAATCCTCACAGGACCTTTAAATTACATAATTAAACAGAATAAAACAAGGTATAATAAAAAGTTTCCTGTTCTTCAATTCTAATGGCAAATCTGCCTATATATTCTCTCCATCAGCAAACTGGGATAATAATAGTGGCTCCCTATCTCAGAAGGTTGTTGAACTGGTTAAAATGAGATAATGCATGTAAAATATGTGGCACAATGTTTGATGCAAACAAAATGACCATAAATATTAGCTATGACTGTATTACTATCCATAAACAGAAAATAATGCCTACCTCAGAGAGTGATTCTGAGGATAGAAAGGGATACAAAGTGTTTAACAGGCCAGCACAGTGGCTCACGCCTGTACTCTCAGCACTTGGGAGGCCAAGGCTGGCGGATCACCTGAGGTCAGGAGTTCAAGACCAGCCTGACCAACATGGAGAAACCCCATCTCTACTAAAAACACAAAATTAGCCAGGCATGGTGGCTTATCTTTAAAAGGGCTATTATAATACTTATCTTGTGTACTTCCCATCATAATAATAAAATATTATGTGAGGTTGAAAATTTCCTTATCTTTAAAAGGGTTATAATATATAATAATATTTATCTTGGGTACCTCTCATCATAATAATAAAATATCATGTGAGGTTGAGTTGATTAAAGAACTTTGTAAAGGGTCAAAAGAATAACAATCTGACCAGGTGCAGTGGCTCATGCTTGTGATTCCATCACTTCGGGAGGCCAAGGCGGGCCGATCACCTGAGGTTGGGGGTTCGAGACCAGCCTGACCAACATGGAGAAACCCCATCTCTACTAAAAATACAAAATTAGCTGGGTGTGGTGGTGCATGCCTGTAGTCCCAGCTACTCGGGAGGCTGAGGCAGGGGAATCGCTTGAACCTGGGAGGTGGAGGTTGTGGTGAGCCGAAGTTGCACCATTGCACTCCAGCCTGGGCAACAAGAGTGAAACTCCATCTCAAAAAATAAAAAAATAACAATCTAACAGTAATTTATTTACCTGTCATGTACCAACTAAATGCCAAGCCTATGCTAAGTGCTATATTTATATTGCCTCATTTAATTCTCACAACAGCTCCATTAAGTAGTTGCTATTTTCATGTCCATTTTACAAATGAGGATCCTAAGTCTTAGAGATGTTACATAACTTGCTTAAAGTCACATTGCCCATTAAATGTGCAAATAAACATCTATTTAAACTCCAGATTACTCTTAACCTTTCTACTATAAAAATGCAAGTTATTATTTTTGTTTTATAATAAGCAGTTTTCTTAATGACATTTTGGTATGGGAAGCCCATAGAGGTGATTATTTCAAATAGTAATTTTTTTTTTTTTTTTTTTTTTTTTTTATGAGACAGAGTCTCACTGTCACCCAGGCTGGAGTGCAGTGGTGCAATCTTGGCTCACTGCAACCTCCGCCTCCTGGGTTCAAGCAATCCTTGTTCTTCAGCCTCCCAAGTAGCTGGGACTGCAGGTGTGCACCATCACGCCCAGCTACTTTTTGTTTTTGTTTTCGTTTTGAGATGGAGTCTCACTCTGTCACCAGGCTGGAGTACAGTGGTGCGATCCTGGCTTACTGCAACCTCCGCCTCCCGGGTTCAAGCGATTCTCCTGCCTCAGCCTCCCGAGTAGCTGGGACTATGGGCACGAGCCACCACACCCGGCTAATTTTTTTTTTTTTTTGTATTTTAATAGAGAAGGGTTTTCACTATGTTGGCCAGGATGGTCTTGATCTCCTGACCTCATGATCTGCCCGCCTCCGCCTCCCAAAGTGCTGGGATTACAGGCATGAGCCACTACACCCAGCCTAATTTTCATATTTTCAATAGAGATGAGGGTTTCCATGTCCATCAGGCTGGTTTAGAACTCCTGACCTCAGGTGATCCACCCACCTCTGCCTCCCAAAGTGCTGGGATTACAGTCATGAGCCACCTCATCCAGCTCAAATAGTAATTTACTAATGTGTTTTACTCACACATTTCTGACATTTTTAAGGGAACAGTGCTAAATAAAAATGACTACTCCTTGAAATATGTGTTTAATTTTCTAGGGAGAGGTGGATCTTGTTCCTTTTTGAAGTAGGAGCCAGGCTAGCCAGTGTTCCCTTCTCTTCTAGGAGCCATACACTTGATGGACATAAAATCTTGCAGAGAAAGCAGAAGCCCTTTCTTCCAAGAAGATTACAACTCATATTTGCTTCAAATAAAATAAGACCTGAAATAGCTGCTCACTCCTAAAAGAATATTTGAACTTTATGAGAAAAGAGGAGCACCATCAAGTAGGCAACCATTCCTGGGGATAAGTTGATTTGGCTATCAGATTAAGTAAACATCTTTTAAATTTCAATGTATTCCATGGTCCTTGTATTAGTCCATTTTCATGCTGCTGAAAAAGACATACCCAAGACTGGGCAATTTATAAAGAAAAAGAGGTTTAAAGGACTCACCATTCCACGTGGCTGGGGAGGCCTCACAACCATGGCAGAAGACGAAAGGCACATTTTTTTTTTAGACGGAGTCTTGCTCGGTCGCACAGGCCAATTTTTGTATTTTTTTTTTTTTTTTTTTTAAGAGACGGAGTTTCACCGTGTTAGCCAGGATGGTCTCGATCTCCTGACCTCGTGATCCACCCACCTCAGCCTCCCAAAGTGCTGGGATTATAGGCGTGAGCCACTGCGCCTGGCCTGAAAGGCACGTCTTTCATGGCAGCAGACAAGAGAGAATGAGAGCCAAGCAAAAGGGGAAATCCTCTTATAAAATCATCAGATCTTGTGAGACTTATTTACTACCACGAGAATAGTATGGGGGAAATTACCCCCATGATTCAATGATCTCCCACCAGGCCCCTCTCACAACATGTGGGAATTACGAGAGGTACAATTCAAGATGAGATTTGGGTGGGGACACATCCAAACCTTGTAAGTCCTGGTCCAAAATAATTATTTTGCTTAATTTTAAACTGTAGATTTTTATAAATAAACCTCTTTGAAGCACTAATAGCTGAGTTTTTCCATTATTAGACCCTTAGAGTCTTTGAAAGTAGGTACGAAGAAACTTGTGGTCTAGGGGTAAGAAGAACTCTGCTGCTTGTTTAGGCTTAATTTTGAGCCACAAAATGACCTCAACTTTTATATCATTATAGAATATCTTGGCTGTCAATTTATAATTGCCCACCAGAAAACCAAGATTGTTGATTCTTAATGAGACAAACCCAGTCGTTTGATGGAGCCAGCTCCTACATGCTGTGGAGAATTGATTACTAAACATTTAAAAATTTTTTAATCCCAACATTTTTGAAGGCTGAGGCAGGAGGATTGTTTGAGGCCAGGAAGATAATACCAGCCTGGGCAATACAGTAAGACCCCACCTTTCTCTCTCTCTCTCTCTCTCTCTCTCTCTACACACACACACACACACACACACACACACACACACATATATATAAAATTGTTTTTAATTAGCCTGGTCTGATGGCATGTGCCTGTAGTCTGTAGTCTTAGCTATTCTGGAGGCTGAGGTGGGAGGATGCCTTGAGCCCAGGAATTGAAGTTACAGTGATATATATATCACTATGATCTATCTATCTATGTATCTATCTATCTATTGAGAGAGATAATTTTTATGAGAATTATATGTGCTAATGTTAAACCATGGTAACTTGAAATCACGCATGATGGGCATATTTATACCTTAGAAAATGGCAAATGTTGCCAATCAGGCCCTCCAGTTCCCCTTCCTTCCTCCATGTGTCCCCCACCCATCCACCCACCCAATCTGCCCTGACAGCCTGTTCACCAGCACACAACTGAGTAGAGCCATCCTGTTTCCAATGAAGTATCAGAGAATGAACCCCAGACCTGATGCTCTGTTGCCAATGATCAGCAACCTGCTTCTCATCATACTTAGAAAATGGCAGCCCTCACAGCCTTGGTTACCAACCCAGGCAAAGGTGAAACTCTGAATACCAATGGCAAGAGAGTAATTTTCATCTCTGAAGGTCAGAAGTTCACTTTAAAGTGTCAGCTGTTGTTTGGCAATGATAGATTGACAGGGAGTACCAAAATATTCTAAGGACTGCGGGAAATGAGGTCTAAGGTCGTTTTCCCAGTCAGCTGAGTAGGGGAAATTCATCCCTCAAAACATGATGAGATTTTCCTTCCAATGTCATTAATCACAATGAATATGTTTGAGGATTGTACACTAACAAGATGGGAGAAACTAGATCTCATGCAGTCAAAATACGTGAAGAACAGTTCTCCATTGGACTAGGTAATTCATTATTCTACCAATGTTGCCCTGTGTAAATCTTGCCTTCTTTGTATGTCAGCCAGGCCAGAATTGTTCTAACTTGTACATTTCATCTTCCAGCGAATGTACCAAGAACCATGTTTGTTCATTTTGTTTGTTTTCTGCGGATTTACCAGGACTTTGTTTAATTCACCTAAGGCCTAACATAACATCTGACTCAAGCCTGTGAATATTTGTGTTCCTTAGTCTTTGGGCTCACGGTATAGAAATGAACTAAAATCCTGGAAAACAATCCAGAGTCTTTGCCAAAAAAAGAAATATCTATTCCTTCAGAGTATGACTATACAGTGCCTGATTTGAATCTAGTGAAATCTCCCCCAACAAATGGGGAATCCATACACACTTTCAACTCTCATTCTTCTTTTAAGACCTTAGGAGAAAGAAACTACATCAGTCATCTTTATGAGACAGGTGAGCATGAAGTTCAGGACATTTAAAAATTAACATCTAAAGCAGAAATTCTCAATTGTGGTTCGTATTAGAATCATCTAAGGGGCTTAAAAAAAATCTCAATACTTAGGCCACTCCACAGACCAACCAAATGAGAATTTTGTGGGTGAGACCCAGGCATTGATAGTTTTTAAAGCTCCCTAGACAATTTCAATGTGCACCAAGGTTTTTTTTGTTTGTTTTTTATCTTTGTTATTTATTTATTTTCAATTTGTGCCAAGGTTTGAGAACCACTGACTTAAAGCAAGAAATTTGGTTTCCTGCCAGGTGAGATTTATTGTGTTTAGTCACTCTTCCTAATATATTAGAAATCTTCATTTCCTTAGTGTCTGATTGCCCAGTTGTTGGCTTTAAGACTTTAAATAGACAATGAATCATGCATTAAAAACAATGATCTAGAATAGGCCAGCTACCTGATGTACCAAAGCTATGATCATGTTACATCCTTGCTCAAAAAACTTCTTTGTTAATAAGATCTGATATTGGTCAAAATACAGAGCAGAAAGCATTTGAATACCTTCTTTAAGAGCATAAATTGATGCAAATTTTCCGGATAGCAAATTGAAAGCGTATCTCACATTTTAATACATATATATCCATCAATTCTACCTTCAAGAATTTAGTCTAAAGAAATAATTGGCAAGTGTGCAAAGCTATTCATACGAAGATATCGATAGCAACGTTGGTTATGTTATTAGTAATATATATTTTCTTTTTTTTTTTTCCTGAAGTTTATTTTGTTTTCTTTTTTTTTTTATTTTTTATTTTTTATTATACTTTAAGTTCTAGGGTACATGTGCATAACGTGCAGGTTACATATGTATACATGTGCCATGTTGGTGTGCTGCACCCATCAACTCGTCAGCACCCATCAATTCATCATTTATATCAGGTATAACTCCCCAATGCAATCCCTCCCCCCTCCCCCCTCCCCATGATAGGCCCCAGTGTGTGATGTTCCCCTTCCCGAGTCCAAGTGAGCTCATTGTTCAGTTCCCACCTATGAGTGAGAACATGCGGTGTTTGGTTTTCTCTTCTTGTGATAATTTGCTAAGAATGATGGTTTCCAGCTGCATCCATGTCTCTACAAAGGACGCAAACTCATCCTTTTTTATGGCTGCATAGTATTCCATGGTGTATATGTGCCACATTTTCTTAATCCAGTCTGTCACTGATGGACATTTGGGTTGATTCCAAGTCTTTGCTATTGTGAATAGTGCCGCAATAAACATACGTGTGCATGTGTCTTTGTAGTAGCATAATTTATAATCCTTTGGGTATATACCCAGTAGTGGGATGGCTGGGTCATATGGTACATCTAGTTCTAGATCCTTGAGGAATCGCCATACTGTTTTCCATAATGGTTGAACTAGTTTACAATCCCACCAACAGTGTAAAAGTGTTCCTATTTCTCCACATCCTCTCCAACACCTGTTGTTTCCTGATTTTTTAATGATTGCCATTCTAACTGGTGTGAGATGGTATCTCATTGTGGTTTTGATTTGCATTTCTCTGATGGCCAGTGATGATGAGCATTTTTTCATGTGTCTGTTGGCTGTATGAATGTCTTCTTTTGAGAAATGTCTGTTCATATCCTTTCCCCACTTTTTGATGGGGTTGTTTGTTTTTTTCTTGTATATTTGTTTGAGTTCTTTGTAGATTCTGGAAATTAGCCCTTTGTCAGATGAGTAGATTGCAAAAATTTTCTCCCATTCTGTAGGTTGCCTGTTCACTCTGATGGTAGTTTCTTTTGCTGTGCAGAAGCTCTTTAGTTTAATGAGATCCCATTTGTCAATTTTGGCTTTTGCTGCCGTTGCTTTTGGTGTTTTAGACATGAAGTCCTTGCCCATGCCTATGTCCTGAATGGTACTACCTAGATTTTCTTCTAGGGTTTTTATGGTATTAGGTCTAACATTTAAGTCTCTAATCCATCTTGAATTAATCTTCGTATAAGGAGTAAGGAAAGGATCCAGTTTCAGCTTTCTACTTATGGCTAGCCAATTTTCCCAGCACCATTTATTAAATAGGGAATCCTTTCCCCATTTCTTGTTTTTCTCAGGTTTGTCAAATATCAGATGGTTGTAGATGTGTGGCATTATTTCTGAAGGCTCCGTTCTGTTCCATTGGTCTATATCTCTGTTTTGGTACCAGTACCATGCTGTTTTGGTTACTGTAGCCTTGTAGTATAGTTTGAAGTCAGGTAGCGTGACGCCTCCGGCTTTGTCCTTTTGACTTAGGATTGTCTTGGCAATACGGGCTCTTTTTTGGTTCCATATGAACTTTAAAGCAGTTTTTTCCAATTCGGTGAAGAAACTCATTGGTAGCTTGATGGGGATGGCAAGTAATATATATTTTCTAGGTTTTTTTTCATTTCAGTGCATCCAAGTTTTTGAAATGCTTGAGGCTTGTTCAAAAGTCTTAATAGTATGTATTGACATGCAGAAGTGTTGACAACCCATTACTGAATTAAAGAAAAATACAGGTTACCAAAAAGCATGTCTAGTATAATTCCACTTATGTTTTTTTAAAAAGAAGATCTATATTTTTACAAATTTTGAAAGGCTGGGGCTAGGCATGGTGGCTCATGCCTATAATTCCAGCACTTCGAGAGGCCAAGGCAGGAGGATCGCTTGAGCTCAGCAGTTTGAGACCAGACTGGTGAACATGGTGAAACCCCATGTCTACCAAAAATACAAAAAATTAACCTGGTGTGGGTGCACACCTGTGGTCCCAGCTACTCAGGAGGCTGAGGTGAGAGGATTGCTGGAGTCTGGAGGCAGAGCCGGCAGTGAGCCTGCAATGAGCCACTTGCACTCCAGCTTGGGTGACAAAGTGAGACATCCATCTCAAAAAAAAAAAAAAAAGATTGGAAAATTGTACCCAAACTATTAACTGATTGCATCTGATGAGTAAAATTATACCATGATAGGAGGGGAAAACTTTGCCTCATTCTTTCTACACTTATGTATTGTTTGAATTTTTTAAATGTACATGTGTTACTATTACAATTTACACAATGCAAACATGTTAAATTATTTTTTACCCACCACTTTCTATAGAATAAAGTCTAAACTTCTTAGCTTTATATTTAAAGTGCTCAACGATTTGTCCCTTAACTACTTTTTGCCAGTCATTTAGACATGCTTTTTGGTAGAATTGAATTTCACTTTCATCTCCCCTATTTATACTCACTTGAGCCCAACTGTTCCTACCAAATTTGCCTTCATGTTTGATCTTTGGGAGCATCCTTTCCTTTGCCTGAAATGCCCTCACTCTTCCTCCCCATTCGCTAAAATCCAACCAAGCTATGAAGGCTCAGATTGAGTGCTATCAAGTAGAGCTCTCCCTCCCTTGAATTACTGTATTACATAATATCTGATACTCAAGAAATGAATATTACCAAACAGAGGAATGAATCCTCACAGTGAAGTTCAAGGTCCTGTTTAGTTTTCTCATTTAGGAAATGGGGACATACTACCTCTCACATTAGGTTATTGTGAGGATTTAATGAGATAACTATGAAAAGCACTTAGGACAATACCAGAATATGGTAATTCATGGTTCAAAAAAACTAGTATTACCATTATGTTTTTTAAATCATTCACATCTTATCTCTGTAAACACTCAATCTCTGGATACCAGAAACTGCATGCCATGTACTCTAGTATCCTTCTTCAAACTCTGTGCAGTAGAACCTTCTATGTGATACACACTAATATTTGTTGCTGATGGTAACGAAGGTTATTAAATCCATATACTAGTAACTTTATTTAATTTAATTTAATTTTATTTTTTAAGATGGAGTCTTCCTGTGTTGCCCAGGCTGGAGTACAACTGGTCCTATTTCAGTTCTCTGCAGGCTCACTGCAGCCTCTATCTCTTGGGTTCAAGCGATTCTCCTGCCTCAGCCTCCCAAGTAACTGGGACTACAGGCGTGTGCCACCACGACCGGCTAAATTTTGTATTTTTAGTAGAGACGGGGTTTCACCATGTTGACCAGGCTGGTCTCGAACTCCTGACCTCAAGTCATCCACCTTGGTCTCCCAAAGCGCTGAGATTACAGGCGTGAGCCACTGCACCTAGCCAATACTAACTTTAAAAAATAACAAATCACTTAGTTTGGACAATATTATAACTTCACAGTGCCAAGAATAAAATACAGGCATACCTCATTTTCTTGCGCTTCACTTCATTACACTTGTGCAGATACTGCATTTTTTACAAGTTGAATGTGGCAACCTGGCTTCAAGCAAGACTATTGGCACCATTTTTCCAATGGCATGTGCTCACTTCCTGTCTCTGTCATAGTTTTGTAATTCTCACAACATTTCAAACATTTTCATTATTGCTGTATCTGTAATGATGATCTGTGATAAATGATTTTTTCTTTTTTAATAGGGGTAGGGTCTCACTCTGTCACCCAGGTTGGAATGCAGTGGCACAATCACAGCTCACCACAGCCTCGATATTCTGGGATCAAGTGATCCTCCCACCTCACCATCCCAGGTAGCTAGGATCACAGGTGCACCACCATGCCTGGCTATTTTGAAATTTTTTATAGAGATAGGGTCAGGCTGGTCTTGAACTCCTGGGCTCAAATGATCTTCCTGCCTCAGCCTTGCAAAGTGCTGGGATGGACCACAGGTTCAACCATCACACCCAGCCACCACCGCCTTCTTCTTTGTCTTCTCCTTCTCCTTCTTCTTCCTTTTCTTTTTTTGTAGAGATGAGGCCTTGCTGTGTTGCCACACTGGTGTTGAACTCCTGCCCTCAAGCAATCATCGCACCTTGGCCTCCTAAAGCACTAGGATTATGTGATCAGTTATCTTTAATGCTACTATTGTAATTGTTTTTATGTGCCATGAACTGCACCCGTATAAGATGGTGAACTTAATCACTAAATGTATTGTGTGTTCTTACTGCTTTACCAACTGTCTTTCCTCCATCTTTCACCTTTCCTTAGGCCTCCTATTCACTGAGACACAACAGTATGGAAATAAGGTCACTAATAACCAACCCTACCATGGCCTCTAAGTGTTCAGGTGAAAGGAAAATTTGTGTGTGTCTCACTTTATATCAAAAGCTAAAAATGATTAAGCTTCATGAGGAAGGCATGCCAAAAGCTGCTTTAGGCCTAAAGCTAGGCCTCTTTTACCATACAGTTAGCCAAGTTGTGAATGCAAAGGAAAAGCTGTTGAAGGATATTAAAAGTACTATTCCAGTGAATACACAAATAATGAGAAAGCAAAGTAGCCTTGTTATTGATACGGAGAAAGTTTTAGTGGTCTGGAAAGAAGATGAAACCAGCCACAACATTCCCTTAAGCCAAAACCTAATCCAAGGCAAGACCCTAACTCTCTTACTATGAAGGCTGAGAGAAGTGAGAAAGCTGTAGAAGAAAAGTTGGAAGCCAGCAGAGGTTGGTTCATGAGATTTAAGGAAAGGAACTGTCTCCATAACATAAAAGTGCAAGGTGAAACAGCAAATGCTAATATAGAAGATACAATAAGTTATACAGAAGGCCTAACTAAACTCATCTATGAAGGTGGCCACACTAAATGACAGGTTTTCCATGTAGATGAAACAACCTTCCATTGGAAGAAGATACCATCCAAAACTTTCATAACTAGAGAGAAGTCAATGCCTGGATTCAAAGTTTCGCATGACAGGCTGACTCCCCTGTTAGGGGCTAATGCAGCTGGTGACTTGAAGTTGAAGCCAATGTTCATTTACCATTCTGAAAATTCTAGGACCCTTAAGAATTATGGTAAATCTGCTCTATGCTGTGTAAATGGAACAACAAAGACTGGATGACAGCACATTTGTTTTTAGCATGGTTTACTGAATTGTTTAAGCCCATTGTTGAGACCTACTGCTACAAAAAAAAAAAAAAAGACTTTTTTCAAAATATTACTGCTCCTTCACAATGCACTGGACACCCAAGAGCTCTGATGGAGATGTTCAAGGGGATTACTGTTGTTTTCGTGCCTGCTAACACAACAGTCATTCTGCAGCCTGTGGATCAAGGAGTAATTTCAACTTTCAAGTCTTATTACATAAGAAATACATTTCATAAGGATATAGTTGCCAAAGATAGTAATTTCTCTGATGCATCTGGGCAAAGTACATTGAAAATCTTCTGGAAAAGATTCACCATTCCAAATACCACTAAGAACATGCATGATTCATGGGAGAAGATCAAAATATCGACATTAACAGGAGTTTGGAAAAAGTTGATTCCAACCCTCATGGATGATTTTGAGGGGTTCAAGATTTCAGTGGAAGAAATAATTGTAGATATGGTAGAAACAGCAAGATAACTGGAATTATTATTTTTTTATTTTTATTTTTTTGAGACGAGTCTCACTCTGTCACGCCGGCTGGAGTGCAGTGGCACGATCTCGGCTCACTGTAACCTCTACCCCCTGGTTCAAGCAATTCTCCTGCCTCAGCCTCCTGAGTAGCTGAGATTACAGGCACATGCCACCAGATCTGGCTAATTTTTTGTATTTTTAGTAGAGACAGTGTTTCCCCTAACTGTCTCTACTAAATGTTGGCTAGGCTAGTCTCGAACTCCTAACCTCAGGTGATCCACCCACCTTGGCCTCCCAAAGTGCTGGAATTACAGGCATGAGCCACCAAGTCCAGTAATTCTAGTTCTCACAGTGAGAACTAGAATTAGAAGTGGAGCCTGAAGATGTGACTGAATTGCAGCAATCTTACGATAACATTTGAAGAGATGAGGAGTTGCTTCTTATGGATAAGCAAAGAAAGTGGCCTTTTTTTTTTTTTTTTTTGAGACAGAGTCTCGCTCTGTCACCCAGGCTGGAATGCAGTGGTGCAATCTCGGCTCACTGTAACCTCCACCTCCCAGGTTTGAGTGATTGTCCTGCCTCAGCCTCCCAAGTAGATGGGACTACAGGAGCATGCCACCATGCCCAGCTATTTTTTTTTTTTTTTTTTTTTGTATTTTTAGTAGAGATGGGCTTTCACTGTATTAGCCAGGATGGTCTTGATCTCCTGACCTCGTGATCCACCTGCCTTGGCTTCCCACCTGCCTTGGCTTCCCAAAGTGCTAGGATTACAGGCGTGAGCCATGGTGCTCAGCCTGAAAGTGGCTTCTTGAGATAAAATCCACTCCTGGTGAAGATGCTGTGAACATGGTGGAAATGACCAGAAAGCAATTTAGGACATTATATAAACTTAGTTGTAAAGCAGTGGTAGGCTTTGAAAAGATTGACTCCAATTTTGAAAAAAAGGTCTACTGTTGGTAAAATGCTATCAAACAGTATTGTATGCTACAGAGAAATCTTTTGTGAAAGAAAGAATCCATCAATGCAGCAGACTTCATTGTTGTCTTATTTCAAGAATTTTTCACAGCCATCCCAGTATTTAGCAACCATCAATCACTCTGATCAGTCAACAGCCATCAACAGTGAGTCATGACACTCTACCAGCACAAAGATTATGACTCACTGAAGGCACAGATGATTGCTATCATTTTTAAGCAAGAAAGTACTTTTTAGTTAAGGTATGTACAGTTATTTTAGACATAATGCTATTGAACACTTAATAGATTGCCGTCTAGGCTGGGTGTGGTGGCTCATGCCTGTAATCCCAATACTTTGGAAGGCTGAGGTGAACAGATTACTTGAGGTCAGGAGTTCGAGACCAGCCTGGCCAACTTGGTGAAACCCCATCTCTACTAAAAACACAAAAATTAGCCAGGCATGGTGGCAGGCACCTGTAATCCCAGCTACTCAGAAGGCTGAGGCAGGAGAATCACTTGAGCCCGGGAGGCAGAGTTTGCAGTGGGCTGAGACTGCACCACTGTACTCCAGCCTGAGCAACAGAGCAACAGAATAAGACTTCATCCCAAATAAACAAATACATAAATAAATAAAGATTATGGTGTAAACACAACTTTTATATGGGCTGAGAAGCAAAAAAATTCATGTGACTTACTTTTTTTGTGATATTTGCTTTATTGCAGTGGTCTGAAACTGAACTTGCAATATCTCCAAGGTATGCCTGTATCAACAGGAAATTATAACACTAAAACATTGCTGCCCTAAAATATTCAAATAAAACAATATGCTCTTTCTTTGGTGAAATCACAGAATATAGGATAAGTCATTTTCAGAATTCTATTTTCATAAACACAGTTGACACTTACAAGATGCTGGACAAGTATAGTCAAGTATTTACAGAAAACACCAGATGAGTTTGGTTTATTTAATATATTTTTGGCAGATAACACACCATACTTCAGTAGAAGACTCCATGTGTTCTAGAGTTTTGACATATGGGACTTTATATGCAGCCATAGAAATAGAGTGCTCTACTCCAACAATCATAGCAAGAATGACCAAGTCTCGATATGTTTAGTTCCTCACGTTTTTCTAGTTTAAAATCACCACTAGATTACAGTTTTAAAATCTCAGTAACGTTATTGGCAGGCTGATTGGAACAGTTTCTGTTCTCACTTAATCCCACCGGACAGACATGATCTGTGTGTGCTGGCACAGTGCCATTGAAACAACTGGAGTTACCTGATACAGTACATTACTCTAGGATAAAGAAAGTCAGATTGTTATTTTATCTTTGGAGGCCTAACAAATATTTTACTGAGCATAGTTTCTTCTTTTTTGGTTTGTGGGTCCATATACTACTTTATAGGTTAACAGACTTGGTTCCTCAGCACTGTGTGTCTAACTTTAACTCTGTCTTCAGTAGGGTCAACACCTTGTTCTTTAGTCAAAATGTCAAAGTGTCAATCATTAAGAAAAGATAATAGATACTTTACCTGTTTTATTTAAACTTATACATGTAAGTAACTCAGCAATCTTTTGAAGGAGGGTCAAAGCCTTCATCTTTAGTCTCCTGGTTATCCAGTTGTTGTTGTTTTTAAGTAGAGATAGGGTCTCACTATGTTGATCAGGCTGGTCTTGAACTCTTAGCCTCAAGTGATGCTCCCACCTCAGCTTCCCAAAGTGCTGGGATTACAAGTGTGAGCCACCGTGCCTGGCCTTTTTGGTTTTTGCTTTGTCTCTTTTTTAAGAGTGAGGCTCTCAAACTGACCAATCAAAAAAACTAACCAGCATGTATGATATGAGTTCATTTATGTAAAACATATAAAGATACTAGAGAAAAGATAGAGTTAGGAAACGTCATGATAATAAGCAAGTAAAAACAGGTTGCAGAATCATTTGTTTAGTATAGTCTTGTTCTGGTAAAGCAACAAACCAACACTTTGCATATTTATATATATATATTAAATGAACAAGGAGAAAAGTGTGGAAGGCTGTTAATAATAGCAAACATGAAGTAAATGTGAAGACATGGAATCTGGAATGTGATGGGGAGGAGGAAAATAGTTTTGTTTTTAGACATCTTTGTATTGTAGTGAATTATACAAGCATGTTGTTGTCCATTTGTTAATGTGAAATAGATACTATGATCACTGGCAAACTGAAAATAATTTATTTAAAAAATTGGAATTAATGTAAGAATTTAGTAAGATGGTTGGATTAAAAATAAAGATTCATTGTATTTCTAAAATTTGCAACAAACTGTTGGAAAATACCAGTTATAACAGCAACACAAAGTGCAAAGTACCTGGGAATAAATCTAATAAAACATGTGCAAGACATGTATGGAGATTATTATAAACTTTATTGAATGACATTAAAGGAGACTTCAATATCTAGAGAGATAAACCATCTTCATGGATAGGTAGACTCAATATTTTATAAATACCAATTCTCAAAAAATTGATCCATAGCTACAACAAAGGTATATGATAGTGTGTTATCGGTAGAAAGATAAACAAATAGACCAGTGGAACAGACTGGAAAGCCTAGAAACATTATGGAATCAGCTGAAGAGAATTGTCTTGCCCAAGGTATGCACCCTCCCTGGGAGCAGCCTGCATCCAATGACTGGTCACATGGGACCTAGCCTCCTCTTCATCCTAAATAGGGACAACTATAGAGGGCTATCTCAGCTTCAGAGCTCTTTGTGGGATGAGCTGAGGCTTTCCTTGAGATTGCATCACAGTCCAACTTGTCTCACAGCCCAGTCGTGCTTCACTCCCTGTCCCTTCACAACTGTTGATCCCAAGAGCACTCCCTAATAAACCTTCTCTATGCTAATCTCTGTCTCAGAGTCTACTTCCCTGGGGGAGTGCTCCTTGCAACACATCTCCTGCTGGTAGGAATATAAATTGATATGAGCACATTATAAAATAGTTTGGAATTACCTGGTAAAGTTTAAAATATAAGCCAGGCAAGGTGGCATGCACCAAGGAGCTGAGGTGGGAGGATCACCTGAACCCAGGAGTTGAGTCCAGCTTGGGCAATGTAGCGAGACCCCATCTCTTAAAAAAAAAAGTTGAAGATGAATATAGCTTACAATGTAATTTTCCACTCTTGGGTATACAATCTAGAGAAACTCTCACACCAAATTCATAGTGGCAGTTCTTCTTGGGTGGAGGGATGAGGATGTCATCAGAATGGAGAGATATTGGGGCTTTGAAGGTACTAGAAAAGACTGAAAACTTCAAACAGCAACAAAAAAAAAAAGAGAAGAGCATTCCTATAAAATGAGAAAATTGTCTGGGGAAGCTAAGTACTGAGGGACTGAGCATGAGCTCACCGAAGGTTGATTGGATCAAGGACAGTTGCATATCTGTGAACGGGGAGTCTAGAATGGGCTCTGGAGTTTGAAGAGGGGGGAAGGAATCTGAGAGGGCGATATAGGTTAAGTGGAACAGCACAGCAAAAGCTTTCTAGAGTGGCCAGAGTAGGATCCATGCAAGTAGTCAGACAGAATTTTTACTACATAGAATGAGGCCAGATAATGGATTGCCTTGAAAGCCAATTAAAGTGATGCACATTTGCTACATCAGAGAGAATAACCATGAACGGTTTCAAGCAGAGGAGGAGCATACTAGAAGAGGTGTTTCTAGAAGGTGAATCCAGCGTCCTTCCTGTCCCTGGGAGTAGCATTTTCACCTTGATCAATATATGCTTTAGTCTTGACTGAAAAACAAAATACTTCTAATAAATGGCATTGGCGAATAGGACCAGTTATTAGCTTAGAAAGATCCTCCAAACTTAATTAATTACTGTACTTCCATTTGATTGCCCAGTTTGATGCTGGTCTCTGATGACTACAATGTATTCTCAGATGCAGCTGTTGTTTGTGACTGCATTGTTTTCTTTGCATGATAAAATGGTTAATGTTATCCTTAAATGACTGCATGGAGAGCCACTCTGTCTTTCTGATTACAATAGCATCTATGTCTGATCTTAGACAAGGCATGCTTATATTCATGAATCTACTGATTGCCATGAGAGACTTCATCCTGCCATTCCATTATGTGTCACTATGCCAGTGACATGTTATATTTATCCCAAAGTTGAAAGTCATGTAGGTAATAGACAAGGTCTTATATCCTGAGAAGATTCAATATTAGATTTGTTTTTAGTGCCTCTTGCCTCTTTGTGGAACATTAGATTAAAATATGATGCAAATGTACCTGAATGGAACTGGAGATCATTATGTTAAGAAGTAAACCAGGCGCAGGAAGACAAATATGTACTCACTTATATGTGGAAGTAAGAAGTTGATCTCATGGTAGTAGAGAGTAGAATGATGGTTACTAGAGACTGGAAAGGGTGGGGCAGGTGGTAGGAGATGAAGAAAAGTTAGTTAATGGGTACAAAAATATAGTTAGATAAAAGGAATAAGTATTTGATAGCACAGTGGAGTGACTATAGTTAACAACAGTATATCGTATATTTCAAAATAGCTAGAAGATTTGAAATGTTCCCAACACAAAGAAATGATAAATATTTGAAGTGATAAATATACTACCTACTTTGATTTGATCATTACACATTGTATATATGTATCAAAATACCACATATACCCCACAAATATGTAAAATTATTATGTTTCAATTTAAAAACTAAAAAAAAAAAAATACAGTGGAAACTAGTTTAAGGTTTCGGGCTACTTCCTTGATGACAGCTGGTTTCCCTTGGTTTCTATGGCCTCAGGTGCTAGTTCTAATGGTTTGCTCTGGCTCCTTTTATAAAACAGAGTCACACAACAATCCTTACCTGTAGTTTAATCCTAGCACAGAGCTCATTCTTAGACCAGGAGAGTCACAGATCCAGGGCTATTAGCTCCATGTTGTTCAGCAAAATCATTGCTGCTTTTGGTCCTTCCAGGCAGGAAAGGACTCTGGCTTTGCTTTTGTGGCCAACTCTTTCTTTCTTTCTCTTTTTTTTTTTTTTTTTTTTTTTTTGAGATGGAGTCTTGCTTTGTCACCCAGACTGGAGTGCAGTGGCACAATCTCAGCTCATTGCAACCTCCGTCTTCTTGGGTTCAAGCTATTCTCATGTCTCAGCCTCCTGAGTAGCTGGGATTACAGGTGCGCATGACCATGCCTGGCTAATTTTTGTATTTTTAGCAGAGACAGGGTTTTACCCTGTTGCCCAGGCTGGTCTTGAACTCCTGACCTCGAGTGATCCACTGGCCTCAGCTTCCCAAAATGTTAAAATTATAGGCATGAGCTACCATTCCTGGCCTTTTTTTTTTTTTTTTTTTTACAGGCTAGGGACGGAACCCAGGCCTCCCATGTGGTGTGTCGCTTTGGCGTGGCAAGTCTTGTCAGTCCCTAATCTTACCCCTGTAATTCCTCCTTTCCTTTAGGGCTCCAGACTTGCCCACTCCACTCCCAAATTTCAGGAAATAAAGTTCCACCCATGTACCCAGCACTCTGGCCTGGGACTATGTTCTGTGTCACTACATTCGTGGCACCCTTACCACTAGGGGAAATGCAAGATTGCTCCTTCCTACACTGCCTGAGGAAGGGGAACTCAGGGGTAACTGGCCAATGCACTTGGCCTACAAAATGTGTGTGTGTGTGTGTGTGTGTGTGTGTGTGTGTGTGTGTGTCCAGTGAAAGTCAGGTTATTGTTGGCTTTTATTATCTCATTTCAAAGAATCCTTGCTGCTTCACATTTCACTCTCATCCTGGTACTGATGCCATCACAGATGTTTGAGGAAGAACATGGTTCATCTACATGCAAGTCATTACTTACCTGTCTTCCTCATTAGATTAGCCTTCCTAGGGTAGGATGGTCTTCTCTCTCTCTCTCTCTCTCCCTCTCTCTCTCTCTCTCTGACTCATGGGCTGAGCATTATGCCTGGAGCACAGCAACTTCTTAGTAAATGACAACTGCTATGTCACCAGGAAGGCACTGACTTCCAGGATATTCACCCTTCACTCCTGCTTGGAAAATCCTTTGCTGCTGGTAGCCACTTACCACTTGACTCATACCCAAACACAAAGGGAAAATAAATTCTGATGTGATCAGTATGACTGTTTTTGATGCAGAGCCAAATTTAGCAAATAATCTAATAAAGATCTTCACTTTTTTATACAAAGGCTTAGAACTTCCATAAGTCAAACAAAAAGCCTCATTTAAGGCTAAGGCTTCTCCCATCACTCATCACTATTCAACAATATCGTTTAAGCACTGAATAGGTAGTAGGTGCTGGGAACACAAAGGTTGGTGAGGAAAGGGTCCCTGGTTTCCTGAATGAGACGAATCATTCAGAGGAAAAGACTAACAATAACATAGATGACAATTCAATGTGATGTGGTGAGTGCTGTAATGAAAGGAATAAATGCAGAGTTGTGGTGGCTCAGACGGGTGAGGCGCCAGCTCTGCACAACGCAACCTATAGACCTCACATGGACGTCACTAACCAAAGAAATTGGCAGATGAGGGAAACTCTGGGAAACAGGATTCTATACTTGTGCTTTGGGTGCCCTGGGAGGCAGACTCCAAAATACAGCTTAGTGTTTGGGATATTTATTAGGAAAGAAGAGAAGAAAGAATCAGGAGGAGAGAGAAGTCAAGCTGTAATGCCAGTCTGGCAGCCTCAACCAATTCTAAGGGGAGCTCTGGAGCTGAAATGCCTCCTCAGGGTTATCCCACAGTGAGCCAAAATAGCCAGACCTTTGTACTCTCACTCCAGTCATTGGATAAGGACTACCTCCAGAGGGATGTAACCTTGGTAGGGGGGATTTCTGCAGCTGAGGCAATTTCTACAAGAACTGACAGTTGAAGGCTGTCTGTCAATTGCATTCCCAGCAGCTGAGACAGCAAATCTTTCCTCACAGGGAGTTCTGGGCAGATCATCTCCATGTTCAGCATAGACTACCCCATGTGGCACTTGGATTCATTGCTTCATGTATGAACGGGGCTCTCTTCCCTAGAAGGGGAAGGTTGGTGGAACAAACTACACCTGCTGCTGTGACTGGTCTTGGGGCTACAACTGGTACTCACTTTATGTCTTCTCTTAACCATTCTAAAATCCTTGGGCCCTCAGCTAACATCTCTACTGGTTTTGGTGGCTTACCTGGTGGCATGACCCAGATTCTCATTCCTAGAGGGAATGGGCCCATGGTCTCCATGTCCTTCTCAGGCAAGGGACACTTCCTTTGTCTATTTCCATCACCACTTGGCAAGGATGTAACAAGGATGCCCAAGTAGATTACCTGAGTTGCACAACATAGTCCTCCATGTCCTATTGTGTACTAGGAGCCCAGCCTCTTTCTGATTATCAGTCAATTATCTTTGCCTAGAGAGTGACTCCTCTCTCGTCTGCTGGTCCCTCAATGCAAGGAGCTCGAAGTGCTCAAGGACAACCTGCTTATGGTTCAACAGGACTCTTACTGTGTTTCCCGAAGGCAGTGTTCTTCCGGTGGGGATCAGAATCTCTAACCCTGCAGAGCCTAATGCAATGCAGATGAGCAGCACAAAGTCTCCAGATGGGTCATTGGGAGTGATAGTAAGTAGGATCATTCCTGCTTCTGCCCCTTGGTTCTCAGTCTCATGATTCTTCCTACTGGGACACTGCACCCTGGAGGATAATGCCCCATCCTTACAAAGCATTGGCTTTGAACTGGTGCTTAAGCATGTTTTCAGCAAACCATTCCAATTATCTATCTGGCTAGTAGCTTCGGGTTGGTTCGGTATGTGATAAAGACCGGGGAAATTCCAAGGTCTTGGGCCCACTGTCACATCTCCTTTGCTGTAAAAAGGGGATGTGTTCTGGGCCGGGCGCGGCGGCTCATGCCTGTAATCCCAGCACTTTGGGAGGCCGAGGTGGGCGGATCATGAGGTCAGGAGCTCAAGACCAGCCTGACCAACATGGAGAAACCCCGCCTCTACTAAAAATCCAAAAAAATTAGCTGGGTGTGGTGGCAGCACCTGTAATCTCAGATACTCAGGAGGCTGAGGCAGGACAATTGCTTGAATCTGGGAGGTAGGGGTTGCAGTGAGCAGAGATCGCACCACTGTACTCCAGCATGGGTGACAGACCAAGACTCTGTCTCAAGAAAAAAAAAGGATCTTCTCGTCAGATGGATATTACGTGTAATTCAGTTGAGGATCAAATGCTGTATAAGCTCTTGATGGTAGTGCTGGCAGAGGCTCTGTAAGCAGGAAAAGCTAACATATAACCAAAATATTTATCTATTACTGTCCGAAAAAATTGAGTGGAAGAGGCCCACTCTATTCAACTTCTTATCAAGTAGCTGTTTGGTTTCTTGGGGATGGTGTTGCAGTGGTGGCCCAACATTGGTTTCTGTTACTGCCATGTTGGACATCTGGCAACAGCACCAGATAGGGCAGATTTGGTAAGTGGTAGCCCATGTAACCAGGCTAATGCACAGCCTCCATCTTTCCACAAGTCTCTGTTCATGTGACCATCATGCCAGCACTGGCTGGCCAATAACATAGTCTGATTGACATCAGCCAGCCAAGTCATTTTTGTTTATTTGGCTTTTTAGTGCCTCTTTCATGGTCAATTGTCTCTGGTGGGTGTTAATGTGTGATACAAAGATCTTCACACTCCATGCCCACTTTCATATATCCATACACAAATACATATGCTACTTAATGAGAAATACTGTCAAGACACCCAACACCAATTATTCCACCTTAGTCTCTGGGCACTCATTATTCTGAGTTTTCCAGTCTAAACTTTGGGTGACTTTTCCCCACAAAGACCACCACTAACTTGGTAGCAGAATTGAGTGATAAGATTCTTTTCATTTGTTTTTAGAAAAAGACACCATTTAAACCTGCTCTCTATAAAAGGTCAGTAATTTATTACTTCCATTTTGTCTTCAAATATTCTAAAACCTCTATCCCTATTATTGTTTGTCTTTGAAGAATATCAGGCTGTATTGTAAAACTTTATTTTTAGAATGTGTAACTTGGCAGGGCAGAGAAAAATTTACACCTTGAGGGGTCAGTATCCATTATAGGAAGGTGAATGGGAGGCAAAACCTTCTTATTCTGAGCTATTATTTTCCACATGAATTTTTGGACCATTCAAAAAATATTATAGGTCAGGAATGGTGGCTAATGTTTGTAATCTCAGCACTTTGGGAGGCCAAGGTGGGAGGATCACTTGAGCCCAGAAGTTTGAGACCAGCCTGGGCAACATGCCAATTTTTTTTTTAAATTGTGGATTAACTTTACCTTTTTTACTTTCCACAAAGGAAACAAGACTTTGGAAAACCGCTCTCATTTTGTAGTAATGATGCTTGTATTCTCTATAACATTAAGAAATATTAAAATGTTGCTACACATTTTATTGCTGAAAGCTGGTATCCCAAACTCATTTTGTGCATGAGTAAAGAATGAAATTATTTCTGACAACTACAATAAAAATATATTGTTGTTAAATAAAGGGTTGTTATTAGAAAGAAGTTATCCAACCAATTAGGCCTGTGGTGGCTGCATTAGCAGGACCATGCTCCCTGTTAATGTTAGGATCCATCCTATAAACCTTGTGAGCTCACAGGGTTTCCAAAAGCATAAGCCACCTTGGCATTTGGGTTTAAAAGAATATTTTTCCTTAGTGATCTTGATCTTGTTCTGATGTGAAACATGAAAGATTTGGCAAGAAGTCCTGGTCATTAGCTCATCCCCATTTTTGCTACCCTCACCAATTAATTATAGAATTATTAAAGTAAAAGTCTGAAAAAGCTCAGTGTTATATGCTGTGAATAAAGACATAAGGAACTTTTTGTAGTTTGTTCCTTGTCTTCAAGGCTGGGGATAATGTAGAAGTATTTTTTGGTTCCTTTGAAATAAGTGTTTAATTTTTTTTCTCCCACCATGCTTGGTTTCAGACAATGAACCACATGGCCTTTTATTCTTTTTCCATCTCTTTGGTTCTATATCTTGTTCATACCCACTAAGGAGTACAATTAAAGGAAACAGAAGAAAAGATTCAGTTCAGATGAGGAGATACAAGAGAGAAGAGACTGTGTGCTTTCCTCAAAAACCAATGTGTAGCAAATACCCAACCTGTGTTAGATTCTTGCATTACATATCGTTGATGGAAGTAAGAAGTCAACAGGAATTTGAGTCTCAAGAAGAATCATGAATGCAATTGATTGAAACCTTCTTCATTTGATACCATGGGTGTAACTAGGATATCAATTCCTTGTCAAATAAAAAGAAATAATTAGGCATTTATTCTCTCTTAAACCAACTAGGCTTAGTTGAGAAGGAAAGTTTCTCTTCACAGAAGCATTCCAGCTAATAAATGCAGAAGGAATAAAAAGATTAGAAAATAATGATTTGAGACCTCTGAAATAAGTGATTCAAGAAAAGATAATGAATGACTGATACCCTTAGTTGAAAGTCTGGTGGGAAACATTACAATGGAGGGATCAAGCTGTCACCACACTAACCCTCTGATCAATGTTAGCATCACTAAGAGTGGAACAACCAGACACTCTGGGCCTTTACATATGAGGTAACAGGAAGCTCACAAGCACCTCCTATGAAGTGTTCTTGCAATAACAATTTAAAAAATGGTTTAACTTGGGCGGGGCGCGGTGGCTCAAGCCTGTAATCCCAGCACTTTGGGAGGCCGAGACGGGCGGATCACGAGGTCAGGAGATCGAGACCATCCTGGCTAACATGGTGAAACCCCGTCTCTACTAAAAATACAAAAAACTAGCCGGGCGAGATGGCGGGTGCCTGTAGTCCCAGCTACTCGGGAGGCTGAGGCAGGAGAATGGCGTAAACCCGGGAGGCGGAGCTTGCAGTGAGTTGAGATCCAGCCACTGCACTCCAGCCCCGGTGACAGAGCAAGACTCCGTCTCAAAAAAAAAAAAAAAAAAAAATGGTTTAACTTGAACCTAATCAAGTCTCTAGAGCTAACTTCCACTCATAGAAAATATGAGAAATAAAGAAACAAGTGATACCGTAAAGAAGCAAACAGATAATTTCAAAACCTGGGACATTCTTCAGGGCAACTTACCTGGTTTCTACAAGTAGTCAACAGCAGGGTATGAGATGAAAAACGGAGAGAATTGTGCCAGAGTGCCAGAGTGACATGGTAACCAAATGCCACATTTGGTTTCCTATTTGAATATCCCAACTATGAAAATACTGTTTTTCTAAAAACGATCTGAGGAATTTTATTAAGGAATGGATTTTGTTTCATTTTATTTTTTAGAGAAAGAGTCTCACTCTGCCACCCAGGCTGGATTGCAGTGATGGGATCATAGTTCACTATAATCTCCAACACCTGGGCTCAAGGAATCTGCCTGCCTCAGTCTCCCACTAGCTAGGATTATAGGCATGCCAGTGCCTGGCAAATTAAAACAATTTTTTTTTTTTTTTTTTTTTTTTTGTAGAAATGGGGTCTTGTCATGTTGCCCAGGCTGGTCTTGAAATCCTGGCCTCAAGCAATTCTCCTGCCTCAGCCTCCCAAAGTGCTGGGATTACAAGCATGAGCCACTTTACCCAGCCAGGTGTGAATTTTAGATGATATAAAGACATTGTTAAATTTTGGGGTGGGAGATAATGGCATTATGACTATGAGTTAAAAGTTCTTTTTTTTAGAGACTCATATATAGGTCAAGTATACAAGATGAGATTACCTGATGTCCAGGATTTTTTTTTTTTTTTAAAGTTTGGCAAATGCAAAAAGAGGGACAAATGAAATGTGTTTTGTAAAATCTTCATAATTATGTAATTATAATTGCATGTAATTACCATCAGGGTGATAGGTATATAGAGGTTTATTGGAACATTCTTGGTATGCCTGCATGTGTTTGGAATTGTTTACAATAAATATTCAGGCATATGAGTGAGAAGAGAAGGAGAAAAAGCAAGAACATATACTAATACGGTAGGACATTAAGCACTCTACAACCCAAGAACCAAAGCTCAAACAACTACAACTTTTTACAGGAGCCTACAGGTTTCAAATATCCTATTATGAAGAAAAAGCATTCAACAGGAAAATGATACAATGAAGTGTGTGTGTGTGTCTGTGTGTATTTTTTTCCTATTTTTTTTTTTTTTTTTTTTTGAGACAGAGTCTCACCCTGTCACTCAGGCTGGAGTACAGTGGTGTAATCACAGCTCACTGCAACCTCCACCTCCTAGCTTAAGGGATCCTTTCACTTCAGCCTCCCAAGTAGCTGCGTCTATAGGTGAATGCCATCATGCCTGGTTAAATTTTGTATTTTTTGTAGAGATGGGGTCTTGCTATGTTGCCCAGGCTGGTCTCAAACTCCTGGCCTCAAGTGATCCTCCTGCCTGCATATGAAATGTGTTTGGTAAAATCTGGCCTGCCCAAGTGCTGGGATTACAGGTATGAGCCACTGTGCCCAGCCTGTTTCTAATTCCTGGGTTTTCTTTTTTGAGACAGGCTTTTGCTCTGTCACCCAGGGTGGAGTACAGTGGCATGACTATGGCTCACTGCAGCGTTGGTGTCCTGGGCTCAAGCTATCCTCCTGCCTCAGCCTCACAAGTAGCTGGACCACAGGTGCATGCTGCCACACCTGACTAATTAAAAAGATTTTTTTTGTAGAAACAGAGTCTCACCATGTTGCCCACACTGGTCTTGAACTCTTGGCCTCAAGTGATCCTCCTCACTTCAGCATGTCAAAGTGCTGGGATTACAGGCATAAGCCACTGTTCCAAGCCTATGGTTCTAATTTCTTAAACAGCAGGCAGTGAGTCTAATCTTTAGCAAAATAATAAAGTTTCTATTGACGTAGAAGTTCCTAGACAGGCAACCACATGCAATACATGAGATGAAATGTTTTAATCTCACTGCACTGTTTAAACCCCTCAAACACCTTCATTTAAAAATAATCGTTAAGCATCATTGCCAATGTAAACAGCAAACAGAGATATGACCTTGAACAGATGTCTTACTAGTTCATTGTAACTGTTTACATGAAGACTCAAAAGTACCAAGCCAAACAAGAACTGGTTTGCTACCTGCCCAACATTATAAAATGCCAGATATCTGAGAATGAGAAGACCTGAGATTCATCCCTTCCCTGCCACTGACGTATTATATGTCCTTGGGCATGTTCATTCATTTCTCTTGGCCTTGTTCCCCAACTATTAAATGTGCATAACACTTTCCATCTACTTACCTTGGGGAAATGGTGTGGACTAAAGAGAAAACATCAGTGAAATGCTTTGACCTCCTCAGGAAAAGCAATATTTTTTCAGTACTACGGTATATTACATTTTTATTTTGACAGAGAACCACATAAAGTTTCTAAATTATAGATAATAAACCCAGCTTTATAATAATTAACAAACACTACATAGTGTAATATCTACAAAGATAATATTTCCAGCAAGGAACGCTGTCCAAATAATTTTTAAATTATACTCAGATTCAGTTCACCTGTAAACCTCACAGTTTCACTAGAAAGGCTGTGTGAATTGCAATTAAACAGAGAAGATATGCAAGATTTCAGCTATTCACTTAAAGGTCTAGAATGAAAGATTTAAAACTGACTTCTGGTTGGATGTGACTGTTAGAAGTTCTGATTTTAATTGCGATAACCACATGGGAGCAGAATAGGTTAAAATTAGTGACTGCTTTAATTTTAGATCTTAAACAAAATTACTTTCTAATCTCCTATTGGGTAGGGACACTAAAAAAATTACAATGTGCAAGAAGTGTTCGTTCTTTACCTAGAACCATGAATGGCAGTGATATTTCTAAGTTCTTCAATTTAGGAAGAACTACAATTTATTAGGAAATAAAATGTATAATCAATGTGTTTTAACAGGTCAGCAACTTATTCTGAGTACAAAAATGCTGGAAAGCACAAATATGCAGTTTTAGTTTAACTAGGAAAGGTTAAAAAAATTCTCTTTTCCCCACTTTACCCTCTACCTGCTCAGTCTATAAATTCAAGGATATTTAGATAAAGTCAATTACTTGCTCAGAACCCTCCAAAGGCTTCCCAGTGCACTGATTGTTAAGCCCCAACTCCCCATAGTGTAAACATGTAGGCACCCCTCCATTTCTCCATAATGTGCAACTATGTTCTCCTTGTTCGCACCACTCTTTTTGCTGTTCTTCAAACTTGCAAATTTTTTCTTTGCGCTGCTATTCTTCCCTTCCAATGGGATTATTCTTTCTCTCTTTCTTATTTATTTAATTATTTTTGGAGACAGCGTCTTGCTCTGTCACCAGGCTGGAATGCAGTGGTGCGATCACGGCTTGCTACAGCCTCGACCTCTGGGGCTCAAGAGATTCTCCTGCCTCAGGCCCCCGGGTGGCTGAGACTACAGGCACACCCCACCATACCTTGCTAATCTTTTTGTATTGATTGTAGAGACGGGGTTTCATCATGTTGTCCAGGCTGGTCTTAAGTGATCTGCCTGCCTCGGCCTCCCAAAGTGCTGGGATTACACAGGTGTGAGCTACCATTCCTGGCTTTTTTTTTTTTAAACATTTCTTCACATGCCTGTCTCCTTTTCCCCATTCAGATCTCAGCTAAAATCTTCAAAGAGGCCTTCCCTGACCCGCTATGATAAGCAGCTACTTCCCCACCCCCACCCTCTATCACATCACCTTGTTTTGACATCATAGTATTTATTACCTTCTGATTTTATCTTGTTGATTTATTTGCTTGCTTGTTGTCTGATGCTTCCCTTCTACACAGCAGAGACATTGTCTCATGTTCACCTTTGTTTCTGTATATTCCCATAAAAGTATTCCAACTATGCAACCCATTCATTCGAAAGCTCTGTCCCTGCATTACTCTCTAGCACTAATCTATCTTCTTGTGCCTATCTCTTTTTCTGGGATCTAAGGTTGAGATCATCTAATCCCTAGATGGATGCATAAAGGAAGAAAAGATAGAAAATTCACTTTGCCTAATGTATAACTCAACTTGGAAGATGAAGTTACTTCTGTTAGAATTAGGGATTAGGGGTTCGGCGTAATGTCTCATGCCTATAATCCTAGCACTTTAGGAGGACAAGGCAGGGGGATCACCTAAGGTCAGGAGTTTGGGATCACCTAAGGTCAGGGGTTTGAGACCACCATGGCCAAAATGGTGAAATCTCATCTCTACTAAAAGTACAAAAATTATCCAGGTGCAGTGGCACATGTCTGTAGTTCCAGCTACTTGGGAAGCCTGAGGCATGAGAATCGTCTGAACCCGGGAGGCAGAGGTTGCGGTGAGCCAAGATTGTGCCACTGCACTCCAGCCTGGGTGACAGAGCTAGACGTCATCTCAAAAAAAAAAAAAAAAAAATTAAGGATTAAGGGCTTTTTACAATTTACATGACTCACACTCGTAAGGAAATAGCTGGCTGTGGAGCCTACTGTCCAGGCCAGGCCCTCCATCAAAAGTAGGAGTCCTGATTTCCACCAATCTGGCCCAGACCTGAAGATTTACTTGCTAATCCAAACAATTAGAGTAACTTGAGCTTCATTTGTAAGTGTTCTGGCAGCCAGGGAACCTATCACTTCTACAACTTCATTCATTAATTCAACCAATGGTCATTGAGAGCTTACTGATTCCAAGACTTTACTAGGATCATTACAAGACCTTTACAGGGTCATTTTACATGAGAGTTAAAAGTAAATGAGACATTGTATGTCCTTAGGGAGTTAACAGTCTAGTAAGGGGGGACATACAGGTAAATAAAAAATTAGAAAACAGTGTGCAATATACTCTGACAAGAGTAAGTATAGGGTGCTATGGGAGTGTAGAGGGGGTGCCTTACTCAGCCAAGGGCAGGACTCATGCCGAGAAGCTTTCCAGGGCATGTGGCATTTACACTGAGATCTGAAACTGAGTGTAGTTGATAAGCAGTATCAGGTGATGCAGAGAAGCCAGAGTGTTCCAAGTGGTGTCTAGTATATGCAAAAACTGTGAAACACTAGAACACACAGAAAGCAGCTCACTGTGGCTATAGCAAGGTTTGGGGAAGGGGGAGAGAAAGGGAGTTAAAACAAGTAGGGACCAAATCATGAAAGTCTTATAAAACCATGTTGAGAAATTTGGACTTAATCCTGAAAATTTGGTAGTAGCAGAGCGACATGATTAGGTAGGTGATTTAGAGTAATCACTCCAACTGCAATCCGTAGCTTAGATCTCCAAGGACAAAGACTAAAGTCAAGGAGGTGATTAAGAAACCTTTTGCAGTAATTGAGGCAAGAAATGATAGTGACCTGGACTGTTAGTAGCAGTGGTGATAGAGAGAGAGGATTTGAAATATGTTTAGAAAGTATAATCAATAAGACTTGGCATTTGGATGGAGGGGATGATGAACAGGGATGGGTCCAAAGATGACAGGTTGTTGGCTTGGGAAAGTAGGTAGACAGTGAGGCCTTCCTCTAGCTAGGAAATTGAGAGGAGAATATGGGGGAAAGTGAGTTTTGAATATGTAGCACATGAGATGCTTCTGTACATCCAAATTGAGATATTTAGCTTCCAGTTGTTCATCTAAGGTTCAGAACAGGGGTTTGGGCAAAAGATGTAAAACTGGGAGCCACTGGCATAGAAATGATAACTGGAGCTATGGGAGTGGATACAACTGACATGCAGCATGTTGGAAAAAACAATCAATTCATTCTTTTTTTTAAAGAAAGGAATTGATTTCTTCAATAAGAACAGCAAAAGTAGACTAGAAATATGCTGTCAAAAAGACAAAGGACAGCACTGAAACCATATATCATTATTGCTATCAGAATTCAGAGTGCCCAAGAGGGCTCAAAAGTTTGAATGAACAAGGTATGGGTAGCTAAGAACATTTTTGGAAGGGTGGTGTGGGGCTACACCACTACTTGAGGGAGCTCATGTTTTTTCCCATGATTCTTCTACCTAAAGAGCTTTCTAAAGAGTGCTTTGAGATACATAATTGCTGATTGTACTGGTTATTTCTCCAAGGTAATGCCTTTGTCCTGTCCCTGTGAACCAGTGTAGCAGCTTTCAGGCTAACTGTCAAGAAATGAAATTAGCTTTATAGCATGGGAAGTGCCATTTTCCAAGCTACACTCCTTTAAATTTTTACAAAGGAAGAGGATTCACAAAAGAGTTAAACTTTTTGTTTGGATAGGAAATGCTATAGGCAGGCTAGGTGTGGTGGTTCACGCCTATAATCCCAGCACTTTTGGAGGCTGAGGTAGGTGGATCACCTGAGGTCAGGAGGTCGAGACCACCCTGGCCAACATGTAAAACCCTGTCTCTACTAAAAACACAAAAATCAGCCAGGCATGGCGGCACATGCCTGTAATCCCAGCTACTCAGGAGGCTGAGGCAGGAGAATCAGGTGGGCAGAAGTTGTGGTGAGCTGAGATGGTGCCACTGCACTCCACCCTGGGCAACAGAATGAAACTCTTGTCTCAAAACAAAGAAAGAAAGAAAGAAATGCTACAGGCAGTCAGATGTGGTGGCTCATGCCTGTAATCCCAGCACTTTGGGAGGCCAAGTCATGTGGATTACTTGAGCCTAGGAGTTCAAGACCAGCCTGGGCAATGTGGTGAAACCCTATTTCTACAAAAAGATACAAAAATTAGCCAGGCATGGTGGTGGGCACTTGTGGTCCCAGCTACATGGGAGGCTGAGGTGGGAGGATCACTTGAACCTAGGAGGAGGAGGTTGCAGTGAGATTGCATGACTGCATTCCAGCCTGGGCAACAGAGCAAGACTCCATGTCAAGAAAAAAGAAGAGAAGAGAAGAAAAGAAAAGAGAAGCGAAGAGGAGAGAAGAAAAGAAAAAAGAAAAGCTTCAAGCAGAAGAAAGGAAAAAAAATTAACAAAAAGTTCTTGAACTGCTTTGTTCTTTTGTCCGGGATCATGAGGACGAGAAGGAAAGAGTCCTTACAGAACACCTGGTATGCGCTTTATCCATCAGTAACTAACTTAATCCAATAGTCACAAAATCTAATATTGTCTGCAACTCTCGGAAACTGATTTCTGTAATGTCCCGTATTTATTGGGATGTCAGAGGCCCTAAGTCATTTTCTGAACGTCCTAAAGCATGCAAGTGTCAGTGAAGACCGAAATTGGCAGCCACACAAGGAATAATGAGCTGAGGACTGCAAAAGCTTTCTATGGAATTGCATCCAGAAGGAAGAACAGCATATCTGTAGGAAAAAAAAAAAAAAAAAAGAAGAAGTGAAGCCATTAATACTTGGATCAAATGAATAGGGCATGTAGCCCCAAGTTAAGCCAAGAGTATGTTAACTCATTTCATAAACTGAGAACTCAGGGACCTCAAGAATACGGAAGAGAAGCAAAATACATGTTAAATATGTCATACCTATTTTTAAAATTTATTAATTTTTCTTGATGATGCCAAAATACAGATCCTCTCCTTGAAGAAACATTCTAGAAAATATGAAGAATAAAGGAAAAATTAATCATAATCCCACATCACACAAACCTTAATATTTCGCTGTATTTCCTGACATTTGTTCTCCAAATATAAGTGTGTGCATATGTGTGTATTTAAGACACACATTCTTTCATATTATAATGTATTGGAAATTGCACTGAGCCTTAAAATTGTTGGCTTCTTTTATTTTCCTCCTTCTTCTTCTTCTTCCTCTTCCTCCTCCTCCTCCTCCTCCTCCTCCTCCTCCTCCTCCTCCTCCTTCTTCTTCTTCTTCTTCTGTTGTTAACTAATTTGGGGTCTTGACACATTTAATTTCTTTTTCTTTTTTTGAGACAGAGTTTCACTCTGTCACCCAGGCTGGAGTGCAGTGTTCCCATCTCAGCTCACTGCAACCTCTGCCCCCTGATTCTCCTGCCTCAGTCTCCCGAGTAGCTGGGATTACAGGCATGCACCACCACGCCCAGCTAATTTTTGTATTTTTAGTAGAGACAGGGTTTCGCCATGCTGACCATGCTGGTCTCAAACTCCTGACCTCATATGATCCACCAGCCTCAGCCTCCCAAAGTGCTGAGGTGACAGGTGTGAGCCACTGCACTGACACATTTAGTTTCATATTTGTTTTCTCCCTGAAAAGGAAAAAAAATGGCATCTGAGAATTGTGGAACTACAATGTATACTTTTCTAAAAATTAAAGTTCGTATCATTTTATTCAGAGGTAAAGCAGTGTGTTTATATTAGGATAAAATATTATAAGCTGGAAAGAGGTTATTTAGAAATATTTTCTGCAGAGGTAGGAACTATAAGAAAGAGAAAGAGGCTGGGCGCGGTGGCTCAAGCCTGTAATCCCAGCACTTTGGGAGGCTGAGGCGGGCGGATCACGAGGTCAGGAGATCAAGACCATCCTGGCTAACACAGTGAAACCCCGTCTCTACTAAAAAATACAAAAAATTAGCCGGGTGTGGTGACGGGCGCCTGTAGTCCCAGCTACTTGGGAGGCTGAGGCAGGAGAATGGCGTAAAGCTGGGAGGTGGAGCTTGCAGTGAGCCGAGATCCGGCCACTGCACTCCAGCCTGGGAGACAGAGCGAGACTCCGTCTCCAAAAAAAAGAAAAGAAAGAGAAAGAGCGGTGGTGAATAAAAGATGACTTTCAAGAAAAGTTAAAGGCCTCATCCGATAACATTAGACGTCCAGGTATACTTACATGCTACGAAATATTCTAACATCAGAGCAAGCCCTTTTAATGTGTGTCCTGGACATAAATATACTCTCAACCCAAAGGAAACATTCTAATGCCTTCCTTCCAGGAATTCAGTAAAGAACAATATTCACGGACAAAACTATATTAACACAACTTAATAAATTAAGCCAATAAGATTCTTGTTTTCCATGGTTCTGCCATTACCCAATATGACAATCCTATTTTTCACCACAAAAGAAAGCATAGTTCTTTTTCCAGAGTATATCTCTAATTGATTTAAGTGGTTACCCATTCCAGGGCCGGTGCTAAGTTCTGGTGATATAACTGAGCTCATAGATAAGGTCCCTGTCTTCATGGAGCTGAGAGTCTTGTGTAGGAATCAGGGAAGTAAAGTATAGTGCAGAGAAGTAGCAGACAATGAAAGGAAGCACCGAAGAGGGCTTTTAAAACTCAGATTTTGAAGACGGCAGGGATTTCCAGGGAATATGATATCTAAGTGAATTCAAGGATGAATAGGAGTTAGCCAGGCAAAGCTGGGGTAGTAGACTGTTCCCGGAGCAAGAGAGGACATGGTGAGTTCCAAGAATGGAAAAACTGGAGCACAGAAGGAGAAGGTGGCAAGAGAAGATGAGGAGGCAGGAGCCACATCCTGAAAGGACTTGCAAGTGTATAAAGGAGTCTAGGCTTTTCCCTGAGTCCAATGAAGAACCATCCAAAGGTTTTAAGTGGGAGAGACATGATTAGATTACCGGCCACAATGTGGAGAAACAATTAAAGGGAAATAGGACTAAAGAGAGAGGTCATTAAGGAGGCTGTGAAGGTAGCCAGGAAAGAGCATATTAATGTCCCAGGTCAAATTAGTAGCAGCGGGAATGGAGAAAATTGAGTATATTGGAGAAGTTATCATTTAAATTACTTCTCACCATTTCTGCCTCAGGAATTTTCCTATCAAGGTGCCACAATCACCAATAGCAAGGAAAAGAAGACACATCTGGCTTAAGATCTTGTCTTCAAACCACACAGTAGATCAATTAGCTATTTTGGTCAATGATGTTAAAAAAAGATCCAAATTATGTAGAAAATGAGAGGAATTAAAACCAACAGTAAGATCAATGGAAAAAAGCACAGAGTCTTTCAAACTTCGATATTGACCCAAACAGGAATACAAGATTAATATTTTTATTAGTTATTTAGCTAATGCTGAATACGAAATACATGATATAAAATCCCAAACAGTACCAAGAGGTTTGAAATGAAAATTCTCCCTCATACCCAGTATAAGTCTGTTCTTGCACTGCTATAAAGAAATACCTGAGCCTGGGTAATTTATAAAGAAAAGAGGTTTAATTGGCTCACAGTTCTGCAAGCTGTACAGGAAGCATTGTGGCTTCTGCTTCTGGGGAGGCCTCAGGAAGCTTCCAATCATGGCAGAAGGCAAAGGGGGTGCAAAGCACGTTCACATGGCTGGAGCAGAAGGAAGACAGCGTGGGGAGGTGCTACATACTTTTAAACAACCAGTATCTTTAGAGAACTATCACAGGAACAGCACCAAGTGGATGGTGCTAAACTATTCATGAGAAAACTGCCCCCATGATCAAATCACCCCCCACCAGGCCCCACCTCCAACACTGAGAATTACAACTGAATATGAAATTTGGGTGGGAACATAGATCCAAACCATGTTACATCCCAACTCCTGCCATTTAGGTCTCCTTCCTAGAGGCAATTAATACCAATTTCTTGTGTCTTCTTCCAAAGATATATCGTGAATACAGAATCATATGTTAAAGTATTGTGTCTTGATACTTTATATCCTACTTTGATATTTTCTTTACAAATGTCAAGTTTATAACTATTGTCATAGACGGTAAATTATCCAAAGATATGTGATATTTTAATACCATATCAATTCATTTTTATAAATAATGTAATAATTCTTTTCCAGATAAGCAGATCTCATTTTAAATTTAAGTAAACATTTAAGAACTTATAGGAGTACATGACCTAATGTGTTTTGTAAATACCATAAGAGCCTGAATGAGACTTAGTCATCAATGGTTCTGCCATTATCTCAAATTTCTGATTCATTCTTCTGCATATTTCTTGTTCTGGTCTAGTTAAACAGAGAACCTCTTACTATGCCCATTATTCTCTTTTCTCAATCCCAGCTGTATGGCCTGGAACAATTTTTTATTGTTTCCCTGAAAATAATGTCCCATTCTATTCCTCAAAATATTTTAAAAACCAACCTCTTCTAAGAGATTAACCCTAAAACTCTCCAACCTTTGGAGATAATTTGGGATGACTCAAGAATGCTATGAATTCCTTATCCTTGCTGTATATTACCCCATTTTTCCTCCAAATCTGAAGCCAATCATCCCTTTGAATCTTTCAGTTTCAAAAGACAATACATTCTCTTCAATCTGTAAACTGGTTTGAATTGAGTTGCAACATTACTAATACAGATACTTTTTTATGGCTAGGTTCTCCCTCCCACCAGACCCAAAAAGGCCCCCTAAAGCTTTCACTCATTTACATTTCCTACTTATAAAATGAGATTAAGACTATTACCTCTTCTGCAGAACAACTGTTCACATACAGAATACAGTTGTACCAACTACACATCAATGCCTTTTCTTGTCCAGGTTAAACTCCTGTAGATTCACCAGCTTTTCCTTGTGTAACATAGTCTTTCTCAGTCTTTTAGCTAAGATCAAATGTGTATATATGGTACAATTTCTAGGTATTTCATCGTCTTGACTGCCCTTAGCTTAACAATGTCTGTCTCGATAAGATTCCCATAACCAAACAAAATGTTCCATCACAGAGTAAACTAAGATTGAGTGTACATTGCTGGCTTGGGTCTCTTGAGCACAAAGCAATAACAGTTGGTGGCCATTTCCCAAGCATGATAGTTAATTTTAGGTGTCAATTTGACTGAATTCAGGAATACCTGGAAACTTGGTAAAGCATCATTTTTGGGTGTGTCTGTGAGGGTGTTTCCAGAGAAGATCAGCATGTGAGTCTGAGTGGAGAAAGTGAGGAACATCTGCCCTCAATGTGGGTGGGTACCACTGAATTAGCGGGGACCCCTGAGAGCACAGAAACAGAGAAAAGGCGAATGTATTGATCTATCTGTGAGAGCTGGAATACACTCTTCCTCTCTTGCCCTTGGACATCAGAACTCCAGAATTCCCAGCCTTTGGACTTCAAAACTTACACAAGCACCACTTCCCCTGAGCCCCCCAGGTTCTCGGAGCTTGGCTTCCCTGGTTCTGAGGCTTTCGCGCTAGGACAGAGCCATTCTAGCAGCATCCCATGGTCTCCAGTTTGCAGATGGCTTGTGGGACATCTTGGCCTCTATAATTGTGTGAGCCATTATCCTAGTAAATTCTCTATCATCTGTCTATCTGTCTGTCTATTTATCTATTTATTATCTATCTATCTATCTATCTATCTATCTATCTATCTATCTATCCTATTTCTTCAGTCTCTCTGGAGAACCCTGACTAACACACCAAGTAAGGATAGGCCAGAAGTAAGGGACAATCCAAAATGCCAAATAAGGGGAACAGAGGGCAAGAATCGGACCTGAAACAAAGAATTGGTAATCAAGAATGATTACAATTGGAAAGTATTGGCCCGGTGCGGTGACCCACACATGTAATCCCAGAAATTCGGGAGGCCAAGGCAGAGCATATGAGGCCAGGAGTTTAAGACCAGCCTGGCCAACATGGCAAAACCCTGTCTGCACTAAAAATATGAACATTAGCCAGGTGTGGTGATGCATATCTGTAATCCCAGTTACTCAGGTGTGAGGCATGACAATCTCTTGAACCCAGAAGGTGGAGGTCGCAGTGAGCTGAGATTGTGCCACTGCACTCCAGCCTGGGCAGCAGAGTGAGACTCTATCTCAAAAAAAAAAAAAAAAAAAAAAAAGGGAAAAGTCTTCATCTGTTCTTGGTTACTTTTCCGTACGAAGTGAAGCCTGCATATTTCCGGTGATAGTAAAACACAAGGACACAAGGACAAGGAACTGAATATTTTTACAACATCCTGTCCCAGACATTGGTCAAGGAGATAAAAGTAAAAGGTGCTCAGCTGGATTGAACAAGACTTTTACTGCTTTAATATGTTGATTAATGTAGCTTCAGACAGAATTCATTTTTTTAATGGTGTATCACACTGTGGGCTCAGCTGACATTGTGGTCAACCAAAGCCATGAGGTCTCTTTTATATGAGCAGAAGCCATTAACAATACACAATTCTGCACTTGTGAAACTTATTTTTGCCTCTTTAGGGCAGGAATTTACATTTACCCATTAGCATTTCTTTTCTGAGTATTCCCCCTAGTTTAGAGGTTGAATGCTTTGGAGTTAGTCTGAGATTATAACTCAGCTCATTCATCTTTGGCTGTCTGCATTTGGGAAACTCCTTTTAACATTATTTGCTTAAATAACATTTAAAAAAATTAATCGTATTGATTTTGCCCCAACAGTCATTTTTCCATCTATCAACTTATTTACTCATTCATTCAACAAATACATGCCTTCTAAGTGCCAGGCAGTGTGTTAGATATGCAGTAAATGCCTTCTCTGGGGTCTTAAGTTCACTAATAAAATTGTTTTACAAACAGAATTCAAGGATCAGCCCCTGGACGCATCTCTTAACTGTAGCTTTTTCTCTAAGTGAGTAAGTAGATAGAAATCTATTAATGAAAATGTGGAGGCTGGGCATGGTGGCTCATGCCTGTAATCCCAGCACTTTGGGAGGCTGAGGCAGGCAGATCACCTGAGGTCAAAAGTTCAAGACTAGTCTGACCAACATGGTGAAAGCTTGTCTCTACTAAAAATACAAAAATTAGCTGGGCGTGGTGGCAGGTGCCTGTAATCCCAGCTACTTGGGAGGCTGAGCCATGAGAATCACTTGAACCCGGGAGATGGAGGTTGCAGTGAGCCAAGATCATGCCACTGCACTCTAGCCTGGGCAACAAGAATGAAACTCCACCTCCACACACACACACACACACACACACACACACAAAATGCAGAGAGTATGATTGTTGAACCTGATATAAATACAACTGAGTAGGCCGGGCATGGTGGCTCATGCTTGTAACCCCAGCACTCTGGGAGGCTGAGGCGGGTGGATCACTTGAGGTCAGGAGTTTGAGACCAGCCTGGCCAATGTGATGGAACCCTGTCTCTACTTAAAAGTACAAAAATTAGTCAGGCATGGTGGCACATGCCTGTAATCTCAGGTACTCAGGAGAATAAGGGAGGCTGAAGCAGGAGAATCGCTTGAACCCGGGAGGCAGAGGTTGTGGTGAGCCGAGATCACTCCACTTCACTCCAGCCTGGGCGAGGGAGTGAGACTCTGTCTCAAAATAAAAATAAATAAATAAATACAACTGAGTAAACTATTTTCCAGTCCATGGGCACATCTGTATACCTTTTTTTATTAAATGTCTCACATTGGGAAAACAAAACAGCTCAGGACCCAGTCAGTATGATTAATAGAAAAACACACACACAAAAAAACACAGTCGACATACATGTTTTCCTGATGAATGTACCTTTTTAGCCTATTTTTTTCAGAAAATAACAATTTTTAATATCTAAAACTGAAAACAACCCAATAGTAGAGACATTAATTGTGGTATATGAACTAATTGGAATAACAGCTAGCAATGAAAAGCAGCAAATTACAATAATCTGGATGAATCTCACAAAACAATGTCAAGGGAAAGAAGACAGACATAAAAATACACATAGTATTCCACTTATATAAAGTACAAAAACAGGCAAAAGTGTATACTGTTAGAAGTTGGTCTAGCAGGGAAGAGGGAGGTAGTGACTGGAAGGGGGCATGAGATTTAGCCTTTATTTTGCAGTAGTGGTCTTCGAAGTACCAATTCATGAACCATCCTGTTGTCATAACTTCAGACTTTCTCATAAAAATAAAACTTTTGTCCATAAAATATATACAAATACATAAAGGGGGCTAAAACACATTTTCCCTAAATGGCAGAAACACCGTCAAATTTACATTTAAGTTAGAAATGGTTACTTCTTCCTTCTTAAAATCCTTAGTCATCACCTCCATATCTTCTCAGGCCCAATATGCATTTTGAGATTGGTTGCATGACCCAAGTGTCTGGCAGCCTTTCTGCTAGACCAGCTGTCAATGACTGAAAAACAAGCAAGCTCTCAATTGCACAATATGTATCAAGTCATGCAGTTCTATAAAAGGAATACTTGATTTGATCTTCAGCAGCCAGAGTCAGGCAGCCGGAAGGTGATTATAACTATGTCCGGTATTTATATCAACCTCAATCATTCACTGTCTACCAACTGACTCTAATAAGATGCTCCCAACCATATATTTAATTCCCATGAATTACTTGTTGATTATCCACACTGCAGGTTATCTTCAATGAATTTTCTTTGTTCTGGGCCGGCTTCATCTTATTCTCTTCTAGATCACTTTCCCTATTGTCCAGCTGGTGTGTGCCCAACAGAAAAGGTGAACTAATCTTTATATCGGTGTAAATCAGTGGTTTCCAACTGGGAGATATTTTGGCTCCAAAGGGGACATTTGGCAATGTCTGTAAACATGTTTGGTTGCCACAAATATGGGGTGCTTTTAGTATCTACTGGTAGAAGCCAGAGATGCTAGTAACATCCTACAATGCACAAAACAGCCCCTACAGCAAAGACTTGTCCAGTCTAAAATGTCAACAATGTTGAAGTTGAGAAGCCCTCACCTAAGTGCAGATAAAATAGGGAAACAATTTACAATTAACAGATACACTTCAAATTGAAGTATGAGTGATTTGGAGGTTAACCTTTGTTTTGGATTCTCTATTTCACAGCTTCCCTCATGAACAAGGGTAATGGACATTGAATACATATTTATTATTTCTTGTGCATGCCTTTCGATGGTTATTTAAGTTTGTAGCCTTTGAATTAGGGTGTAAAAATGTCTTCTTTTCAAACAATTTTTTTTTTTTTTTAAGAGACAGGGTCTCATTCAGGCTGGAATGCAGTGGCACCATCATAGCTCACTGTAGCCTCGAACCCTTGGACTCCAGCAATCCTCCTGCCTCAGCCTCACAAAGTGATGAGATTATAGGTATGAGCCACCATGCCTGACTCCAAATAAGAAAGTTTAATGCTGATCATTTGTTCAATGGCTGGGGCACATTTATGGGCAGTAGAAATTCATGTAAAGAACTTCTTATACGGGCTTAACAAGGATTCTGGAAGATATTCTCAGTGTCAAATATTTTGGACTCTATGAGGGTCAAGCCTGTGGGGGTTTTTTTTTTTTATTTCTACATGTTTATCCAATTTTTGTATGTTCTTTATATGTCTCGAAGGCCTATTTCATTATCCTCCTTTGATTCTGATTGAGTCACTTGCATGCTCAGACTTCAGTTCTGCATGGCTGAACAAATTCTTGGCATGAACTTTACTTTTTCATCCTCACACTAAAAGCATGGTTAATATTGATAATTTTAATTGTTTTTCATATTTCTTTCAGTAGTGAGTTTGCAAAGCTCCCAAATTTCCATTTGTGTTGACAGCTCTCAAAATAGCTTCCTTATTTTAAGTGAATTCATTATTATATTTTATTTGGGGAAATTAAGTCAATGCAGTGCAAAGTTATCAGCAGGCTTTCTGTACACTGTTTCATTTCATTGCTCATCTGAACTTCAAACTCTATGTAGCTTACTGTATCCCAAACTTGAGCCTTCAGTATCCAAAGGGTCAGTCCAACGGTCTCAAAGAAACGTGTTCCTATTAATTGCTCATCTAAGAGTGAGTCACAGGTCTGGTTCAAAATTGAAACTCATAATAGCATCTAAGGGAGTGAACTCATTCTAGGGTCCTTGCAGGAACTCTGAGCCATGCCAGAAGATCCTAGTGGGTATAAATTCTACCAACCTTTAACCAGCACTCACTCCTAAGAACTTTGGAGTATGAGGAAGAAGTAAGGGTGTGTCGTAGAACTAATTAATGTGCTGCCCTTCCAGTATGCTAGCAAAGGATAAAATTTAAGCTTCCAAATTGGAAAAAGAATGTGTGAACCGACTCTGTTTTTTAAACTCAGGACCAAACCTTGGTCCTCTCCCTGGACCCTATAGACTCTGAATTGATGGATTTAGAAAGATAATTGGGTGATTCTTTTCTACATCATTTCCAAAAAGCTGCTAACCTTGCTTCAGAAAAATGTGTTCAAAATGCATGTTAAATTGCATCTTCTTGTTGACTTTGTCTCTAACCAAAGTAAATGTACCATAATGATCATGTTTAGCATGATGATAAAGTTAATAAGAATAATAATCATGTGAATGATTTCCGTGAAAACTCTGTTAATCAGGTTTTTTGTTTTTGTTTTTGATGGAGTCTCACTCTGTTGCCAGGTTGGAGTGCAGTGGCACGATCTCGGCTCACTGCAACCTCCACCTCCCGGGTTCAAGTGATTCTCCTGCCTCAGCCTCCTGAATAGCTGGGATTACAGGCGTGTGCCACCACACCTAGCTAATTTACATATTTTTAGTAGAGACGAGGTTTCACCATGTTGGCCAGGATGGTCTAAATCTCTTGACCTCGTGATCTGCCCGCCTCGGGCTCCCAAAGTGCAGGGATTATAGGCATAAGCCACTGTGCCTGGCCTAATCAGTTTTTAAAATATAGTGGAAACACAAAAATTTAAAAGTAAACATGGCAGACTTCTTAAGTAAACTCACAGCTGGAAAGTTAGGAAAGAATTTTTTATAACCATGGGGATGCTGTGTAACAAGTTTCTATATGACAATACTGTATAGAGCTGGCATAGTCAAATTACTGTAACAAGGAGGTGAAGAGCAGTGATTATGTCAAACAGACCTTGAATCAGACCCTGGTTTTGACACTTCACAGCTGAGTGGCCTTAAACTTTCTTAGCCTCAGTTTCTTCATATTCAAAATGGAGATAATAATGGTATTTATCGCATAGACTTTGGGGACTATTAATTGACTTATTGTGTGTAAAATGTACACATATTTTATGTTGAAAAACTCAGCCCCTCTATGTGAAAAAAATACATATGTTTAAAAAAATGAGGCCAGGGATGGTAGCACACGCTTATAATCCCAGCACTTTGGGAGGCCAAGGAAGGAGGGTCTCTTGAGCCCAAGAGTACGAGAACAGCCTGGGCAACATGGCGAAACCCCATCTCTAGAAAAAAATACAAAAATTAGCCGGGGCTGGTGGGGCTGCTTGTAGTCTTAGCTACTTGGGAGGCTGAGGCGGGAGAATTGCTTGAACTCAGGAGGCAGAGGTTGCAGTGGGCAGAGATCATACCACTGCACTCCAGCCTGGGAGACAAAGTGAGAACCTGTCTCAAACAAAAATAAATAAAAAGAAAAAAAGAAAAGAAAAGCATCAACTCATAGGCTTGTGGGAGAAAAAAGAAAAAAGAAAAACTCAGCCTCTCAATAAATATTAATTTATATTTTTTACTGTTATACACCAAGCAAGTAATAATGTTTTGGATACTAGTCTAAAGAACATAGGTGAAGTATGGCAAGATCATGGTCCACAAGAAGTTTCATTAAATCTAGGGATCATCTGCAGATATATATATATATATATATATTTTTTTTTTTTTTTAAGATGAAGTTTCGCTCTGTCGCCCAGGCTGGAGTTCAGTGGCGCAATCTCGGCTCACTGCAAGCTCCACCTCCCAGGTTCACGCCATTCTCCTGCCTCAGCCTCCCAAGTAGCTGGGACTACCGGTGCCTGCCACCACACCCGGCTAGTTTTTTGTATTTTTAGTAGAGATGGGGTTTCACCGTGTTAGCTAGGATGGTCTTGATCTCCCGACCTAGTGATCCACCCGCCTTGGCCTCCCAAAGTGCTGGGATTATAGGCGTGAGCCACCGCGCCCAGCCCATCTGTAGTAATATTTTTAACTCCTTTATGTAGTTTTTAAATTGTGGTATAATATGCATAAAACACATTATTTTAACTATTATAAATTGTACAATTCAGTGGCATTAAGTACATTGACAAGGTTGTGAAACAATCACTATGCATTTCTAGAACTTTTTCATCATCCCGAACAGAAACTACACCCATGAAACAGCAATTCCACATTTGAGTGGTCATTTTAAAATGAATATTTTATCTTTTTATGTAAAGGAAAGAAAATTACCTTTTTAGCATCATTTGAGCATATTATCACATAGAAAATGAGAAAATAGAGATAAAAACGAATGAAAATGAAATCACTTTAAATTTCACTCTCCACAAATAAGTAGCTTCGATATTTTGTGATATGTGGGAGCTAAGCTATGAGATGCAAAGGCATAAGAATGATACAATGGACATTGGGGACTAGGGGGAAAGGGTGAGAGGAGAGGGAGGGATAAAAGACTGCAATGGGGACAGTGTATACTGCTCCAGTGATGGGTGCACGAAAATCTCGGAAATTACCACTAAAAAACTTATTCATGTAACCAAACACCACCTGTTCCCCCAAAACCTATGGAAATAAAAATAAATAAAGTCTTGTGGGAAAAAAAAAAGAATGAGATTGGAGGTGTGGAGCTGAAACCAGAGATATCATACCACATTTATTAGGCCTTGGCCAACTCAGTGAAAGCTTGTCAACCTCACAAACCTAAATTGATATGAAATACTGACTTGAATAAACTATCCCAGTGCCCTGGAAAAAAATTTTTGTGATATAGCTGTCACTAGTTTTCCTCTTGCAAACATCTATATATGTAAAATGAAATCCTATTATGAATTCTACTTTCTAACCATTTAAAAAATCTTTTAACTAGATAAGCACATTTTAGCAGATGTGGTAGGTAAATAACCATGAGGAAGAGAGGCAGAGAACTACTTCTCCATTTTAAAAAGACTTTGATGAGGAAGCAGTGAGGGGATAAAAACCCAAATGACCTGTTTTCATGAAGACCATTTCATCGGAAGACTAATTCTTCCTCAATCTACAACTGTCATGTTCCTAAAAATTACTGTAACAATTTGGCCTAAAGCCTAATTGTCATCCTTCATGGTGTCTCAAAATGAACATAAATGAATGAAAATCTTTAAAAAATATAACACAAAACAAAACTAATAGAAATGACTCCCTAAAGGGAGGGAACAAGATAGTGGAAGAAGGAATGAAATGAGATTTTATTATCTAATTATTATTTATGTTATTATATAGCTATATATATTATATACATATTACATATATATGCAATTACATACATATATCATATTACATATATATCTATGTAGTCAGAGATATATTATAAGATGGTGGAGACTGCAGTTGAGCCATGATCACATCACTGCACTCCAGCCTCGGCAACAGAGGGAAACCCTGTTTCTAAACAAGTAAATAAATAAAATTGTATTTTACATATAAAACATTTATGTGACTTATATGGCCAATCTATATAATATACATCTTACGGCTGGAGCTGAACAATTGGGGGGAAGGGAGGGTGGGGCAGCTGGGGGCTGGCCAGGGAGCTCTCTCTCTTTGTCTCTCAAGTCCTGTATGTAATCACAGGGCCTCTCCAAGTGGTCTTTCCATGTGGGCTAGTTTGGCCTTTCCCGTACATGGTACCCTCAGGGCAGTCAGAATGCTCACTTAGCAGCTGATGTCTTTGAGAGCAAGTATTCCAGTGAACAAGGTGGAGGCTGTATTGCCTTATATGCCCTCACCTGGGAAGTCACACAATATTATTTCCTCTGTACTCTATTGGTTGAAACAGAATAAAAAACCAGCCCATTTTCAAGGAGAGGGTTCATAGATTGCACCTCTCGGTGAGAGTAATGTCAAAGAATTTGTGGACAGATTTTTAAACTGCCAGCCATAGCATCCTTAAAAACCTCACAACAGTACCCAATTCAAAAGGCCACAAAAGAATGGACAGTCTACATATCATGGTTACTTACAAGTAGGGACTTTTCTGATTCCCAGGCCCATGGAACAAATAATTCCTCTTAGAATTGCATATACCGCATGGATTTATCTAAAACATCATAACTTGATATCTTTTAAGTTACTTTATGACTTATCACATGTGAAACGCCCAGCCTAGTACTGGGTCCATAATAGACACTCTGTAAATATCGATGATAGCTGACACTTGTTTGAATTCCTCAGAAGTTTTTACTGATTGAGCACACTATTAATAAATAGTAGTTTGTGTGATCTCATGATTCTCTGAAAGACTTGATGGAGTTACAGTTTGAAAGAAGAATGGACCTTTAGAAAACTAAAATTCAGTATAAAATGTTGCAGTTGGCTGATGTTGAGTGATAACAAGAGAATGGGTAGACCAGAAAAGTGCCATTTTTCTCTGTTTGTTTGTTTGTTTGTTTGTTTGTTTGTTTGTTTTTTTTTCTGAGATAGAGTCTTACTCTGTCACTCAAATGGGAGTGCAGTGGTGCGATCATGGCTTACTTGAACCTTGAACTCCTGGGCTAAAGCAATCTTCCCACCTCAGGCTCCAGAGTAACTGAGATTACAGGGGCATGCTGCCACACCTGGCTAATTTTTTAAAAATTTTTTGTAGAGATAGGATCTTGCTATGTTGACTATGCTGGTGTTGAACTCCTGCCCTCAAGCGATCCTCCTTTCTCAGCCTCTATTTTTACTTTCTATCAGCTTTCTTTTGCTACAGATTGCCTTTTGAAAAACTCTCCTGAGCAACAGAAAAAAAGGAGCATCTCCCTTATGTGAAGTATCAATGTATCATGCCAAAGCTTTTTAAAGAATACTAATGATGGTTAGAATCCAGTCTGTTTAAAAATATTTCTGAAGATTAAGCAAAACATAAACCAGATTTTTGAATCTAGGGTATTCCTTTGGCTTATAAGTAACCTCAGATTTTCTGTTAAGTCTGAAATGTCAAAAATGAGGTGTTAGACACAGTAATTCATTTTGTTATGTAAATTAGTGTGTAATTTCCCAAACTGACAGAAATGTTAGATAATACCTATAGCTATTCAAAGAAAGAAAATCTAATATTTTACTACAATAGAAGTTCCCTTAAAATTACAAGTCACATAAACAATGGGTAATTATAAATTGTGTGTGTTTATTTATTAAAATACTCATCAATTATAATTGATGCTACTACATTACCTAATAAAATTACAACATAGTGTTCTAACTCTTCACTAATATACGTTGCCAACAATTACATAAATTTCAGTGCTTTTACTTTTCCTATTTAGTGAGTTTTATTTACCTCAGAATATTTGTGGAATTGATATCTAGCTCCACGTATCTTGATCTAAGAAGCTCAAGAACTCTGTGTACCCAATCAGTCAATTATCATGTATCATAGGGCACAAAATTTCAGAGGTTCAAAGGCTGTTGACTGAATTCAACTGTGCTTTTTATATCACACATACCAAAAAAATCTCAAAAATTGCAAACAGATGACTCTAGAACTATATGAAAGTCTCTTCACATTCTCTTCAAAATGACCTTCTAAATCATGTCCTATAAGAAAACTGCTTTTCTTAATGGAATTTTATGAAAATTAATAATAGGCCTGAAAAAAAGAGAAGTACTACATATACTTTATTACATTCTTTGTGGAATATGTTCTGGAAAAATAGAAGGCATTACAGAAATCACTTAACTGAGGAAGAAGTTCTACTCTGCACAAAACTCCCATTGATGTCAGTGGGAGTTCTGCGAATCCAACAAATGTTGAATTTGACCCTGCAATGTTTAAACTGCAATCCTCCTTGCTCTTGGCAGAGCCTGACTTCCCACTGAAAGGCGTTGTGGTCCGTGCTGGGATTACACAGCAGGTTAATAGTCTGGTTTTTCACTTCTTCTGGGGCAACAGATGAAACACATAATACTTTCTTTTAGGGCTATTACATACTTTTAAACACAAAAGACTTTAAATGAGGTGGTGTGAGAAAGTAAAAGGTAGAATCTGTGAATGGAAACTTCTGTTGCGAATGATTTTTATACTATCTTCTCCACTCGTGCCTGAGAAGCATCCATGAGTCCTATTTACATTAAAGGAAAAGGGAAGAATACCAAGATCTTAGAGACCACTTAGTATATCAGTATTGAAAATCAGCACTGAGTGAGCTATGTTCACTCTGTTTTTGTTATATTCCATTATACACATATAAAGAATGGTTACCAGCAAGATCCCAATACAATTGTTTTTTGGTAAAATAAGACGGTATGATTATAAATAACGTTAAGAAAAAACACGTTTTTACCACAAGGTAAGATACTGCAGAACCAAACTAGAGTGGCTCATTTTCCACTCAATCTCACAAGAAAAGACGTGACTCTAGTTATGGATCTAGCATAATCACGTATTGCTGCTACCCAAAAATGAGTATTACGTTCTGGAGCAAAGGCCTTGAAATCACCCAGTCTATATAGTTATACTCAGGCACTTCAATAACAACATAATCAGGGTCTTATTTTTAGCTGTTGGTATTCAGTGGAATTATTTGTCCTCCTTTGTATACTTTGTAAATGCTTTTTTTTTCTATAGCACATACATATTGCCCTTATGGAGAGGAAATAATGAAAGAAAGGGATCAGCTTTTGTTTGAAAGGAGCAGAAGAAGAGGAAGATGAAAAAACAGGAAGTATTTCAAGTTGAAATTAAAACTTTTTGTTTTTATTTGACAGAAGATTGTGGATTTTTTAAAAAAGCAAACCTCAATGATTAAAAGTGAAAATGTTGGCTTATACATGGTGTGAGAAATCTGCTATTTCAGGCATTAAACATAGTTACAGGTTTACATATAGTTTATGGTTGGGGTTTATGCTCTGGTCTTTCAGGTTGCTGGGTTCATATTCCAGCTCTGCAACTTCCTAGCTACATAGTCTTGTACAGGCAGGTTATCTATTAACCAGCATCCTAATTTATTATTCTGATAGGAATGTATTGAAGAGGAGGAAGGCTTGGGAGAAGTTTACAGACACTGAGCTGTGTTGGTTGGATCAGCTGTAGAGGCTTGGGCTCTCAGGCATCAGATGCTTGCTTGCACAGGTAGCTGAGAAGGACACTTGGGAACCATGAGCTTCAGGGTCTCAGGGCAGTTTCAGAATGGCCTTCTGTTTCATTAATTCTCTACCCAGGAGGCTCCTGGTGCTGCAGGATCCTCTTTCCAGGGGAAATCAGACTCACTCAGGAACTGAATGGCCTCTAGCAATTTTCTTTCTTTTTAACTAATTCAGAACTTGTTACTGTTTTATTATTTTTTATATTATAGATTTAAAAGTTTTAAATCCATACATCTTTTAATGTTAATGCCATTCATTTAAAAATATTTATCTAAAATTTTTCTTATGTTTACATTATATTGAAATCCATTTCATGTTCTGGTTTTTATGAAAATTTAACCCTAAATCTTTTTTTTCCTCTACTTGCTCTTTTTCACAATTTTAACTCTCACATCTCTCTCTCATCTTATTTTCTACAAACATTTCAATCTTTTAAAAAGATGTTATTTCAATTCCTAGTTTTAGGTCTGTTTTAATCCTTTTTTAAAAATTTTTATTGATTTATTTTTTGAGATGCAGTTTTGTTCTGTTGCCCAGGCTGGAGTGCAGTGGCATGATCTCTGCTCACTGCAATCTCTGCCTCCCAGGTTCAAGTGATTCTCCTGCCTCAGCCTCCCAAGTAGCTGAGATTACAGGTGCCTGCCACCATGCTAGGCTAACACACTGGCTAATTTTTATATTTTAACTAGTGACAGGCTTTCACCATGTTGATCATGCTGGTCTTGAACTTCTGACCTTCAGTGATCCACCTATCGCGGCCTCCCAGAGTGCTGGGATTACAGGCCTGAGCCACTGTGCCCAGCCTGTTTTAGTCTTTTAAAAATTTATGTTGCTGGATGTGGTGGCTCACGCCTGTAATCCCAGCACTTTGGGAAGCTGAGGCAAGCGGATAACCTGAGGTCAGGAGTTCGAGAGCAGCCTGGCCATCATTGCAGAACCCTGTCTGTAATAAAATTACAAAAAAATTAGCTGGGCATGGTGGGCCAGGCGCCTGTAATCCCAGCTGCTTGGGAGGCTGAGTCAAGAGAATCACTGTAACCTGGGAGTTGGAGGTTGCAGTGAGCTGTGACTGTGCCACTACAGTCCAGCCTGGGCGACAGAGTGGGTCTCCATCTAAAAAAAAAAAAAAAAAAAAATTATGTTGAGCCTAATTTTTTCCCTTCTTCTACCTGAGCCCATATTTTTTCTCTATTACTTGTCTTTATAATGGCTGACAGGAAGAAATTCAAGGAAGTGTGAAGAGTGGATAAAGTCCATATTATAAATAGAGGCAGAAAGAGAAGATTTTCTTCCTCTCTCTCTCCCTGACTCCTGCAGCTATTCCTGCACTAGCCTCCTTAGATCCTTCCACAGTATTCTTTAGTCCAAATAGAACCTTAATCCACTTAACCTGGGAGAATTTGAGAGTTAATTCCCTTCACGGACTTAAATCCATTACACAAACAGCACTTTTGATTTGCCAGAACTATTTGCTGCTATCTCACACTGTTCAGTCCTTATTTAAAAATTCATGGTTTCCAAAGTATACAATTATTAGAATTGGGCAAAGTATATAATTATTGGAATTTGGGCAAACTATGGCAGATACACACCCAGAAGCCAGGTGGTCTGCCTAGAGGAATATACTCAAGGAGGGGTTCACTAGGATATGCCCAGGTCTGACCCTTTTGAGATGGTGCTTCCTTAAATATTCCATGCTTCCTCACAAAGTTCCATGAACTTCCCTACTGACATTCATGGAGAGTGGCACCAGAAAGACTCTTGTCTAGTTTCAGGGACCATGTTTAAACCGGTTTAATTCCAGCCCACGGTCATCAGATTAGTTCACTTCCCTTTCTGTTCAGGTCATGGGAGCACCCTTTAATTATAGTCCAGTGGAGTTCTTTTTGCTTGAGAGAACTGAAAAACAATCACCACCCCAAATACAATAACAGCTGAAGCTGGCTAGAGTTTCATTATCATTTCATTTCAAATGGGGTTATTCCTCACCTAGGTTTTTAAAGCCCCTATACGTTTTCAAATATTGATTGGCTCTTTATACATATTTTTTGTAAACTTTCAAAATGTCTTTTGTAAATAGTTTAATTGGATTTTGTAAATAGTTCAACTGGATTGTTATTTTCTTCCAGACTTACAAGAGCTCTTTGTATATATGGATATAAATTGTTTCTTATATTGTTTCTAATGTTTTAACTTTGTTTGGTGTCTTTTGCCAACAGAAGTTTTAAACATAGTTCTGTCAAACTTTTCTTTGGTGGCTTCTGGGTTGCTCCATGTTTGGATTGCTATGTGGTAACAATGTGGCATGGTTGAACATACACTGAGGTGAGAGAGAACGGAGTTGTAATTATGGTTTTGCCACTAACCAGTAGAGTGACTTTGGGCAAGTCTTCAAACCTGTGTTCGCTCAGCTATAAAATGCAGTTGAAGTAGAAACAAGATGACCTCTGAGGTTTCTTCCTGCTTATTCATCCACTACTGAACATTCTCAGATTCTAGAGTTTTAAAAGCTTATTTTCTTTAAGTAGGCCGATCATTCTCCCTGAAACGAACATTTCTCATTTGCCTAGTGACATTTTCATAGTGTAAAATCTAGCTAGTGTCAGAATTATCAAAATTTCTGAATTTTTGGCATCTGGATTAATAATAAATTTTTGTATAAGATTTGGTGAGTTTATGCTTGTTTTCTCTTACAGGTTATAGCATAGGCTTTATACAGAATAGATACTGCATTTAATATGTAATCTAAAGTATGTATATTATGGAGCAACTAAGTCATGGACATTTAATATGGCTTATTATATTTTATTGATGATAATGAATTATAGTCCTCTTGATACAAGAAAAAAAGGATAGCTTTTACTTGTGTAGTGTTGATAGTGTGCTTTCACATTCATCATCTCGTTTGGTGCCCACAATAATCCTATGAGAAAGATTAGAGGACTTATTCTATTTTATAAATCATGAAGCATTACACAAAGAGATTAAATGATTTATCCAAAGTCACCAGCCAGTAAATGCTAATATCAGTGCCCATACTTTTCTCTCTTTCTTTCCTTCTCCCCTCCCTCCCTCTCTTCCTCCCTCCTTCCTTCCTTCCCTCCCTCCCTCCCTCCCTCCCTCCCTCTCTCCCTCCTTCCTTCCTTCCTTCCTTCCTTCCTTCCTTCCTTCCTTCCTTCCTTCCTTCCTTCCTTCTTCTCTTCCTCCCTTCCTTCCTTTGAGACAGAGTTTCAATCTTGTTGCCCATACTGGAGTGCAATGGTGCAATCTCGGCTCACCACAACCTCCGCCTCCCGGGTTCAAGCAATTCTCCTGCCTCAGCCTCCTGAGTAGCTGGGATTTTAGGTGCTCACCACCACTCCCAGCTAATTTTGTATTTTTAGTAGTGATGGGATTTCTCCATGTTGGTCAGGCTGGTCTTGAACTCCCAACCTCGAGGTGATTCAGCCGCCTTTGGCCTTCCAAAGTGCTGGGATTACAGGCATGAGCCATCACGCCCAGCCACCCATGCTTTTCTTAAAGATGATAATATTGATGAGAAAAAATATATTGGTTAGGTTTAATTACTACAGAAGACAAAATAGAAATATCAGTTATCTACAGGGTAGGGTGGTGAGATATAGGTAAATGAAATAAAATATCAAGAATAAACAGTATTTCTATTAATAGCTTGGTATGCTACATACCAGGAAATACGACAGATATACTATATACAGTTTTGTATAAGAAAACAAAAAGCCTCAGAGGGAATTTCAAGAGGTAGAAAGAACCATCCATCTTAGAGAAAAACTAGAAGAACAAAAGAATTGAAAGTAAATTAGAATTGAAAAACCATCCATCTTAGAGAACCATTCATCTTAGAGTAAAACTAAAAGAACAGGAGGATTGAAAGTAATTAAAAACTAAGGAAACAAGAGCCAGGCATGGTGGCTCACACCTGTAATCCCAGCACTTTGGGAGGCTAAGGTGGGAGAATCACTTGAGCCCAGGAGTGTGAGACCACAGTGAGCTATGATCATGACACTACACTCTAGCCTGGGAAAAATGCTAAGAAAACTAAAATAATAGATCTGAAGCTAGAGAAAAACAGAAGGGAGAGGAAATATTTAAAAATATGTTTTAATTTAGATCAGCATTTTTGAAGGAAATTGACAGCATTTATAGTCACTTCCGAGAAAAATAAATTTCATCCCAAGGGAATGAAGTATGTGTGCCAAAGTATATTCAGAATTATTTTAGAAAATTCAATGGAAAAATATCATTTTCCAATACTGATTAAATCAGATGTAGGTGAGATTTGTCCAATAGTCTGCTTATGATACAGTAGTTTTTGACAATACAGAGAGAATTTATCTGACTTTATTTATTTATTTATTTATTTATTTATTTATTTATTTCAGACAAAGTCTCGCTCTGTCACCAGGCTGGAGTGCAGTGGCGTGATCTCGGCTCACTGCAACCTCCGCCTCCCGGGTTCAAGTGATTCTCCTGCCTCAGTCTCCCGAGTAACTGGGACTACAGGCGCATGCCACCACACCCAGCTAATTTATGTATTTTTAGTAGAGACGGGGTTTCACTATGTTGGACAAGATGGCCTTGATCTCTTGACCCCATGATCCACCCGCCTCAGCCTCCCTAATGCTGGGATTACAGGTGTGAGCCACCTGCGCCTGGCCTACTCTGACTTTAAAATAGGAATGATGTGATGCTTAACTAGTAAATACAGTTTTTATGTAACATAGAAGTAGAAGTCTAAATAAACTTCTTTTGTTGATTTAATACTGCTCTGATTTGGAAAGAGGTATGCATATTGTAATATGATAGAAATAGATTATGATTCATACTAGGGAGGACTGAAGAGGAGAAGTAAATCAGAAGAAGGCACAAAGTTGAAAATTATTAGTTTGATCATTTGCCTCAGTTGGTCCAGGACAGTCTTGGTTTTACATTTGTTGTGCCTGTGTAATTATTTTTTATTGTTATTATTATTTTGAGACAGGATCTCACTCTGTCACCCAGGCTGGAGTGCAGTGGCACAATCTCAGTTCATTGCAACCTCTGACTTCTGGGCTCAAATCCTCCCACCTCAGCCTCCCAAGTAGCTGGGACTATAGGCACCCATCCTATATCCAGCTAATTTTTGTATTTTTTGAAGATATGGGGTTTCACTATGTTGCCCAGGCTGGTCTCAAACTCCTGGATACAAGCGATCTGCTCACCGTGGCCTCCAAAAGAGCTGGGACTATAGGCATGAGTCACTAAGCCCCACCCCTGTGTAATTATTAATAATGTCTTCGTTCACTCTCAAAGTGTCCTAGTTTGGATGACAGACTATATGGTCACCTTAGAAATAATGGAAGCATAGTACATATTATTGGTGCCTTTAAAAGTACATTACTAGGCCAGGATCGGCCCAATAGTTACTAGTCTCAGTAACTCAGGAAGCTGAGGTGGACTCAGTAACTCAGAACCGCTGGAGCCCAGGAGTTCTAGGCCACAGTGTGCTATGACTGTGCCTGTGAAGAACCACTGCAGTTCAGCTTGGGGCAACATAGTGAAACCCTTGTCTCTAAAAAAAACAGTGTAGTACTAGTGATAGCTAATACTTTTGAGTCTGCCAAGCACTGTGATATTGCGTTAAATACTTTATGAGCATTGTCCCATTTAGTTTTCCTAATAATCTGTAAGGCAGTATTATAATCCCCTTTCTAGAGAAGAGGAAGCTCAAGTTTATGTTTATAGATATTCAGGAACTTGCCCAAGGTCACTCAAGTAGCCAAGTTTCTAATTCAAGCAGTCTTGTTTCAGAAGCCACACAAATAATCACAATGCAATATTTATTTCTCTCCCCACATTAAAAAACTTCATAATACATCTGAAAGAAATTCAACTTTGATAATTTACAAAATATATAGCATAGAAAAAAAGATTATTAAGCATAAAGAGGGAAAAAAATATCAAAAGTTTTCCAAAAGCTTTTCACAAATAAAGGCAGACTTTCCATGCAATGCATAAAATATGTTAAAAAAATATGCTTGAAATGTCGAAACATGTTATGGGAGAGGTGATTCCATTCTCAAAGTATTACAGAATCCATAATATTGGTTCTTGCATGTACAGCCTCTCTTGAGCCAAAGAACTTCTTTCCTGAAGACTTGCCACCCTAACCTCCTGGCCTCTCTATCAAGAGACTAAGATGGAAGTAAAAAGGGAGAAGTCGGCCGGGCGCGGTGGCTCAAGCCTGTAATCCCAGCACTTTGGGAGGCCGAGACGGGTGGATCATGAGGTCAGGAGATCGAGACCATCCTGGCTAACACAGTGAAACCCTGTCTCTACTAAAAAATACAAAAAACTAGCCGGGCGACGTGGCGGGCGCCTGTAGTCCCAGCTACTCGGGAGGCTGAGGCAGGAGAATGGCGTAAGCCCGGGAGGCGGAGCTTGCAGTGAGCTGAGATCCGGCCACTGCCCTCCAGCCTGGGCGACAGAGCGAGACTCCGTCTCAAAAAAAAAAAAAAAAAAAAAAAAGGGAGAAGTCAAATCCCTATTAAAAATACACGTTATAGTGCATTTTGATGTAATTGATCCAATGCTTCTAGACTTCATTAAAATCTAACCCTATTCTAGCCTGAAGATTCACTTTTCCCAAACACTACTCTACTAAAAACTGTTTTAGGTAACCAGTTCTTTACTAGGGGTCTGGTAAAGGAGAAAAGAAGAATTATCATCCCAAATTTGTCCTTGTCCTCTATTTTTGTCTCCTCAATGCTCTTATGCAGGTGCTTGGCTGGTATGGGGAAGTGATGGGGTATCTTTTTTAAAACAGTGGATGGGCTCTCTCTTAGAGCAGCTTTTTCCCCCTATGAATGCTGTGTACATTCCCTGGAATGCTTAAGGCCTTAAGGCTTTCCTTCAGTTGAAATGGCTTATCTCTAGCAGACAGTAATTCCTTTTCTGAGCCCAGCCATTGGGAAGAGGAATCCCAAAGAAAAGATTTTCTGCCTTTCACAGAGAATCATTCAGAGATTCACAACAGGGAACTTGAAGCTATACTATCAATAAACATTAGTTAACTTACTCTCTAAGGTGGTCTTGGAATTCAGTTAATTGTTCCAGAATCACAGGCAGCCTTGTTTAAGGTGGGCTTTTATTTCTTCTTTAATCATAACTGAAAAAAGTTAAGTCCATCTTAGTGTAACGTCCTGCGGGAGGATTTTCAAAGGAAACTAATCTGTAAAGCATGGAATGAGAGTACCTTCTAGAATAAATGGAAGATTTGACTCTATCTGTGTGTGCTGCTTATATGAAACAAAACTAAATACTCAGTGATTAATAACAAAGATGGATTGTTGTTTGTGATTGCTGAATACTCTGATTATATACCTGCCATTTCACCCTTCCATATGCGCACAGATGCAAAATTCCAGAGAAAATACTTTATAGATTATCAAAGAAATATTTCACAAAATAGATTACTACAGTTGACCTTTGACCTCACAGGGTGGACTGCATGGTTCAACGCAAACTTTTTTAGTAAATATATTGGACTTTTTTTGAAGATTTGCGACGATTTGAAAAACTTGCAAACTGTGTAGCCTAGAAACACTGAATTTTTTTTAAGTTATGTATGTCACGAATGCATAAATATGTGTAGACACTAGTCTATTTTTATCATTTACTACCATAAAATATAAACAAACCTATCATAAAAAGTTAAAATTTATCAAAATGTAGGCATACACTTACAGACCAAACATGGTGCTATTTGTAGCGGAGAGAAATGTAAACAAATGTAAAGATACAGTATTAAATCATAACTGCATAAAATTAACTGTCATACAAACTGTACTGCTGTAATAATTTCGTAGCCACCTCTTGGTGCTATTGCAGCAAACTTAAGTGTTGCCAGCATTTGCTTTAAGCTGTGTAATGCTAATCATCTCTGAGTGAGCAGTTCATCTCTCCAGTAAATTGCATATTGCAGTAAAAAGTTATCTCTCATGGTTCTCACATATTTTCCATCATGTTTAGTGCAATACTGCAAAACTTTAATAAAACACTATGGCTTCTATACGAAGTGTCACTGGTGATGCTGGAAGTGTTCCCAGGAAGCAAAGTCATGATAGTACAAGAAAAAGTTGAACTGCTTGATATGTACCATAGACTGAGGTCTGCTATTTCGGACAATTCATCTCGTAAAGAGACAATGTAAACTTATGGTATTGACATTACTGTGAATGTAGTTTCTCTTCCTTATGATTTTCTTAATAACATTTATTTCTCTACTTATTGTAAGAAGACAGTTAATAATACATATAAGATACAAGAAATGTTATGTTATCAGTTAGGCTTCTGGTCAGTAGTAGGCTTATTAGCAGTTGTTCAGTTTTGGGAGAGTCAAATGTTATATGCTCACATAGTTGGCCGGTGCCCCTAAATTCCATATTATTCAAGGGCCAACTGTATTGATAAGTGTATCCTGGATTCCATCCTCTTTTTTTTTTTTTTTGTAGAGACGAGGTCTCGCCATGTTGTCCAGGCTGATCTTGAACCCCCGGGCTCAAGCAATCCTCCCGTCTCAGCCTCCAAAGTGCTGGGATTACAGGTGTGAGCCACTGCAACCGGCTGGATTCCATCCTCTTAAGGCCAGTGTATTGGGGGCTCATTTTCACAGTATGAGTAAGCAGGACTTATTTAGCCATCAAAAGGGTCCTTTTATTTCCTGTAATCCTCTACTCTCTATATATCGCTCCAAGGAATGAGACTACATTTCCCTCTCCTATCACCTCAGCCTCAGCACATGTTATCTCTATTTTTCCCTTCCAGCAAAAGCTGTTTTAGGGAAACAACCTGATGAATTAGGTGTAAATGACTAACAAGGCTTAAAATATTACTTTTCCCAGGATTATGGTTTTGTGCTAGAGAAAAAAACTGCTTAAAGGGATAACACTCTAATGGCAGAATTTCAGGTGAGTTGGAGGGTTTTTAGTTATAGGTACTTTTCTAGTCTGCCAGCTTGGTCCTGAGTATGAGTTTAAATTTTAAAAAGGTTAGGACCAGGGCAAGTCTTAGCCTAAAGCAGTGGCCTGATCAGTTGTTTAAGTTTTGAGAGGAGGGTTAGGTTTACTCGAATCTATGGCATCACATTTAAAGGGGTCTTGAATCAACCTGAAATTAGAGGCAACACTGGAATCCCAGAATCTAGCTGGTTTTCCACTAGTATGGGAGATATTCCATCCTGGGACCCTTAAGCATTCTGAAAGGAGAGTGACCCTTTCAGTTCAGAGCTATGCCACTGAGTTCTGATCAGACACAAAGCGGTTTTTGAAAATGGAACAAGAAATATTCCTAGCGATGATTACAAATAGCTTGTACAATATGCTAACTTTAGCTTTTTATGCAATGGTTAAGATTCATTTTCACATAAAATAGATATCCAGCTTGGTAACACTGGCATAGCTGCTGTCATTTCCTAGCTTCCAGCGAATGCTCTTACCTCTAATTCAGCACTGAATCTATCTGAACACTTCAGTACTACCTGTAAATCTTCAACTTCTGCTCTATGCTAAATAACCTAATACCTGTATTAATTCCAGCAGTTCTTCAAGTAGTTAAAAATGCTCCCAATCTGAATAAAATAACTTGAATATCTTCGGCGTTATTTCAAGTGTTTGTAACTAATGTCAACTCATTTTGATAAATAATTACTTGGTGGAATTTACGCACTCTTTCCATTGGCAAGCCAAAAAAAAAAAAAAAAATGGTCTGTAGGGGATATAGCTCTTTATTCAAACTTGGTAATAAATAATTATCTCTGGAATACAGACGGAAGAACTGAACCAGGGACTTCAGGGACCCAGAGGCTAATTATCATCACTGTACACAGTTAAGTACAGCAGAGAATGGGGGTGGCGAATGGTTTGCTCCGCTATACCCTCCTTCTCTGGGTAAAACAAGGCCGTCTTTTCTGTGAACATATTTAAAGCAAGAACTGCAAAAACTGTACAATGTTATGGTTGAGGCTTTCTATTTGCCATATGTGTTGACAGAATGCTTAAGAGTCTCTCTCCGCAATAAACGCAAACCCTGCCAGGCTGGATTATTAGGGCCAGCGCAATTCAACGACTGCACCACCACCGAACCGCTGGGGTTGGAAGCCTGCGTCGCATCGGAGCGTACCCATGTTTCCTCTAACAAAGGCACGATCTTGAGGCCATTTCGCGGGCCCTTTTCCCCCTCCCAGCGCCAGCTTTGTCTCCCCGCCGGTGTCAGGCTGGGACTTGGAGGAGGCTGAGCTGCGCCGTTGGGGAACAAGCTCGAAGGGCGGGCGTGGGAAGCTGCGCCGCGCTGCCGCTGTGGTTTCCTGCGACCTGAGCGTGCCATTAGAGGAAGGTGGAGTGCTGCAGCTGCAAGAGATACCTGCTGCCTTCAAATCAGGGCTGGACTCCAACAACCCCTGTGCACCGATTACTGTCGTACAAAGAAACTCCATCGGCCGGGGCGGCGGAGGCCTGTGGGCTCTCTATCTCCCTGGCTGGGCGCGGGGCCGCTAGCAGACAGCAGGGTCAGCGTCGCCAGCGTTCCCCACCTTGGGGGGCTCAGAAGTGGGGGAGTGCGGGGTCGGGGAGCGGGCGGGAAGCGACAGGCAGGCCTCGGGTAGCCTGGGCTGGAGCGGGCCTCACGGCTTGCCTTTCACGGGAACCCACGGCCGCCGGCTGCCCCTCCCACAGCCCCCGGCCCACCGCCCCCAGCCGCCGACGTCGGCCCGCACCGCCCCCGCGCGCTGACTGGCCCGCGCCGGCCTCCTGCCCGGCTGTTGGCGGTTGGGGCGAAGCCGGCGGGAGACCGCCCCGCCCCCGCCCCCGCCGCGGAGCCGCGGCGCGCAGCCTCTTCACCCGTCGCGGCCGGGGCGGTGGCGCTGTTGCCGCCGAGGCTTGTGAGGCAGTAACTCCCCTCCGCCCCTGCCCCATTCCTCCTCCTTTCTCTCCGCTCCCTCCATCCTCCCTCCCCTCGCGGTCTCTCGCCCGAGTGAATGTGGCGCGGCGGCGCGGGACGCAGACTCGGCCCCTGCCGCGGCCCCGCAAGCTCGTGAGAAGACAGAGCTGCCGCCTGCTCCCGCCCCCCTGCGCGTCTCGGGGAGCCACCGCCGCTGGGGAAGGAGAACTAGCAGGGCAGCGGAGGGACGGCGGCGGGAAAACGGGAGAGGGAGAAGAGGGTTCGAGGGCGAGTAGGGAAAGCGGGGAGGGACGGACGGAAGGACGGACGGCCCGACGGACGGCCCGGGCAGGGGGCCGCCATTGAGCCTGCCCGACTCCTCGGCTCCGGCTCCGGGTGGCGGCGGCAGCGGTGTCGCGGACGAAGGGCGCGGCAAGCTCTATCGAGACAATAACCCTGCCGCCCGGCTCTGGGGGCGGCGGAGAGGAAGCGGTGGCGGCCTAGCGCGGCCGAGGCTCGCCGAGCGCCCGGGCAGCGTCCTAGCCCCCGCCGGCCGGGTGCCGCTGCCGTCCGGTGTGCAGGGCGCGCCGGTTGCCCGGAGCCCGAGGCTCCCGGCGGCTGTCCCTTCCCTTCCCCCTCCCCGGTGTGCGCTGAGCTGGTTTTCCGGGTTCTCCTGGACGGAGCTGGATTCTGCTTCTCGCCGAGGCAGGAAGTGAGTTTCGCACTGCAATTCCGGGCAGTGTCACGAGTGAAAAGTTTTTTTTTTTTTTTTCGGCGGAGATCCTAGTTGGGGCTGGGAAACTCCTGCAAAACTAGAGACCAGGAAGCCAGCCCGCACCCCAACCCCCACCAAAGCCACCTACTCTTCTGCGGGAGGCCAGTCCACATCCGCTCTCACCCGAGAGAGAAATTCAGCTGGATCCAAAGTGACTAATGAAGGGAAGGAAATCATGTCAAGCGAAGCCTTGAAAAAGCTGCCCTGAGACGCTGTCCCGCCGAAAGGTAATTTTCACGAAAAGTGTCTCTGAGTCACAAAGTTCATGGGACTTTGTGACTCGGAAAAGAGATGATCCTTTAGTGTTTTTCACTTTTCTCCAAGTTACCCTAAATCCTCCTCTTTTCATATCGTAGCGGATAATAATTGAGGGGCTAAATAATCGAACTGCAACCCCCCGTCTCCCCTCTCCCCCCTCCCCGCCCCACCATCTGGACTTTGGATTTTTTGGAAGAGGTTGTAAGAATGCGGTGGGACAAAAAGTTTTCAGCAAGCCGAAGGAGGAGTGCCTTTGTTCACAGGGGCCAGAAGTGTTGGCTTTCTGGAACGTATAGAGTGTATATTAAGTTGCTCAGCCTGGCACCTTCTGTTTGAGAAGAAAGTTTGGTCGCTGCAGCGACTGATTTGCTGTTATTGAGATGGCTGCCGCGTTTGTTTATACTCATACCGATTATATTGGCGCTTGCGTTAATCGTATATAGAGGTTTTTATTTTTTTATTTCCAACTCTGATCAGTATATTTAGTTAGATTTTAGAAACCAAAAAATCTTGTCATTCTTAGTTGTTTTTCAGGATAATATATTTCTTTAGTTATGTGTAATTGTTTTTTTTCAGACGTTTAGCCCCTTATAACTTGTTTAATTAATTGAAAGCAAGTATCGACTAGACTTTTCTTGTAACTGATCCATTACGAAGAAAAAAGGAGTAAGGACTAATAATAGAGAGAGAGACATAATTAAACAACAATAACAACAACCTGTAAGACATTTGATAGGACTTCTGTGCAGTTCACAACAGACTATATGGGAAGGGAAGTAAAACGCTTGAAACGATTTTCAAGGGAATCACAGTGATTGTGATAAAAAGCTGTGCTTTTTGAGTAGTATGGTATTTACATTTTTGTGTTGGCCCAAATGTTTTTGGTCGGTTCTGCATAAATAGAGATAGGTTCTGCCTACATCTGTGGGGGCAGGATTCATGAAGCATGGCAGACATTCCACCAGTCAGAGCTATGAACACTTCTGAACCAATGGGGACTAGTTTTGATAGCAGCAAACCCAAACTTTTTTTCAGTGGTGTTTTAGTCTTTTTCTGTTTAGCTTTTTTTCCCAGTACTTTTGCGGTGCAGGGAGGTGAAATGCAATACTGTAGTTTTGAATATATATTGAATAAATTTGGTATCCTGTTGGTAGGTATATCCTGAATATATATTGATGATTAGATCGCCTATACCGTCTCACGTAATGACCGGAAATCCGAAGAGAGAGTTGATTTTCTTTAGTTCAAAGAGAAAAAATACGTTTAAAAGATCAGGATCAAATTATTTCACAATTTGTTCTTTGCTACTTCAGCTTCATTAAGTACATCTCCAAAGGCAGTCTTTTATTAATTACTGTAGTTTTGATTTTTTTTTTCCTCCCCAGGGCATGGTCTCAGGAGATTTTTTTTTTTCATTGTTGTTAAGATTTGTGAACCATCGAGTAATTCTTGTTAAGTCAAACTAGCTTTATCAAAGAATTTAAAGTGCACAACTTGTATACTTTATGATTTTGGAACGTATCATTAGGCTGCAAAAGAGTTTATTCTTGGGCATTTGAAAGAACTGAACAAAATAAATGGCATTGAACTTCAGTTTCCTTATATGGCTTATACTTGGCTTTAAAAGCAACAAAACCTTAATAGAGCAAGTCCTTTATAGAGAATTATCGCTTTATGAAGATGATTATTTATTAGTAAATTTTGTATAAAAAGAGTATTGTAGCACTTGAAAATGACTTTAAACCTCTGTTTTTAGATTTAGTTCTTGATTTTTTTTTCGGTGCAGACAACACATTTTATAAAGTGAGGTGTTGACCTTTGTGTTTCTTTTTTTCTCCTCAACAAGGCATAATGTACTTGTATTTTTCTTGGAATTCTGTTAGTTTATCACTGAATTAACTTACATTTTAGGTTTTATACTACTGTCAAACTATAAGTATTTTCGAAGCCTTGTTTAAACTGTGACAAAGGTTTGAAAAGAGGTTAAAAGAACAGTCATCAGTTAAAATATTTTTAAATGGCTTCAAAATTTGGATATTCTTCTTAGTATGGTGTGGATTTTCTAAGATTAAATTGGCAAATAGAGAGTACTTCCAAAGTGTATGTTGCACAAAATGCACACTTAAAGGCTCTGTTTATTGAAGGTAATCATGAATTTTCAGGACTTCAACTGATTCAAGTAGTACTTATGTTATGAAGTCTCCTTGCCATTTGAGATCAAACTCTTGTAAACTTTATGTATAAAAAACTTATAGAGGTACAAACATGGAAACCAAATTTTCATTGTATGCTCTTTCTTAATGAAGTGATAACTATAGATACATTTCACATATATCGTTGGTAAATCTCTAAAATTGATTGTTTTAGACATTGTTGGTATTGAACTATTAGTAGTAAATAGTAGTACCCTCTAAGAAATACGCTTAAAAATTTCAGAAAATAGGTATGTATTTCAAAATTACTTATTTGAAATAATTGCTTATGGATAATATGATTTAGACTTTAAGCTGCTTTTGTTTTGGAAATAGATTATGGCAGTACTTACATAGTATTTGGGATTATGCAGAATTTTAGTGATGCTGGGTAGCAATTTCTTTTTTTTTTTTTTTCGTAATTGCTGCTTATCCAGATTCTCCTTACAAACCCTACTTGGCTGCCTGCATTTTGACACTTTGCCTTGCTCATTCATTTCTCGAATCTGTTACATGCTTGCTTGCGTTTTCTTTTTCCGGGAATACATCTCTATTATAAACCTCTAAAGATGTCTTTGTCTTTTCCTTTCCTTTTTTTTTTTTCCTTCGAGAGTCTCGCGCTCTGCGCCCAGGCTGGAGTGCAGTGGCACAATCTTGACTCCACAACCTCCACCTCCCAGGTTCCAGTGATTCTGCTGCCTCCGCCTCTCGAGTAGCTGGTATTACAGGTGCGCGCCATTGCGCCTAGCTAAGTTTTGTATTTTTAGTAGAGGCAGGTTTTGTCATGTTGGCCAGGCTGGTCTTGAACTCCCGACCTCAGGTGATCCGCCCACCTCGGCCTCCCGAAGTGCTGGGATTAGAGGCGTGAGCCACTGAGCCTGGCTTATGGATAACTCCCATTTTTCAGATTCACCTTTTAGCTGTCTCTTCTTAGGTTTCCTAATTGTAAAAAAGAAACCTAGCTGCTATTCAGCTTTCTCTTCTGATTCCTTAGCTTCCTATATTTATAGTTAGCTTCATTTACCTAGCCTATTTTTTCTGTGTTCAGCTGGTCGTTCTTAATTATATTTTGCCATTTCCCTCTTTTCCAAACTGTGTTAGTCTATGTTTATCACCTCAAAAAACTGTTCAAAACATGCAGTAGAAAAAATTTATGGGATCTTATTTTAACAGCCCATTTAATTCTGAATATCCTCCTTGCATTTCAACTAAGTGTACATGCCAGTATTTTAACTTTATATTTATCAGTATATTGCGTTTGTTTGTTTTGTTTTGTTTTTTTGAGATGTACTCTTGCTCTTTTGCCCAGGCTGGAGTGCAGTGGCAAGTTTTCGGCTCACTGCAAGCTCCGCCTCCCCCGTGTTGATGCCATTCTCCTGCCTCAGCCTCCGGAGTAGCTGTGACTACAGGCGCCCACCACCATGCCCAGCTAATTTTTTTATTTTTAGTAGAGACGGAGTTTCACCGTGTTAGCCAGGATGGTCTCGATCTCCTGACCTCGTGATCCGCCCGTCTGGGCCTCCCAAAGTGCTGGAATTACAGGCATGAGCCACCCCGCCTGGCCATTGCTTTGTTTTATACTTGTTTCCTCAGTTTTCCATTTTCTCTTTAGTGTTCTCAAAATTGACTGCTAAGATAATACCAGGTTGTTATTTATTCTTATGTATTAAGACTTTGTAATCCTCTCTACCTTCTTGTTTTATTATACTTTTGGCCTCTTAAAACATACAGATTTATTTCTCTGTTCCTTCTTTTCTGTACTTTCCTCTCTGTCCTACCTTTCAAGTTAGATGTCTTCTCTGTCGGAGAATCCCTAAAAATTTGAAATTATCTTTCTTTGATTTCATGAAATAAGCCCAGTGGTACTCTTATCACTCTATTTTTGTCACTTCAAATTTTGTTTCAGATACCATCGAATGAAGGCCTTCCCAGGCTTTCAGTGATAGTGTGGAAGACAACAGAAAAGAAGAATATCTAAAAATTCACTTAATAAGACTCTACTTATCTGGAGGTTATTATAGCTTTAAAAACATATTGAATGTAGTAGAAAAACTAGAAAATAAAAAATGTTATCTCCTTAATCAAAACAGGTATAACAGTCTGGGGACTTCACTTTTAGGGCCATTATTATTCAGAGCCCATTTACTTATGTACATAATGAGCTGTTTTTGGTTCTTTGGTGTCCCAGAAGGGGTGAGAAAGGTACATTTACACCATTATGAGGTTATGACCTGTGATGTTACAGTGAAGCAATAAAAAAATGGAAAGACAACTGAATAACTTAGAAAGTAATCTGGGACAACTTACTTTGAGGCTAAGTGCCTTGTACATTTCATTTGTCTGTAGGAGGGTTCACTCTGTTATAATATGGCATAATTACAAGAAATAGTAATAGCCCTAAGACAGCTGTTCTCAAACTTTTTGGTTTGACTCAAAACAGAAATTTAAAAAAATTAATTTGTTTGAAAATACTAAGCTATTGCACGTTAATACATTGTTTTATTGATTGATTGATTGATTGATTTTGAGATGGATTCTCACCCTGTCGCCCAGGCTGGAGTGCAGTGGCCGGATCTCAGCTCACTGCAAGCTCCGCCTCCCAGGTTCATGCCATTTTCCTGCCTCAGCCTCCTGAGTAGCTGGGACTACAGGCGCCCGCCACCTCGCCCGGCTAGTTTTTTGTATTTTTTAGTAGAGACGGGGTTTCACCGTGTTAGCCAGGATGGTCTCAATCTCCTGACCTCGTGATCCACCCGTCTCGGCCTCCCAAAGTGCTGGGATTACAGGCTTGAGCCACCGCACCCGGCCAATGTAACATTGTTTTAATAAAAATATAATTGTTTTCTAAAATATTTAGCAAAAAGAGTGGCAATGTTTTATATTTTTGCAAGTCTCTTATGTTTGACTTAATAGAAAACAGCTCAATTCTCATATCTGCTTCTTCACTCCATCTGTTACAATATGTTCTTTTGGTTGAAGTGTATGAACAAAATCCAGTCTTATATAGGTATTTGGTTGGAAAAGGGAGAAAGATTTTCTCTTTTTTTTGAGATGGAGTTTGCTGTTGTTACCCAGGCTGGGGTGCAGTGGTGCAATCTCGGCTCACCGCAGCCTCCGCCTCCCGGGTTCAAGCGATTCTCTTGCCTCAGCCTCCTGAGTAGCTGGGATTACAGGCATGGACCACCACACCTGGCTAATTTTGTGTTTTTGGTAGAGACGGGGTTTCTCCATATTGGTCAGACTGGTCTTAAACTCCTGACCTCAGGTGATCCACCCGCCTGGGCCTCCCCAGCCTAAGGGAGGAATATTTTCATACTCTTTTGGATAATTGTAGATACTCTTTGAGACCAAAATTTGACAAGTAGTTATGTCAAAATTTGGTAACCAGTAACTTTTTTAAAGATTTGTGGCAATGTTGAATCTGAGACCATGTCGGTGAATTTTTTATTTCTTGTCGTTACCTTAAAATCCATTAGTTTATCTTGTACTTCGGATAAATATTTTACCCATTCATGATTTTGTAACAGCGTGCATTTGATCATTTGGAAAATATGGGTTCATTGAGTTAAACATATTTAAGAAATGTTGACATATTTCATTATACAGTAGCATACAGAAACAAAATATCTTTATTAAAGATACTCTTAAGTGGCATTTAGAAATAAACCTGGGAATGGCCGGGCACAGTGGCTTACGCCTGTAATCCCAGCACATTGGGAGGGGGAGGTGGGCAGATTATGAGGTTAGGAGATCGAGACCATGGACAACATGGTGAAACCCCGTCTCTACTAAAATACAAAAAATTAGCTGGGCATGGTGGCAGGCGCCTGTAATCCCAGCTACTCAGGAGGCAGGGGCAGGAGAACTGCTTCAACTCGGGAGGCAGAGGTTGCAGTGAGCTGAGATCGCGCCTCTGCACTCCAGCCTGGCAGCAGAGCAAGACTGTGTCTCAAATAAATAAATAAATAAAATAAAAAAAAAAAGCTGGAATATGTAGTGGTGCTAGTGCAGCTTGAAGGCATTGCCTTTATTCTGGTAAAGGTGTTAGCTGTTTTTTCCACCATTGCTTTTGCAACATCAGTGTAAAATGTAAATATAATGGAAAAGGGAAAAATGTCATCTCAATATTATTATAAACACAGTTTTGACCTGGAAGATTCCTTGAAAGTGTCTCAGGGACTTCCAGAGACTGTGGACTTCCAGGGCCTACGGACTGCACTTCAAGAACTTAGGTGGAAGTTGGGATTTATGGAACTTTCATTAATTAATTTTTTTTCTTGTCTTTCGTATTGGATTCTGGGAGTGTTGAAGCTTGATCTTTTAGCCCACTTGCTTGATTTTCATTTGTTTTCAGTTATTTTGTTACTTGTTTTGGGAATAGAGTTTCTTTTTTTTTTTTTTTTGAGACGGAGTCTCACTCTGTCACCCAGGCTGGAGTGCTGTGGCCGGATCTCAGCTCACTGCAAGCTCCGCTTCCCAGGTTCACGCCATTCTCCTGCCTCAGCCTCCCGGGTAGCTGGGACTACAGGCGCCGCCACCTTGCCCGGCTAGTTTTTTTTTTATAGTTTTTAGTAGAGACGGGGTTTCACCGTGTTAGCCAGGATGGTCTCGATCTCCTGACCTCGTGATCCACCCGTCTCGGCCTCCCAAAGTGCTGGGATTATAGGCTTGAGCCACCGCGCCCGGCCTGGAATAGAGTTTCTAAGAATTCTTGTTATTCATAGAAGTTGATTTTTATTTTTATTTTTTTGAGACAGGATCTCACTGTGTTGCCCAGGGTGGAGTGCAGTGGCATACTCACGGCTCACTGCAGCCTTGAACTCCTGGGCTCAAGCTGTCCTGTCACCTCACCTTCAGCTGAGACTACAGGCATGCACCACCATGTCCAGCTAATGTTTTTATTTTATTGTGGAGATGGGTTCTTACTTTGTTGCTCAGGCTGGTCTTGAACTCCTGGTCTCAAGCAGTCCTCCCTCCTTGGTCTCCCAAAGTGCTGGGATTATAGATAGGCATGAACCACTGCACCTGGCCCAATTTTGGTTTTTTAGCTTTATTTTTGGTCTACATGTAACCTTTAATCTCTGAGATGTTCTTTTAACATTGTCTTTTGTTTATTCTACTAACACTACAGAAAATTTGATCTTACTGTGCTTTTGGTGTATCTGTCATGCTTTTTGTGTTTTCTTCCAATACTAGATTTTATATGATGACCTAGTCTCCACTGTATTAGTTTTTTAAATGTATGTTCCCAGCCCAATGAATCCTTCTGGCTTTGGTGATTGCTTAGAAGAGGAAAGGGAGAAATATTTAATGAGTTTCTCTTTGAAGGTATGTGCGTAGCTTGACTTTTTGTTACAGGTGCTTACTGTTCCTCAGGAGGCAGTCTCCTTTTTTCATACTCAGGCTGTCCAAGTGTCACACCTCCTACGTACATAGAGCTGTACTAGAGGCTTTAGCTACACAGTGTTCTACTATGGTTTTAGTCTCTGGCTGACTGCTCAGTATATACTTCTCTTAATCCTCCTTGCTAAGAAAACTCATCTTTTTTGGAGATGCCACTTTCTTGTTTTGGGTATCTGGTTCCTCAAGTATATTGCATTTTGTTATTTCCCCGACCCCAATCTATTTTGTATTCTTTATGAATTCCTTTCTGTTCTTATCTGTAGGTATACCCTTCCCAGGTTTTCAGCACTGCTATAGATATTTTTAAATTAAATTTTAATTTCCGAAACAATGACCAACATATGGAAAAGTTTGAACATTTTTTTCCCCTGAACCATTTGACTAAGTTGCTAACACGATGCCCTGTCGTTACCTAAATTTTTTTTTTTTTTTTGACACAGAATCTTACTCTGTCACCCAGACTAGAGTGCAGTGGTGCCATCTTGGCTCACTGCAAGCTCCGCCTCCTAGGTTCACACCATTCTTCTGCCTCAGCCTCCCGAGTAGCTGGGACTATAGGCGCCCGCCACCATGCCCGGCTAATTCTTTGTATTTTTAGTAGAGATGGGGTTTCACTGTGTTAGCCGGGATGGTCTTGATATCTTGACCTCATGATCCCCCCGCCTCGGCCTCCCAAAGTGCTGGGATCATAGGCGTGAGCCTCTGCGCCCAGCCTGTCACCCCTAAATATTTTAATGTTTATTTCTTACAAACAAGGACATCCTCTTGCATATAATGACATAATTACCATCAAAATCAGAAAGTTAACATGAATATATTACTAACATCTGAACATCATTAATTATCCCAATAATGTTTTTTACAGCAAACGATTCCAATTTAGAATCATGTGTTACATTTTGTTGTCATCTCTTCATTCTCCTTCAATCTACAATAATTTCTTTCTTTTTTCTTTCAAGGCCTTGGCACTTTTGAAGATCTGAAGATAACAGGTCTAGTTATTCTGTAGAATACCCCTCAATTTTCATTTGTGTGATATTTTTCATGATTAGATCTTTGATTAGATTTTTATGATTAGATCTTCGGCAGGGCTATCATAAAAGTGATGCTGCATTCTTCTTATTACATCTTATCAGGTAGCAGGCAATTTCAGTTTCTCCTGTTATGGTATTCACTTTATGTGATTAAAGTTGTGGCTGCCAGACTTGCCCTTTTTAAGGTATTCTTTCCCTGTTTGTAATTAATTAATATTTTGTGGTAGGTGCTTTGAAACTATGTAAATATTTTGTTTTGTCATATTTTGAATTCACTTATTTGCATGTACCTAGGTTTATCTTCACAGGGACACAATCCATTATTATTTATTTTGGTGCTCAAATTGTTCTTGATTGGCCAGTGAGAACCCCCTGGCTTATTTTCTTTTTTGTTTTTGATATCTCTTCCTTTTTTGAGCACTGCTTTGTTGTTGTTGTTGTTGTTGTTTTAGCACAATTAGATGTTCTAACGTATCTTCTACTTTTCCTGATTGTTTTTAGTGGAAGATGGTACTTAGAAGCCAAGATCTGGGGGCTTGTGTTCATTGTTGCTCTTTGGGTATTGCTACTCTCAGGCCCTCTTCATATGTAAAGCTAGGAAATACTTTTATGTACTTACACATATTTACATCTATTTTTATTTATATATCTATAAATATATACAGTGGTCCCTGATTTATACTTCTTTGACTTTACCAGGGGTTTTATTGGGGTGCTAAGTGCATTTTCAGCCTATGATACTTTTGACTTAAATAATGGGTTTGTCCAAATGTAAATCCATTGTAAATCGAGGAGCATCTGCATATTTCTGTTATGCAATTCTAATCCAGCACCACAAGGTTCACTCTTAAGTTGTTTTTTTTTTCCCCCTTCCTTTCCATACTTGTAACTTATCTCTAACAGTGAGAACTAGTTTTGTTTCCATATGTCATGTATGTGAGGAAGTTAAGGTAAACATTTGTTCAAACATTTTGAGCCAGAAGTCTTTGCAGTTCAATTAATTTCTGAAGTATTTCTAAAGGGATAAAATTCCAAACTGTAAAAAGGCAAGTTTTAAATCCGTGATAAAGTACATTTAGGTGAAATATTTCATTCCTTAGTAATTCTTGAGGCAACTGTGAAAGGGGGATGGAAGAAATCCAGTATTTTTATTATTTATGTTGGACAAGTTATTTGTGGAGATAATTGCTCAATTTCAGTATGAGTGCAGTGATTTTGACGCAGTTGTGTTTTTCTTTTTTATTCTTTTTTGGAGAAGGGTCTCGCTCTGTCGCCCATGCAGTCCAGTGGCATGATCACTGCACTGCAGCTTTGAGCTCCTGGCCTCAGTCAATCCTTTCACGTCAGCCTCCTGAGTAGCTAAGAGTACAGGCATATGCCACTGTGCCGAGCTAATTTTTCTATTTTTTATAGAAATAGAGGTCTTACTATGTTGCTAGGATTGGTCTCCAGCTCCTGGGCTTGAGTGATCCTTCCACTCCGAATCTCCCAAAGTACTAGGATTACAGGTGTGAGCCACTGCACCCAGCTGTGGTTTTCATATATAATCATTTTACCTCTAAAAAACTGCCTTTATCAGTAGTAAATCCCCAAATATATTTATACTATGTCAGGATTTTCTTTTTTTGTTTGTTGTGTTTTTTATGATACTATGCTATTTTGACCTCCCTCCCCTTCATTGTATATTTAATACCTGGAAGTGCTGCTTTGTTACTCTACTTCTAAAGGAATTTTCCAAGTGGACATGAATCATTTTTGTCAACTTCTAAAAATAATTCTTGGTGGTATGTTGATTGAGAGGGTCTGCATTTGTAGACTAATTTAGAAGATAATTGATAACTTTGCAATAGCGTATCTCTTTCTAGGAAGATAGATTTCCCATTTATTTGATGTTTGATACCCTTTAGTGGCATTTATGATTTTCATCTTGTCATATCTGTGTTTCTTGTTGATATGCATATTTGTTATTTTTAAGAAACTTATATTTTTGTTATATTTATTTCTAAAAACATTTTGGAGGGAGGGAAAGAGCTTCTGTTTTTATGAGGCTATTTCATCAATTGTATTATCTGATTATTTAAAGGAAGCAGTTGAGTTTCATATTTATCATCTACTGTACTCTAGTGATGACTTTTGAAAAATTGCTTTTAGTATTTTAGTTGATATGCTTGTATTTTCTAGGTATATAGTGATAGATTCATGCGCAGGTATACATCTTTTTTTTTGTTTTGTTTTTTGAGACAGGTCTTGCTCTGTCACTCAGGCTGGAGTCAGTGGTGCGATCACAGGATGTGGTCTCACTCTGTTGCCCAGGCTAGGACTGATTCTGTTTTTTTTTTTTTTGAGATGGAGTCTTGCTTTGTCACCCAGGCTAGAGTGCAGTGTGCGATCTGGGCTTATTGCAACCTCCACCTCTATTGCAGCCTCCACCTCCTGGGTTCAAGTGATTCTTCTACCTCAGCCTCCCAACTAGCTGGGACTACAGGTGCACACCATCATGCCTGGCTAATTTTTGTATTTTTAGTAGAGACGGAGTGTCACCATATTGGCCAGGCTGATCTCGAACTCCTGACCTTGTGATCCTCCCGCCT
>NC_045437.1:53083372-53142003 GCF_002776525.5 Piliocolobus tephrosceles | reverse complement strand
ACTGCATCACGGCACTCCAGCCTGGGCAACAGGGTGAGACTCCATCTCCAAAACAAACAAACAAAAACCAATAAAGAATAATACAAATAAACAACAATATAGCAGTTATTTATATAGCATTTATATTGTTTCAGGCATTATAAGTAATTTAGAGATGATTTAAGATATATGGGAGAAATGATTTAAGGTATATATGTGCATAGGTTATATACAAATACAACGCCATTTTTTGTGAGGGATACTTGGAGCATCCTCAGATTTTGGTATATGTGAGGGTTCTGAAACTAATCCCCCCATAGATACTGAGGGATGACTGTAATTATGTATATCATTAAATGACAGTTATTTTGGGCCTTTATTTGATTATTATAGTAACCTCGATATAATTTACATGTATGATAAACATGTAAATGTGTGACAAGGAAAAGGATCTTTGTCACTACTTATACCCAAAGGTTTATTTTTGTCCCATGTGTTTCATTGACGTTAACCTTACCCTTTCTTGTAAGATACATTTTTTTTTTTTTTTTGAGACGGAGTCTTGCTCTGTCGCCCGGACTGGAGTGCAGTGGCCGGATCTCAGCTCACTGCAAGCTCCGCCTCCCGGGTTTACGCCATTCTCCTGCCTCAGCCTCCGGAGTAGCTGGGACTACAGGCGCCCGCCACTTCGCCCGGCTAGTTTTTTGTATTTTTAGTAGAGACGGGGTTTCACCGTGTTAGCCAGGATGGTCTCGATCTCCTGACCTCGTGATCCGCCCGTCTCGGCCTCCCAAAGTGCTGGGATTACAGGCTTGAGCCACCGCGCCCGGCAAGATACATTTTTTGAGACAGAGTGTCTCTCTGTTGCCCAGGCTGGAGTGCAGTGGCACGATCTCTGCTCACTGCAAGCTCTGCCTCCTGGGTTCAGGCCATTCTCCTGCCTCAGCCTCCCGAGTAGCTGGGGCACAGGCGCCCGCCGCCACGTCTGGCTAATTTTTCGTATTTTTAGTAGAGATAGGGTTTCACTGTGTTAGCCAGGATGGTCTTGATCTCCTGACCTCGTGATGCGCCCGCCTGGGCTTCCCAAAGCGCTGGGATTATAGGCGTGAGCCACCACATCCGGCCCTCTTTCTTGTAATATATTTAACAGATAATTTTGTGTAAATGATAGGTGTGTTCCCCAGAATACTGATGTTTTCCTCATACTCACTGTATCACTGCGTTATGACTAGTCTGGAGTACCCTCTCTTTTTTTTTTTTTTTGTTTTTAATTAGTACAATAGGAAGCTGTTAGGCCAGTTGGAGAAGTGAAATATGGAGGTAATTTAGCTTATTAATGTCATAACTTAGATTAGAAAAATAAATCCAAGTTTCTTGACTCTGTTTTTTTTTTTTTTCTGTTATACCAGCATTTTCCTAGGTATGTTCTGAAGAATACAGTTTCTTTAGACTAATACTATTTCCCAAAGATTTTTAATAGGTGTTAGAGAAAAAAAGAATTTTGGGCTCATGTAAGTGAAGAAATTCTGGGTTGATAGACCTGTTTTTCCACCTTCTTTTTGGGGGACACCAGTTTGTTATAGATGATTATTTTTTAGTTTAGAAATAACTGGATACAGCTTAATTTACAAAAAAAGTTTACATCAATATTTGAGCCAAGAAGTTGCAGAGAAAGATTTATCCTTAGAGTAGTGTGTAATTTTTCCTGATCTCAAGTTTTTAAAAAAATAGACTTAAGGCTGGATGCGGTGGCTCATGCCTGTAATCCCAGCACTTTGGGAGGCTGAGGCAGGCGAATTACTTGAGGTCAGGAGTTCGAGACCAGCTTGGCCAACGTGGTGAAACCCTGTGTCTACTAAAAATCCAAAAATTAGCTGGGGTGTGATTGTGCATGCCTGTAATCCCACCTACTCGGGAGGCTTGAACTCAGGAGGCGGAGGCTTCAGCGAGCTGAGGTCACGCCACTGCACTCCAGCCTGGGTGACAGAGCGAGACTCCGTCTCAAAAAAAAAAAAAAAATAGACTTTACGTTTTTTGAGTAGTTTCAGGTTTACAGAAAAATTAAGAAGTGTAAAAAATTCCCATACCCTCCTCCTTCTCCATTTCCCCTATTACTAACATCTTGCATTCATGCAGTATATTTGTTAGAATTGATGAGCCAGTAGTGATACATTATTACTAGCTAAAGTCCATTGTTTATATTAGGCTTCACTCTTTGTGTTGTACATTCTGTGGGTTTTGACAAATGTATACATATCTCCGATTGTTGCTGATAATGACAACAATCTGTTCAGTGTAATCAGCTTATGGATGAGTGAAATGAATGACAGGAATGTTAGAAGGGATGAGAAGGAGGAATTGGGAATACTCTAAACAGGCACTTGCATTACCTGAGATCAGATTACTTTTTTACTGACAACATTTGTGGGAATAATGTATTACTGTTGTTGAAATTACCCATATTGAATTTTTGGAAGCAGATTTTTAATGTTATCACTTCTTTAAAAATGTTTATCAACATTTGGTAATCCATGTTCACAATTTCTGGAAAACTGAAATTTGAATGTAGGTGTGTTTTTATTCTGAGAAATGATTTAAATGAAAGTAGAAGGTCTCCCATCATTACTTTTTTTTAAGTCATTGTTCTACAGCTCTTAGTTGGCCTCTTTCTATACATCCTATTCATCCATCAAGTCCAACTTAAGTACCATTTTTTCCACTAAAACTTCCCCACAGTGTTTAAAATTTCCCTTCTTTGGATTTATATATTTTTCTTCTGAGCTTTTTTATTGTGATACAATACAAATAAAATATCTTAACCATTTTTAAGTGCATTTTTCAGTGGTATTAAGTACATTCATATTGTATACCCTTCACCACTATTCATCTCCAGAACTCTTTTCATTTTGCAAAACTTTAACTCTATACACATTAAACAATAACTCCCAAAGCCTCCTAGCGCCTGGCAGCTACCATTTAACTTTCTGTGTCTATTATTTTGACTACTCTAAGTACCTGGTAAATCACAGTATAATGTCCTCAAAGTTCATCTGTGTTTTAGCATATGTCAGAATTTCCTTCCTAAGATCAAATAATACTCCATTGTATGTATATACCACATTTTGCTTATCTATTCATCTGTGGGTAGATACTTGGGTGGATGCCACATTTTAGCCATTGTGAATAATGCTGTGTGAACATGGGTCGATAAATATCTCCTTGAGACCCAGCTTTCACTTCTTTTGGATATATACACAGAAGCGGAATTGCTGGCTCATATGGTAATTCTATGTTTTGTGTGTGTGTGTGTGTGTGTGTGTGTGTGTATATATATATATATATTTTTAGGAACCACCATATTGGTTTCCACAGTGGCTATACTACTGTATATTTCCACCAAAAGTATACAAGAGTTCCAGTTTCTCTACATCCTCACCAACACTTGCTATTTTGTTTCCTGGATAATAGCAGTCCTAATGGGTGTTAGGTGGTATCTCATCATGGTGGTTGTTGGTTTTTGCTTTTTTTTTTTGAGGCAGAGTTTGCTCTATCACCCAGGCTGGAGTGCAGTGGTGCAGTCTCGGCTCACTGCAATCTCCTCTTCCTCCCATGCTCAAGCAGTCCACCCACCTCAGCCTCCCAAGTAGCTGGGACTATAGGCATGTGCCACCGTGCTAATTTTTGTATTTTTAGTAGAGATGGAGTTTCACCATGTTTGCCAGGCTGGTCTCGAACTCTTGGGCTCATGTGATCCACCTTGGCCTCCCAGAGTCTTGGGATTACAGGTGTGAGTCACTGCACCTGGCCTCATTATGGTTTTGATTAGCATTTCCTTGATGATTAGAGATGTCGAGTATCTTCATATGTACTTGTTGGCTATTTGTGTATCTTTGGAGAAATGACTATTCAAATTCTTTCATTGTTTTTGAATTGGGTTGTTTTTTAGTTATTGAATTGTAGTAGTTATATATTTTCAATACTAGTCTGTTATTAGATACATGATTTGCGAATATTTTCTCCCATTCTATGGGTTTTGTTTTTACTCTCTTGATAGTTTTTTTTTTTTTTTAAATCGAAAAGCAAACATCAAATTTAAAGACAAAAAGAAATTGTAAGAACAATGGAGCAAATGAACTCCTGAACACATTTGGTATCTTGGTCACATTTATTGGAATAGTTGGAGAAAAATAAAAATACCTCTTAGCTTAGGAAGTTGTGAGTTATTTGCAAATCTTCTCAGTTCAGGAGTGGAAGAATCCTGGAATCATTTATTTCAAAATGTATGCAGGTTTCTCTTTTGAATGTCTTACACATTTAAATAGGCCATTGTACCAAGTCTTGTATTTTTTTATACAGGATAAATTCCTTGTTTCAGCCAGCTGTCAGTGGAAGGCAACTAGTATAACACCATCTCCATGGACAAAGAATGTTGGAATATTCATTGATTTATATATCTCTTTATCTGTTTCTTCATTAGTTTCTATATCAGTCACAGTTTCTTCCAATGTCATTTAAATGTTGATCAGATGCCTGTAATCTGCTTTTAAGTTCTTGGTCATTTCTCATTTTCACATAAATTTCTTCATCCAAGATGAGCCTGATGGAAATCTAGGAGCTCCTTTATGGTGCTGGTAATTTGTTTTGGGTCCATGTTGCCTGCCATATTTCAAATACTGCACCCTTTTTCTCCTCTCTCAAAAAGTGTCTTTGGATTTATAACTTAAAAACTGCTTAGCCATTCAGTTTAAAACTTAAATATATAAACTGTTTTATGTAGTTTTCTAATTGTTCTTGGATATTTTAGTTGCCTTAGCTAATTTTCTTTTTAAAATAAAAATGAAGTTAAAATTCAGATCTCTCTACTACCAGTTTATAAATATGTTTCTCTTCAGATTTCTCATTGAAATTAAGTTTTTATTTTGAGATAACTATAAATTCATATACAGTTTTAAGAATTACTACAGTGAGGTCTTATGTATCTTTTATCCAGTTACCTCAAGTGGTAATATCTTGGTAATATCTTGCAGAATTATAGTATAATTTCACAACCAGGATATTGGAATTTTGGTAGTCAAGATACAGAATAGTTCCATCATCCCAAGGATCACCTGTTTTTTTTTTTTTTTTTTTTTTTTTTTACTACCACACCCATCTCCCTCCTATATTCCCTTTACCCCTTGCATTTTGTCTTTTCAAAAATGTTATATAAATGGAATCAGGCTGGGCATGGTAGCTCATGCCTGTAATCCCAGCACTTTGGGAAGCTGAGACGGGCAGATCACTTGAGCTCAAGAGGTCAAGACCAGCCTGGGCAACATGGTGAAACATTGTCTCTAGAAAAATACAAAAATCAGGTGGGTGTGGTGGTGTGTGCCCACAGTCTCAGCTACTCAGGAGGCTAAGATGGGGGTATTGCTTGATCCCAGGAAGTCGAGGCTGCAGTGAGCTGAGATTACACCACTGCACTCCAGCCTGGGTGACAGAGCAAGACTCAGTTTCATAAATGAATGAATGCGTGAATGGAATCATATAGTATGTGACTTTTGGGACTGGCTTTTTACTTGGAAGATTCCAGAGTTGTTGCTTATAGCCATAATTTGTTCATTTTTATTGAGTAGTACTCCATGGCATCCATGTACTACCAATTTGTTGAATAATTTCATGTTGAAGGTCATCTGGATTGTTGTCAATTTTTGTCTATTAGAAACAAAGCTGCTGTGAATATTCATGTAGAGGTTTTTCTGTGAATATCCCAGTTTTCACTGGTATAAAGTATAAGAGTATGATTGCTGCACTGTATGGGATACAAACTGCCAGAGTGTTTTCCACAGTGGCTGTACTATTTTGCATTTCCACCAGCAGTGTATGAGGGATCTAGTTTTTCCCATCCTAGCCAGCAACTTTTTTTTTTTTTTTTTTTTTTTTTACTGTTTTAAAAACTATTCTTATAGAGAAGGAATATATGGTATTTCATGGTAGCCTTTTCTTAATGGCTAATATGTTGAACATCTTTTCCTGTGCTATTCAACATCTGTATATTCTCTTCATATCTTTTGCCCATTTTCTAACTGGATTTTTTTTTTTTTTGTAAGTGCTGAATTTTGAGAGTTCTTTATATGGATCCTTTGTTGGATATATAGTTTGCAGGTATTTTCTCCCATTCCATACCTTGTCTTTTAATTCTGACAGCATCTTTTGCAGAACAAAAGTTTTTTAATTTTGATGAAATCCCATTTATTATTCTTTTATGGATTGTGCTTCTGTTGTGAAGTCCAGAACTTTTTGGCTATTTTTGTATCCTGAAAAGTTTCCCGTATGCATTTTTCTGAAAGTTTTATAGTTTTGCATTTCCATCTGTCATCCATGTTTTTTGAGATGGAGTCTCTGTCATCCAGGTTGGAGTGCAGTGGCGCCATCTTGGCTCACTGCAACCTCCACCTTCCTGGTTCAAGCGATTCTCCTGCCTCGTCTCCTGAGTAGCTGGGACTACAGGCACATGACACCACATGCCTGGATAATTTTTGTATTTTCAGTAGAATCATTTAAAATAGGATCCCTGTATGTTCAATTTCATTATTATTTTTAACATTTCTCCTTACAGATGAAATTTGAGGTGACACTTAATAGGATACACATAGTTAATAGAAGTAGAAAATCAGATCCAAGGAAAGAAGTGAAGAAATGTATCACTTTTAAGTAATTAAGTTGCTGTGATAAAACATCAAATTTAGCTAAGCTTCCTGGGAGCCAGAGTTTTCATGGCTTCCTAAATGAAGAAATATGTCACAAATTCTCCAGAAAAGACAATTATTTTTCTTGCATTAAATCTTAAACAAACTGGATGTGGTGGCTCACGCCTGTAATTCCAGCACTTTGGGAGGCCAAGGCGGGTGGATCTTGTGAGGTCAGGAGTTTGAAACCAACCTGGCCAACGTGGCAAAACCCCGTCTCTACTAAAAACACAAAAATTAGCCAGGCATTGTGGCAGGCGACTATAATCCCAGCTACTCAGGAGGCTGAGGCACAAGAATCACTTGAACCTCGGAGGTGGAGGTTGCAGTGAACCATGATCACGCCATTCCACTCCAGCCTGGGCTACGAGAGCGAAACTCCATCTCAAAAAAAAAAAAAAACTTAAATAATTTCTGAAGTGTGCATTGTTTATGTAAGAGCTATTGAGTAATGAATGGACAGTGTTGTTGACAACGATTTTACAGCACATACTCTATAGCTGTCAAGGTCTTTTTCATGAGTTTTTTTTTTTTTTTTTTTTTTTTTAAGACAAGATGTTGCTCTGTGTCTGAGGCTGGAATGCAGTGGGTTGATCACTGCAGCCTGGGTATCCCAGGCTCAAGCATTCTTCCTGCCTCAGCCTCCCGAGTAGCTGGGACTACAAGTGCGGGCTACAATGACTGGCTAATTTTTTTTTTTCTTTTTTTTTTAAGTGGAGACGAGGTCTCACTATGTTGCCCAGGCAGGTCTCGAACTCCTGAGCTCAAATGATTCTCCTGCCTCAGCGTCCCAAAGTGCTGGGCTTTAAAGGTGTGAGCAACTGCGTCCAGCTGATTTTTTTTCTATTTAAATAAAAAGAGAAGGGTAAAATATACAAAACACTCAGGGAAGATAAATTATATGTGAGGGTAGGCTAATGTAGTTTACAAGGGTAGATTTTTTTGTTTCTAACTTGACCTAAAGATAACATAGACATAGCCATTATGGAAACAGTATTGCTTACCCCTCTAAACATCATTATTCTAATTTTGATTTTTGCTACCTGAGTAACAGACAATTTCAGGACTTTACTTCCTACTGAGACGATGACATACTGGAATTCTGTTTTGCTTTTTTTTTTTTTCTTTTTTTGAGATGGAGTCTCGCTCTGTCACTTAGGCTGGAGCTCACTGGCCCCATTTCAGCTCACTGCGACCTCCACTTCCCAGGTTCAAGCGATTCTCTTGCCTCAGCCTCTCAAGTAGCTGTGATTAGAGGCATTTTCCACCATGCCTGGTTAATTTTTGTATTTTTGGTAAAGACGCAGTTTCACCATGTTGGCGAGGCTGGTCTCGAACTCCTGACCTCAGATGATCCATCTGCCTTGACCTCCCAGAGCTCTAGGATTACAGGTGTGAGCCAATGTGCCTGGCCATGTTTTGCTTCTTGATGCAAAATCAGTTGAGGAAATGGTATGTTTAGTATCATATTAAGAAAGTTGAGAAATAATTTATATTTATGTAGAAGTCCCTTTCTTCTCCACAAGGGCTACTTGCTATTATTATGAAGTTTATAGTTTCTTCAGGAGTCAGGTATAGATCTACTCCTGGCACTTAATGCAAGTGCTTTGAAGACCCCTGAAACACCAAAGAATACGAGGAGATTTTCAGGCTTTCTAATAGTTACCAGTCACATCTGTGCTATAAAAAAAATACCGAGTCCCAGTCCCAGTTCCAGGAAATATTTAATTTCGAGCAGGGTAGTGTCTCACTTTGTTTGACTGTACTAGCTAAAAAGCAAGCAGAAAACCCCACTTTCTGGTCATTGAAGGAGGTGAAGTGAAGTGTTGTTTGACACTAACTGGTTGAATGTTGAAATATGATTGCTGCTCTCAGACATAATTCCTCCAGCTAATGTTCAGCCATTCCTTTTTCACAATAAGTTAAATACCTGGATTGTTGTCCTTTAGAAAAAGTTTTATTTTGAAGTGATTATATATTTCTAGAAGAACTGCTAAATAGTCCAGAGGATTCTTATGTATCAACATCTTTTTTTTTTTTTTTTGAGACAGAGTCTCGCTGTGTCACCCAGGTATCAACATCTTATATAGACATGGTACATTTACCAAAACTAAGAAATTAACCTTGATAAAATACTATTAATTAAACTACAGAGTTTTATTGAATTTCATCAAGTTTTCCACAAATGTCCTCTTGCTATTTTGGGATCCAGTGTAAGAGACCATGTTGCATTTAGTTTTATGTCTTTTATTTTTTTAATTTTCGTTTTTGTGGAGACAGGGTTTTGCTATCTTGCTCAGGCTGGTCTCAAACTCCTGGCCTCAAATGATCCTCCTGCCTAGGTCTCCTAAGGTGTTGGGATTACAGGCATGAGCCACTAAAATATGCAGGAACTTAAAATATCTGCCCAGCCCAGTTTTCAGGTGTTTCCCCCCTCCCCTGAGATGGAGTTTTATTCTGTCACCCAGGCTGGAGTGCAGTGGCGCGATCTCGGCTCACTGCACCCTCTACCTTCCAGATTCAAGCTATTCTCCTGCCTGAACCTCTTGAGTAGCTGGGACTACAGGCGTTTGCCACCACGCCCGGCTAATTTTTTGTATGTTTAGTAGAGACAGGGTTTCACCGTGTTAGCCAGGATGGTCTTGATCTCCTGACATGGTGATCCACCCGCCTTGGCCTCCCAAAGTGCTGGGATTACAGGTGTGAGCCACCACGCCTGGCCTCAGGTCTTCAGTTTCCTGCAATCTGACAATTTCTTAGTGTTTCCTTGTTTTTCATGACTTTGATTTTTGAAGAGTACTGGTTGGACATTTTGTAGAATGTTCCTAAGTTTGGGTTTTTCTCATTTTTTTCTTGATTATACTGGATGGTGGATTTTTAGGAAGAATATCACACAAGGGAAGTGCTCTTCTTACCATATCAAGAAGAGTATATGATATTAACATTATTTATTACTGGTGATTTGAACTTTGGTCACTTGGGTAAGGTGGTGTCTGCCAGGTTTCTCCACTGTTACTATTTTTACCTTTCCGTAATGTATCTGTTAGAAGCCCAGCTCACCCTTAGGGTGAGGGGAACTAAACTCTGCCTTCCTGAGAGAGAAGTACCAAATAATTTGCAGGCATGTTTAAACCACCACATAGATATTTTCGGGGAGATACTTTAATACTCTTTCTCCCTAAAGGTTTGACTAGTAATTTTAGCATTCATATGTAATTTTTTTTCGTGTAGGATCAGTTGTCTTTTAAGGAGTATGTCATTGACATATGAAGGAGAATATGGCATAGTAAGAGGGCTTATATTTAGTTCATGTAAAAACTTAAGCATTAAAGAATAGTAAAAAGGGGCAATGAAATACAGTCACTTTACACTTTTGAAATTCATTTGATCTATAAGATGATTCTGGATCCCGATTCTTGCTGTGCTGTTACATTAGAAGGTAGATTTTGTGAAGGTACTGATTACCAATCAAGTGTGTGCTGGACTGTGGCTGGATTTTATATAGAGACTAAATGCTGGTGACACACCAGTAGAAGCCCTCAGTTTAACCCCCTTAGTGAATTTTTCAAGTGAACATAAAATTGGTATGATGAGGGATATGCTAATTCTAAAGACTGCTGGCCTCCAGTATTTTTCACATCTTTTTCCCTCTCCGGCAGTTTACCTTATTTAGTTATTTAGACTAGTCAGACTATTGCGTATCTCTCTCTTGCATTAGAAATAAGTTTCATGAGGGTAGGAATTTTAGCTTTGTTCTCTACCTCACAACCTTGAGCAGTATCTGGCACATAATAAGTGCTCAATAAGTATTTGTTATGTGAATGAAAAAATAATATTAAGATAAAGAATTTCAGTTGAATGATAAATCTGGCGTGAGGCCTTGATACGTTCAGTTAAATAACTTCTGTAATTTTGAAGTTAGAAATATTGTGTATTTTTAGGTCCTCTGCAGAGACCCTTGCAATGAGTGGTAATTCAGTAGGCTTAGTCACCATAACTATTTTAATTTTCCCTAAACTTTTATAACTTTTGTAAACTTTTGGCCTCAATTAAATGAAAAACAAAAAATCAAGGAATACCACCTCAATGTTGAATTTTCAAAATAATGGTACTTAAATATCTCCATTCACAAAGCTATGTATAAAATCCTTGTTTTTAGACTGTGTACAATTATAACAGCACAAGTTAATTATATATAAACTATAACATTTAAATTTTCATTAATACCAAATTCATATAAAAATGATGTTTTGCTGAAATTTAATTGGAGGTTGTATCATGACTGATTCATTTGTATTTGACACATGTATGCTGTTAAGTGCCTTATGATGTTAATTTTCCTGTCTTTCTCTTGGAACTGTCGCAAGTTTTGGACTACATGTCATCATGGATTTACCCTTGCAAGTTTGAATCTGCATTTATAGATTTTCTACTTGTGTGATTTTCCCAATAGGATGTAAATACATTTCAGACATTAGGACTCATGTTCTGTGGGATGACTCCCAGACAGATGGCCCTAAGTGTAGTTGTACAATATACCTGAAAAGTCAGAAAACACAGGATACTCTTGTTTTTATATCTGTTATATTTTCACATAAAGAATCATTAGCTTTTTTTTTCCTCCCCACTTCCAGACCCCTTCACTGGTGCTGAATTTGAAGCAGTATATTCTATTAATCTGGCGGGGGGTAAGCACAATAGATACACTACAGGGAGTCCACAAAGCCTGGAATAACAGGTTAAATACTGTATTGTACTTCTTATTTTTAGTTTTTAAGGAGATGGGCTCTCACTATGTTTCCCAGGCACAAGTTCAGTGGCTATTCATAGGCATGATCATGGTGCATTGCAGCTTCAAACTCCTGGCCCCAAGTAATCTTACCACCTCAGCCTGCCAAGTAGCTGGGACTATAATGAGACCATGGGTTGGCGCCACTGCTCCTGGCTTGTGTATTTGTTATACTTGTTTTCCCCCTAGATTAAGAACTGGACTTACTGCTTTAAACTTAGAGATACTTTCCCTGAAAAGGTATATGGAAATAGAAGAAAAACATAATGAGCATGTTATATGAATATGTAGCTAGCATACTTTAAAATTTTTTATGCTTCTTGACTTTACAGATACCTTGTATATTAATTTGTCTTAATTTGAAACTCATAGAACTTGTGGTTTACAGTTTAGTGAATACTATTAGCTTAAAGGATCTTATCCAAGTGCTTTATTTAGATTGAGGTGATTCAGAGAAATAAGCTTTTCAGACATGTTTGCTCTTAACTTTTGTGGGTCTAGGAACAAGAGTACAAATGAAGTCTCATATACCGTACGTCTGATTTAAAAGTTATAAATCAGTCTTAAAAAAGAACTTGCCAAAAAAAAAAAAAAAGTTTCGTCCTCCTTCCTTCATAAGTATACCATAATAAGACCCTGGGAGGCCAGGTTAGAATTTAGTATTTTCAGACTCGTTGGAGTTTCTCATGTCAAACTGTGGTGGTAGAAAGTTACTGTCTGGCTTCTGGTCCATAGCCCTCTCTGCTTCTCCTTTCTTCACTGCTTGTTACCACAATTAAGAGTATTTGGGCAGACCTATATAGACATCCCAAGCAACATGTTCAACTCTGTTCACACCCTCTGCGTACAGTTGCCTCTTGGTAGCCTTCAAGCCTAAGGATACACAGTCTAGTTGGTATAGTTTTCTTTCTGGAGGACTGATCTGGTGAAAGAGGCTTTGGAAGCTTGTTGAGGGCTGTCTGGGCAGATATTTTAGGTTCCTGCATACCCATAGAATGATGTAGCGTTAGAAGAGGAAACGTGCTCCAGTTAGACAAGTCCCCTTGGCGCAATAGACAGCTTCACGGGGATGGTTGTAGAGCCAGAGTGGTACCCCATAACTCAAGGAATCCAGGGCTGGAGCCACTGTTGTTTAGGTCTAAGGGATTCATGTTGCTACGTTTCTGTTTCTTGAAAACTACAATGGTCATCCAAGTCACAATACTCTACCTTGGGAAAATTCAACTGGGATTTATTATGCTTTGTAAAAAAATATAATACAAACATTGTGGGGAGATTTGATTTCAATTATTTCCTAAGCTTTTCTTGATAGTTCTACTTTACTCAACCACCCAAGTGAATTTTTTCTTTCCAGTTGTTTTGAAACTAGAAGCTTACTGATATTAAGACATGGATTATCTGGGAATAGTTTTTGGTTGTCATTCCTTTGATATAAAGCAGAGGTGGCACATTCAAAAGCCAACACGTCTCATATTGCATATAAGCTAGGAATGTTTAGGCTGTGGGGGATTGTAGAACATTAATTCAACATTCTTTTGTGCCTGTACATGAAATTAGACCCCCCCCCCCCCAGACATTATAGACCTGGATTCTTTTTTAAAATGTAAAACTTCCTGATTTCAGAATGTTGGTTTCCCTACACTCTCTACTTCCCTACCCGCTACTCCTTTTAAAACTGTGGTGACCAAAGAACATAGTAGCTGCAAGTTGGGTTTAGTTTGCAGACTGACAGTTGGGTAATAATGACGTGTGGAGGGAATCAGCTTGTCTTTGATTGAGACGATACATTAAAAGTGCATGTAATCTACCCCCCACCCCCTGCCAGATTGTTCTACTCTCACCCCAGATTGTTCTCGAGAGTAATAAATTTTGAAAATAATCTGTGAGGGAGAGGAGAAGGAAGAAAAGCTGAGCTGCAACTCCTGTTGCAGAGGTTGTGTCCTGTGCTTGAAAAACATGTAGGAATTGGTGAAAATTAGTCATGTTAGTCTATGCATTGACTCCTGGGAAAGTATGTTGTACGAGAGATGAGAGTAACAGATGAGAGTACTATACTGTATTAGAAAGTGAGGGAGCCCTTTGTTACATGTCAGACTTAATCTTGCCAGTCCAGTTTTGGTTACATATGGACCTGAGTACATCACATTTCAGGATTCAGTTTAATGAAAATGATAAACATTGTAACATTTTAGTTTGATTTTTTTCATAGTGCTGTAAATACAACTTCATACTGTTTCTTTTTTGTGTTAATTTGCTTTTATGAATATATAGCACTTGATAAATATACTACAAATGTGATTATTTATTGAGGTTGGCATGTCCCACAAAAGTTTAAAAATTGAATGTGAAACAGTTTTAGCAGGAATATCTTTGCTCAAAGAATGAGGTCTTTCAGAACTGAAAAAAAAAAAATGCATTGTAGGCCAGGTGCAGTGGCTAACGCCTGTAATCTCAGCACTTTGGGAGGCTGAGGTAGGGGGATCACTTGAGGTCAGGAGTTTGAGACCAGCCTGGGCAACATGGTGAAACCCCATCTCTACTAAAAATACAATAATTAGCTAGGCATGGTGGTGGGCGCCTGTAATCCCAGCTACTCAAGAGGCTGAGGCAGGAGAATCGCTTGAACTCGGGAGGCAGAGGTTGCGGTGAGCTGAAATTGCCCCTCTTGCACTACAGCTTGGGTAACAGAGCGAGATTCCATCTTATAAAAACAAAACAAAACAAAAAAGTGCACCATAGATTCTTAGGACTTTTATGTTAAAAAATGTTTTAAAATGGTTCGGATTTTTTAAAAATGCCAACCAATTGTGCTAGCAAATTTGGGGGCCACTGAGAATATTTAGGAATTTTTGTGTCTACAAAGTATGTGCTGAATTAGAAACATTGAATTTTTTAGCTTTTGGCATTGCTTCTCAATTGTTGGAATCTGCTTCTTGAAAAGAAAATCAACTCTGGGGGACCAGGGATGGTGGCTCATACCTGTAATCCCAGCCCTTTGGGAGGCTGAGGTGGTGGATCACTTGAGGTCAGGAGTTCAAGATCAGCGTGGCCAACATGGTGAAACCCCATCTTTACTAAAAATAGAAAAATTAACTGGGTGCAGTGGCGGATGCCTATAATCCCAGCCACTTGGGAGGCTGAGGCAGGAGAATCATTTGAATCTGGGAGGCAGAGGTTGTAGTGAGCCAAGATTGTGCCATTGCACTCCAGCCTGGGCGACAGACTCCATCTCAAAAACAAAACAAAACAAAACCAAAAAAAAAAAAAAAAATCAGAATATAGATTGATATATGTGTTTCTTTGAGAAAATTTTCTCATATCCCAGGTGATTTTGGCTATCGGACAAGAGGTAACTTCAGGTCAGTAAGTTGTTAGAATTCAGTGACAACTACAACGGTTTTCCCTTACATGACGCTTTGCCTTCTGCAATTTCAGTTAACCGCAGTCAACTACAGTCCAAAAATATTAAATGGAAAATTCCAGAAATAATTCATAAGTTTGAGATTGCATGCCGTTCTGAGTAGAGTGATGAAATCTTGTGCCATCTTGCACCATCCAGGGCAAGATGTGAATTATCCCTTTGTTTAGCATATCTATATATGATACCCGCCCATTAGTCACTTAGTAGTAGCTGTTTCAGTTATTAGAGCAACAATACATGGTATATATAGAGTTTGACACTATCTGTGGTTTCAGGTGTATTCTGAGGGATCTGGAAATGTATTCACCCCCTAATAAGGGGAGACCACTGTATAACAAGAAGAGTTCACATTTGTCTAATGTTATGTTAGAATGTGGCTGTTGTTAGATGTTAGGAGTGCTCTCTGTGGTAGAGTGTCTACTGCATTATTGAATCCTGTGGTAGTTGGGGATCAGAAATGAAGGCCCTTCGGGGTGTGTGTGTGTGTGGTGGTAGTGGTGATGTTTTTTAAATGCCCATATAGCATGCATGCATGCATTAATTTACTTATCTTTTCACTGAACTGGGGTGATTAATAATCATACAGCATTTAAGGTGATTTTTTTTTTTTTTTGAGATGGAGTCTCGCTCTGTCACCAAGCTGGAGTGCAGTGGCGACATAATCTCAGCTCACTGCAACCTTTGCCTCCCAGGCTCAAGCGATTCTCCCACCTCAGCCTGGGACTACAGACACATGCCACCACGCCCAGCTAATTTTTGTACTTTTTTGTGTGTTTTTTTTTTTTTTTTTTTTGGCACAGGTGGTGTTTTGCCATGTTGCCTAGCTGATTTCGAATTCCTAGGCTCCAGTGATCCACCTGCCTCAGACTCCCAAAGTGTTGAGATTACAGGCGTGAGCCACTGCCCCTGGCAGGAAAAAATTTCTTAAAAAGAAATTTCAACCTTCAAAACAAAAGGTGTATAAACCTGAACACAAGTTGTGCATTTGGAAGAGTCTGCTCTAGTCTGCTGATATTTTTTCACCCTGAAGCACAACATAGCTAGAGTTGAATTTCTGGTGACAACTTTAATAATTCCACTTGGAAATGACATTGTCATTTCACCAGTGGTCTTCACAATACACCTAAAACGGGGATTTTGAAAAGTGCTGGGATTGCAAGTGTGAGCCATCATGCCTGGCCTTCTTCAAGGTAGTATAACCATGTTGCTCTTTGGGTATGGTAATAATATTACAAGCAGCTTAGAATGTAGTTGCTTGGATGAGTCAGACTATATTTAACCAACCACTACTAAGGTATATTTATTTAGCACCCTCTCCCATTATTTTTTGCTATTATAATTTAACCCTTTTTGTGAAACTCGGTACATATGTCTAGGTGATTTTTTAGTACAGATCGTCCCCAATTTTGGATGGTTCAATTTAGGATTTTTTGACTTTATGATGGTGTGAAGCAATACATGTTCAATAGAAATCCTACTTTGAGTACCAATATAACCATTCAGTTTTTCATTTTCAATACAGTATTCAGTAGAGTACACGATATGTTCAACACTTTCTTATTAAATAGACTTTGTGTTGGGTGATTCTGCCCAACTGCAGCTAATGTAAGTGTTCTGAGCATGCTTAAAGTAGGCTAGAGTAAGCTATGATGTTTGGTGGGTTACATGTATTAAATGCATTTTTTACTTAAGCCTATCATAAGTTGAAATTATTTTATCGGTATGTAACCCCCATCATAAGTCAAGGAGCATCTGTACTTTCTAAGGAGAAACTTTTAAAAGTAGACATTGCGCATACACATTAACTTTATTTATACATGTTGTCAAATTGTCATCAAGGACATTTATACTATTGTATGCCTCCACTAAGAGTGTGATAATAGATGTGTCTATATAATGCTAGCTAACACGTGGTGTTACCATTTTTTTTTTTTATTGTCAATCTGATGGAAATAATGGTAATTTGAATTCATCTAATGAGGTGAGCATCTTAAATATTCTGGCTGGTTTTATTTCATTTTAGGAGTCATGTGTTTATTGCCCTTTTTTCGTTTTTCTGTGGAGGCCATCTTTTTCTTATTGATTTGGAAGAAGTCTTAATATTCAGATTCTTTAATTTCATAACTTTTAATAACACAATTGATAGTGTCCTTTGTCATATGTTTTATATAGTTTAATATATTTTATGATTTCTAGTTTTGGTCATCTTACACACAGTGAAGTCAAGACTCATAGAATTTAATGTAAGAGCAGGAGATTTTAATTTGGGGTTGGTCTGTGGACTTGTAAGTATTCTGAGGATGGACTTCATAGTTCTCAAATACAAATTGAATACGACATTGGAATTATACATAAATTTTTATTTTTCTGGTGACAGGTTCAGTCAAATTCATCTGGTTCTCAAATCATGTAACTCTTACGACTGTGTGCCCCCTTTTATACAGCATATATATTTAAATGCCCCTTTTTACTGTTTCAAGTGAAATTCATAGGTAGTATAATCTTGCAACCCATACAAAGGATTTAAAAAGAAAAAGCAACATAATTTTTTCTTGACTGGAACAGAAAACATGGGACAGACAAAAATGTTAGAATACTTTGCCATGACCTCATTAGAAAACATTAAGGCTTTTTGCATTGGAGTTACCTGGAACCTTAAAAAAAAGCTGATGCCTGTTTCTTTTAAAATTAAACATACAGCTGCACCAGTTCCACTCCTAGGTATTTGCTCGAGAGAGGTGAAAACATGTCCCCAAAATGTATAGGGAGATTTATAACAGCTTTAATAGTCCACAAATTAAAACAGCTCCACTGTTGGTCAACAGAAAGAACAGATAAACAAATTGCAGTGTTTTCATACACTGGGAATACTACTCTGCAGTCAAAAAGAATGAACTACTTTTTTCATGATGAAATGAATATGAATGAATCTCTGAAACACTGTGTTTAGTGAAAGAAGTCAGGTACAGAAGAGTACACACTATGTGATGGATTATGTTTATATGAAGTTCAGAAATGAGGCTATAGCATTAGAAATATGAGGAGTGATTGCTTATGGAAAGTGGGGGCACTGACTGGATGTAGGGCAGGAGGATACTTTCTGAGTAGTGGAAATGTCCTGTATCTTGATTGGGGTGTTTGTTACTCAAGTAGAGTTGTACACCTAAGACCTCTGCATTTCACTCTGCATAAACTTTACCTCAAAAACAAACAATGAAACAGAGCAAAAATACTGATGTCTATGTCCTACCTTCTAGAGATTCTAATTTTAATTGGTTAAGGGTGTTGGCCTGGGCATAGATGATTCTCATGTGCAGCCAGAGTTGAGAATGATGCTTTTGCCCTTGGATGTAGGCTCATCATGAATGCAACTGCTACTCATGAAGATTGGCAACCAAATTATAATTAAGAGAGACATTGCTGTAAGCAGTAACTCTCACGATATTTGCTTCGGCCCGCAGGCGCGAACCGCTGCCGGGTTCTGGCGCGCCCTTTCAGTTCTGCTTGTCACCGGCACCACTGCGTTACCCCAAACCGCCGGGCCGAGCAGCATGACCTCCGCCTTGGAGAACTACGTCAACCGAACTGTTGCCGTTATTACATCTGATGGGAGAATGATTGTGGGAACACTGAAAGGGTTTGACCAGACCATTAATTTGATTTTGGATGAAAGCCATGAGCGAGTATTCAGCTCTTCACAGGGGGTAGAGCAAGTGGTACTGGGATTATACATTGTAAGAGGTGACAACGTTGCAGTCGTTGGAGAAATTGATGAAGAAACAGATTCTGCGCTTGATTTGGGGAATATTCAAGCAGAGCCTTTAAATTCTGTAGCACACTGAGGAAAAACTACATACTTGGACACCTGTAAATCTTTGTACAGAAACTGATTACTCTGAGGATGATATATGGAATTTTTATGAATGTGTAACTGGATTTTGACTCCTTATTGATTCATTGTAATATGTAAATTAAAATATTTCTACATTTTATTGAAAAAAAAAACACTTTTTTTTTTTTGCCTGAATATAAGTTTGGTAGCTTGGTTTCTTTTTTAAATTAAATAGTGTGAAAATATAATGGTCATTTTGAAAACTTTTAGCCAAAAGTAGTAACTTTTTGATACTTTAGTATTTATGGAAACTAGTGGAAAAGAGAAATTAGTGTGCTATGTAAACCAGGCATTCAAATAACATTAGTAGTACAGGATATATGTGTTTTCTTTCCCTGATATTTAGGAAAATCACAGCAGGGTAAATCTTTCCTGGAGTTATCTGAATCATCGGCATTTATCCGATTCCACTGGTGGTGGTTTGCTAGTGCTTCTAAAAGTTGCTCTCTAGCACTGAGAGGTGTGGGTAGGTAAAAACGTGTTTGCTTGAGAAAACAAAAATGCTAACAAGGTTTTAATAGATTGGCCCAAAATTCCAACTTGAGTATTAAGAATTACTAGCAATGGTAGAATTGACAGAGATAATTGGTAAAGTCTCTTGATGCCCAATTGATTAGGTATGAAAGTAATACGAACACATTAATGTTGACATTAATGTGTTTACAGACAGTATATTATCTGAAAAGAATTGATTCCATGTAGTCTTCAATTTTTAATTTTTAAGAATTGTAATATTAGTGTTTATAAATGTGAGTAAATTAAGTTTATATTGAAGCAGTGCTAGCTATTATTGTCAGCAATTTTCCGTGATTCATTATCCATAAACCTGATTTCAGAAGACATCAACTTAGTTTTTTAAATAATTGATAGAAACAATGTTTTTCTTTTTTTTTTTTTTTTTTTTTTTTGAGACGGAGTCTTGCTCTGCCGCCCAGGCTGGAGTGCAGTGGCCAGATCTCAGCTCACTGCAAGCTCCACCTCCCGGGTTTACGCCATTCTCCTGCCTCAGCCTCCGGAGTAGCTGGGACTACAGGCGCCCGCCACCTCGCCCGGCTAGTTTTTTGTATTTTTTAGTAGAGACGGGGTTTCACCGTGTTAGCCAGGATGGTCTCGATCTCCTGACCTCGTGATCTCGTGATCCGCCCGCCTCGGCCTCCCAAAGTGCTGGGATTACAGGCTTGAGCCACCGCGCCCGGCAGAAACAATGTTGTAAGTAGTGTTTAGATATCCAGGCTAGTACACAAAATTTCTGATCAACTCATGTATAGGCCAAAGTGTGTATCTTTGTGATGAGAAGAAAATAGAAAAATATTTACATCCTTGTAAAAAAAAAAAAGAGAGATACTGCTATCCTTGACCAGATTTTTTCAAGTGAAGAGACAACACTTGGGAAAATTTCAAACAAGTTTAATCTTCCCTTAATTTACAGTCTGTTAAACTACTGTGTAAAAAAACTCCATCCCTTTGTCTTTATATGTGTACAGTTAGGTTCTAGGCTTAGATAATTGTAAATTTTTTTTTCAGCTTCAGGACTGGAGGACATTTAAAAGTTGATACAGGATATTAACTATCACTGGCCTTTGGCAAGTCCATTCATTGTGACAATGAAAATGTTCTCATGTATTTTCAAAACGACTCTTGACAACTACTGACAGTCTTAATTCCCTAAACCTTCCCATCCATATGTGTTTAATTTCCATTAATAGGGAAAAATTTTAAACATTGATAAAAACCTTCTTAAAACATCCCAATTTTAGGTCCGCAATTCCTTCTGTGCAATTCTGAAATTCAGAAATTCCTGAAAATTGAACTTTTCTCTTTTTTTGCTGTCTTCGCTTTGCTCCCAGTTAAAAGGGCTGCTTGAAGAGGGCAGGTCGCCTTAGTTATGCACAAGCAAGCGTTCTGGTGCTGTAGCCTCACCCCTGGGCATGAACTTTTTTCCCTAATTCATTTGGTTGATAGAATATGACTTACACTGAACTGCGATGTGAGGCTAATATTGGTGTTTATTTATATCATTTTCCCATGAGAGTTAATATTTGTAAACTACACTTCTCTGCAGCAGTATTTTCCAAATTCTCAGTTTTTAAGCACATCTACTGGCCTGAAGAGTTTGAATAAGAGACTGTAGATCTCTATTGCCAATGTAAATGTACTAGTTGTAATTATTAAGAGCAGGAGTTTTTAATTTGGGGTTGATCCATGGACTTGTAAGTTAACATTAGCTAGCAGTTAAAGTTAGTGAAAATGCTGTTTTTATAATATTAAGTATGACTATTGATAACTTTTTTTTGTCAGTTCTCTTATTCTGTAGTCTACTTCTTTTGCATTTGAGGTAGAGAATGTGTGATGATGAATTTTAGGTATCTTTGGTGGGGAGGGTACTTTTTGGTTTTGAGAGTAAGTGGTCAATTTGACTGAGGTGATTCCTGTGCTGGTATCATGGGAGCATACAGATGAGTCACTAATGAGGTGCCTTACATAGTACTGTGTCTTTTTGGTGCTGCAGAAAGCTGGTTGTCTGACATTTTACCAGAGAGTTGTAAAACCAAGTAAGACTTCTTATAAGTTGTATATATTTTAAGTTAATATCTGAAAGAAATGCCTGTTAGAGTAATTACTAAAGTACTTGACTATGTCACATTTTTGAAAGCTATGTGGATGGAAGAGCAATTGTTTGTAAAGGTATCATGTATATTAAAGATGATATCAGAATAAAGAGAATCAAGAGTGAGTGCTTCTACATTTGAATGCAAAAGTTCTATAGGTCAGTGATTTCCTTCCTGACTTGTGTCCCAAAATGTATATAAAATGTGTTTGATTCAGCATTTCTTGTTTTCTTCTTAAATTGCCACTGTGAAAATTTTATTGGAAAATTGGAGAAATTGGCTATTGAGCTACTAGAAAAATGTCAGAATCCATCCATAAGGCTTCATAGTTTAAAATACAGGTTTATAGATGTGTGTGTGTGTGTGTGTGTGTGTAATTTGGGTGTGGAATAACTAAAACCAAATAATAGGACTTACGCAATGTGAAAGAAGAAACAATGAATTTGTACACTGTGGTTCTGCCTCAACCTCCGTAGCTTTTTACTATAATATATTGTGTTAAATGATGGTATATTTGTATTTAGACATTTCATAAATGAAGGTGTTTTTCATATTCCTGCTTTTATATTTAATACTGAAGAGTTAAGTATCTTAAATTATTTTCCCCCTTTTTTAGTAATTTTCATCAGGGCCCACAATTTTCTTCAAACATATGGTTCATCGTGAGGTTAGAAAGGTAAACAAGTAATACTCGAACTGGTAAAATTATTTTTCCACGACTGTAATATTCTCTGTGTAACTATGCACTTCTGATTAAAGCCTTTAAATCTGATATTGTTAATCAATGAACAGTTTGGTTTAGTAATACTAATTAAGGATGGTTCTAAAATTTAAAACTTTGAAAATTAGGATTGTTTAATTTAGTCTAATGCTTCTGATTTGTAATTCTTACAGTGGTTGTTCATAGGATATTATCTTTTCCAGTTAAAGGTTTTTTGTTTTCCAGATGATCTGTCTGTCCTGAGGTTTTTTAAAACAACAAAATATACATTTGTCTCATTTGAGTATCAGGTCATAATTCCATTATTCATAGAAGTTTCATCATGTGATTGATTACTTTTTAAAAGATAAATTTTTGATAGAATTAATTAAAATAACTACTTTAGAATTGCTTTTTATTGCATAGCAATAATTCTCACAGATCCATCCAAATAAAGGTGAATAAATTAGTTTTTTATTCTTTTGTTCCTTTCTAAGGTAGTTTCCTGTATGCGTTGGTTGTTATTATTTGGAAACTATTAATTGAATAATATTAAATTGGCACCTTTGAGGTAGGATACAACCAAACAAATGGAAATCGCAAGTTATCACTTTGTCAGCTATATGTAGAGTTTGCTTTTGAGCTTTAAAAACTTTACATGACAGCCCGGCCAACATGGTGAAACCCCGTCTCTACTAAAAATACGAAAACATTAGCTGGGCATGGTGGCAGGCGCCTGTAATCCCAGCTACTCGGGAGACTGAGGCAGGAGAATTCTCGCTTGAACCTGGGAGGTGGAGGTTGCAGTGAGCCGAGATGGTGCCATTGCACTCCAGCCTGGGTGACAAGAGGGAAACTTGATCTCAAAAACAAACAAAAAAAACTGCTTTACATGAAATTCTTAGGGAAAATAAATGAGAATGTACTGTTACTTTACAAATGAAGATACCACTGCTAAGTTGTATTTGGTAGTGAAATTTTAATATAGACAAATTTTATTTTTTTGTAAGTGATTTGCATTTTTGATGTGACGGTTTTCTCTTTTCTTTTCTTTTTTTTTTTTTTGAGATGGAATCTTGCTCTGTCGCCCAGGCTGTAGTGTAGAGGTGGGATCTTACAGCTCACTGCAAGCTCTGCCTCCTAGAGTATTAAATATAAAAGCCATTCTCCTGCCTCAGCCTCCTGAGTAGCTGGGACTACAGGTGCCCACCACCACGCCTGGCTAGTTTTTTGTATTTTTAGTAGAGATGGGGTTTCACCGTGTTAGCCAGGATGGTCTCAGTCTCCTGACCTTGTGATCCGCCTGCCTCAGCCTCCCAAAGTGTTGGGATTACAGGTATGAGCCACTGTGCCTGGCCAGTGTGAGTATTTTCTTTCAAGTTGAAAGTCGGGTTCCATGAAACTCTAATATTAGATGGATTTAGGTGAAGGTTAATACCTCTCGTTGTTTGAGGCCTGAAATATATCTAATTAAGCAGTAGTGAACCTCTTACTACATTTGCTTCAAAGCAGCTACTTCGTAATTGAACATGTGTGTCATTAATTCTAGAAATCTGTTAAACATTGATTTTGTATTGTATCAGAGGATGATGTAGAAGAGGAATGGCACTGACTAGTGGTTTTAAGGCACAATATTGGAATCACCTGGGGAGCCCATAACATGTACATGCCTTGACTGTGTCCCAGGCCTTTTGGGGCAGAATCCTGCTGGTTGGAGGACACACAGTGTAGTTTGGTAAAATCTTCAGATAATTCTGATATACTCATTTATATAAGATTACTGAAATTAATTCTATCCTCAAGGAATATATACTTAGAGGAAGGAAAACTATATACGTGCAACAACGTGGGTTGTATATGATGACAGCAATAATAATGATAGCCAACATTTGTAGGGCACTTACCCTATGCAGAAGCATTGATTTTCAGGTACTGTAGACATTTGCACTAATATTGCCTCTCTCTAGCTCTTTCTCAATATAGCAGCCAGAGCAATCTTTTTTTTTTTTTTTGAGATAGAGTCTCGCCCTGTCACCCAGACTAGAGTGCAGTGGTGCACTGCAACCTCTGCCTTCCAGGTTCAAGCAATTCTGCCTCAGCCTCCCAAGTAGCTGGGACTACAGGCGCAGGCCACCACGCCCAGCTAATTTGTGTGTGTGTGTGTGTGTGTGTGTGTGTGTGTGTGTGTGTATATATATGTATTTAAAAAAAATTTTTTTTAGTAGAGATGGGGTTTCACTATGTTGGCCAGTCTGGTTTCGAACTCTTGACCTCGAGTGATCCTTCCACCTTGGCCTCCCAAAATGCTGGGATTACAGGCGTGAGCCCCTGTGCCTGGCCAGAACAATCTTTTAAAAACTTAAATTAGATATTACTCTTCTTGTTTAAAACCCTCTAATGAATTCTCATTGTGATTACAATAAAATGTAGACTGCTTATATGATTTATAAGGTGGGTACTTGGTCTGGTGGGGTTCTATGATGTCATCTTACATGATTCTTTCTGTGTTCATTATGCTGTGGTCACACTGGTGTTTGTTCCCATATCCAGGCATTTATACCTTCTCCTTTGACTGGATTGCTTTTCTCCAGATCTGTGACAGACTGTTCTTACAAGATTTGTGGTTTTTTTTTTTTTTTTTTTTTTTTTTTTGAGATGGAGTCTCACTCTGTTGCCCAAGCTGGAGTACAGTGGGCAATCTTGGCTCACTGCACCCTTTGCCTCCGGGGTTCAAGCGATTCTCCTGCCTCAGCCTCTCAAGTAGCTGGGCCTACAGGCATGTGCCACCATGCCTGGCTAAGTTTTGTACTTCTAGTAGAGGTAGGTTTCACCATGTTGGCCAGGCTAGTCTTGAACTTCTAAGTTCAAGTGATTTGCCCATCTCAGCCTCCCGAAGTGCTGGGATTATAGGTGTGAACCACTGCCCCTGGCCCAGTTCTTAGCAGATTTAACCTTCAGTGAGATTTCTCTTGTTCACTGTGTCTGAAATTGCTCTTCCTCTGATTCCTCTCCCCTTAGTATGTTTTTAGTTCATGGCACTTAACACAGTCTGAATTTTTTTTTATCATTTACTATTGTTTTTTCCTTCTTGGAATGTAAGTTCATTAAACCCATGATCAAGACCAGCCTGACCAACATGGAGAAACACCATCTCTACTAAAAATACTAAATTAACTGGACATGGTGGTGCATACCTGTAATCCCAGCTATTCGGGAGACTAAGGAGAATCGCTTGAACCCAGGAGGCAGAGGCTGCGGTGAGCCAAGATTGCACCATTGCACTCCAGCCTGGGCAGCAAGAGTGAAACTCTGTCTCAAAAAAAAAAAAAAAAAAGGTAACTATAAATCATCCCATGACGGATCCTTCAGGAAGTATTCTAGAAGAAGGCATCAGCATGTGGTGCGTGTTCTTAGTCTAGTGGCAATAGGCTACACCATATGTGTAGTAGGTTATACCATCTGAGTTTCTGTAAGTAGACTCTGTGGTGTTTGTACGATGATGAAATTGCCAAACAGTGCATTTCTTAGAACATACTCTGTCAAGCAGTGCATGATTGTTTCTTCCAACAAAGATGCTTTTGGTTAATGAGACCTTATACCGATTATTTATTGTGAAATAAACCATCCAAAACTTAGTGATATTATAAACCGAGAAGAGTCATCATTATTACCTATCGGGGGTCTAGGACTTATCTTGGCTTAGCTAGTTGGTTCTTGCTCAAGTTCTTACATGGTTGCAGTTAGATGGTTGCCAGGGGCCATGAGCCAGAGCATCTGCGTGTGGCTTCTCAGTAAGACTTGAGTTTCTTTACAGCAAGTGGCTGGTTTCAGAGGGCAAGTGGATGAAAGGAAAAGGGCAAAAGTCTAAGTGGCAACTGTATTAGCCTTTTTATCCTAGCCTTGGATGTCATGTAGCATCACTTCTGTTGTATTTTGTTTTTAAGAAGCATGTCACTAAGACCAGCTCTTACTCCAATGTTGGGGAAGAAGATTTCACCTCTTGAGGGGAGAAGTGTAAAAGAATTTGTGGAAAATGTTATACCTACCACAGACCTCATTCTGCAAAATAGTGGCATCTTGTTAGGGATTAAGTTCTAAAGTCAGTGTAAATGGAAGGTATCATGATGGGGAGACCGTTATACATTCTTTGTCCGGCATGGTGAGGATTTTCTATAGGTTCAAGAAAAAGTCACTGTTTCTTCCACTGAATATCAAATAGGATATATTTGGCTTGTGTTCAGTGCCTCTCTTGTATGGAAAAAATAATTAAGTACTAGAGTAACATTTAGCAAGGTGCAGTTATCAGACTTTGAGAGGCTCTGTGGAAAAGAAAATGGACATCACTATCAAACTCGTTACAAGACCTACATTTATTGAGTAAAGAAGGTAGGCAGAATTACTTGCATTATTACTTTTATTTTATTTAATTTTAATTTTATTTATTTATTTATTTGAGACGATGTCTCGCTTCATTGCCCAGGCTGGAGTGCAGTGGCCGAATCTCGGCTCACTGCAACCTCTGCCTCCCAGGTTCAAGCAGTTCTTCTGTCTCAGCCTCCTGAGTAGCTGGGACTACAGGCGCCTGCCACCATGCCCTACTAATTTTTTTATTTTTAGTAGAGACAGGTTCCCTGTGTTGGTAAGGCTGGTCTCAAAAATCCTGACCTCAGGTGATCCACCAGCCTCGACCTCCCAAAGTGTTGGGATTACGGGCATGAACCACTGTGCCCAGCCTATTACTTTTATTTTAAAATTTATTTGGAGAAATTATATAGCTCAATTCATAAATAAATACATGAATGATGCAACTACTTTCTTTTCCCAAATCTTTGTTTCAAATAAGAAGGGAAATATGATTGAGTGGTCTCTTCCCTTCTTATAGTAAAAATAATGCAGTACAGTGTTTAAGGGCATATAAGTGAATGAGAGTATCGACCTTAAGCTACTACGATATATGTCAATTAAAAAATGCTAATATGGCAACTTTCGGAGGATAAAGCAAAAAGAAAAAAATGCTTATGTGAGAACAAGCATGCCAGCCAGCCATGGTCACCCCACACCCAATAAAACAGGTAAAGAGGCAAACACAAAAAGTACCTGTGAGGATGAATAGTATAAATAAAATATTTTCAAAGAAACAAATTACTCCTATGTATCCTCAATAGAAAGGAAAAACTATTATTTATTCAACTTACGTATAATTATGTTTTCTGTTGCTGATTCAGTTACTTTTGGGAAAGGTAGCACAAGTAAAGCCACTCAATGTGGCTTTGTGTTAGACATTCGGATTTCTTAGAACAGCTAACGAAAATGTAGTTTTAATGCCCTTTGTTTTTTGACATAAAGAATCTGAGATTGAAGAGGTAATGTGTTCAGGATTACAGAATGGTAAATGGTGGAATCTGGACTCAAATGTAAAACGGTATTTTTCCAAAGCCAGCTACTTTTATGTTCAGCTATATTGTTTCTTGAATTTTCAGTGATTTATTGGTAGGCTTTTTGTTATCTGGGAATTCCCTCTATTAAAATTATATTGTCAAGTGTTGAAATATGCAGGTTTTAACTAGTTGCATTGACACAGCTTGATTTTGTGTCACTTTTAAACCATCCCCTGCTCCCCCAGGGAGCAAAAACAAAAACCACATATAAACATAGCTTTCCAGGAACAGTAGTTTCAGATACTGAAATTGTTCAGATATCCTAGCTTTTCAGTTCTGTTTGTTCCAAGGTGGCCATATATTGTTGTTTTTCAATAATCACATATAGTTGTTTTGCCATTTTTGTTTAGGGAATTACTATTAATTGTTTTTAAATATTAAGCATGATAAACTTCAGATGTTCCTGCTTTTAAAGACTGGGTTCTCATATATTGAGTGGTTTCACTTTTGTTACCTTGCCCCAAAGTAATTGAATCAGCAACAGAAGAAAGCATGACATTTTAATTGTCTACATCAAATTACATAATCTGGTGAAGTATGAAGACTACACTGTTAAAGTATTAATGACTTTTATTTATTAAACCAAGCAGTGAGAGAGATGGTATAGGGACATTCACCTCATATTTTGTAAGTTATATTATTGGCTAAATAGTATCAGGATTGTTTTTAGTTCTGCATTGCTAACCGAGTGATCTATCTAAATCTTAAATTAGACTATGTCCCTCCTTTGCCTTAAGTCTTAAAAACTGCTGCTTACCTGTCAAAGTTTATATTACTTAGTATGGTATTTAAAGCTTTTAAGTTCTGGCCCCCTGCTGACTTACGTCATTCCTATATATTTCAAAGTTAATCCTACCTAAGTTTGTCCGCTGGCAACACTACTTTTTTTCTGTATGTAGAGATATTCTACACTTTGGTTTATATATTCTATTTTATTCTGTCCTATTAGTCTGTTTCCCTTACCACCAGACTATTTGGTCTCCTTTTCCCCCACATTTGTAACTTTTTAATGTTCTTTTTAAGACGTGCTCTTGCTCTTTTGCTCAGAGTTGAGTGCAGTCGTGCAATCATAGCTCACCGTGGCCTTGAACTCCTGGGCTTGTCAAGCAATTCTCCTGCCTCAGCCTCCGAAGTAGCTGGGGCTGCAGACATACACCACCATGCCTGGCTAATTTTATTTTTATTTTTATTTTTAGAGACAGGGGGGTGGTGTTGTGTTGCCCAGGCTGGTCTTGAACTCCTGGCCTCAACTCCTGCCTCAGCTGGGATTACAGGTGTGAGCCACTGGGCTGGGTGGCTATCATGTTTTATCTAAAATTGGAAACTCCTTGAGGCAGGGACCATTTATCTTTGTATCTTCAGTGTTCAGCACCTAGTAGTAACTCAGCAAATGTTTGTTTTCTTTCTGACATATTTGTCATATTTGTATTTGTTGTATTTAGCATCAGAAAGCCAAATATCGTTGTTCAGCATTAATTTGACTGATTCCATTTGTTATTTTAGTCCAGAATTGCTACCAAAGTGTTTAGGTTTGACCTTTTTGTGCCCATGAAGTCTAGTCTTTTTGATGATAAATCTAAATTGGTTGAGGTGTAATGAAAAAGGTGGTCAGCTGTCTAGAAGTGACTGTGACAATTGCAGATTTATCTTGTTTGTGCATGCTATTTTTTTTTTTCAGTGTTCAAAGCCTGTGTTACATCAGGTTTTCAGGTTTAGATTTCCTAACTTTGGAACACAAAGTTCCGTTTTTAGAAGAATGGGTATTGAGTCCTTTGAGTGTGGGTAGAAAGATAGAGACAGACTGATTTGCAAAATAATTGAGGATCATATTTATATTTGAATTTTCACTTACTTGAACTTTCAGATTTCAGCTCAAAAGCTTCGGTATAAGTAAAGTATATTAATAAGACCCATTGCATGAAAGTAACCGAAACCAGTAAAAATAAGATAATAAGGATGTAATAGTTTCTTATGGACACTCAAGGGCTAGAATGCAGTTAGTCTCAGAAAGGAATTAGAACAAATAACTGAAAGGCCATCAGGAATCCAGAACCATCACTCTTTTATATTTTTCTCTCTTCAGATGAGCATTCTGTTTCTGTGTCCATATGGTAGAAGGCAGCAGCTCCATAGTTCTGTTAAATGCAGAGACAGACTTGCTGTCTTTCTGTCCCACTTACATATCCTGGGGAGAGAGAAATGATTGACTGGCTTGAGTCAGGTGCCTGTCCCCTTTCCAGTCTGCTCCATCTAGGAGGGCAGTGTTACCTGGTACCAAAATAGATGTTAGAGGGCCACCGCTTTCAAATGGGAGAATAGCCCTCACAACAGGGCTTCTATATTATAGTGCAGGTTGCTTATTCCACGTGCTGCTTGCCAAGCTGTATACCTATAAGGGCTGCAGTTTTAAAATTTGTACAAAGGTGCTTTATGGATTTGTGGTAACCTTTTCTCAGAGAAAGGAGGAGTCATTGTGAATTGGGGGGCTATTATTCCAAGGGGGTCTGCTATGTCATTTTTTGTGGGTATTTATTGTCCATCTTAGTATTGCCAGACTCTTAGCATTGAATTATTAGATTGGCTCTCACCCTTGGGCCATGGAGTTTTATTGCAGCAAAAACAAAAATCCATATGTATATAAGTGTTTTCTCAATAGGAATATTGACAGTGGACTTACTATAATGTGGGGCTTTGACATTTGTGGACCTGCTGAAGTCCACCAATTGAGAACCACTCATTGAGAACCACTGATGTTATGCAAATGCTATTAAACTTTGCATCTAAGACTTCTTATTTGTCCTGTGACCTTTGATTATATTTCCATGTGCATAAAACACCTTAGAGGGTTTTGGAGTGCCATGTATGTGAATGAACTTGGCACTGAGCACCCCATAGTTTCTACAGAAAAATTGAAAGAATATTTGTTACTTAAAATTATGTTTGGTTAAGTAGAAGCTTAAATTTTTGTTTTTCTTCTTTTCCTCTCCATATCTGTTGTACTATTTCACTTACAAAATAAATCTTCAGCCCTAAGGGATGTTTGGGATAGTTTTACAGGATTATGAATTTTATTCCTAAAATAAATCTGAATGCTACTGAAAGTGAAACTTTTTAAAGATAAGATTTTCGTCTAGTGGTGGTATTTTAAAGCTTTACTTATAAGTGGTAATAATTAACCTTTGAAAATCCTGCTGTGATAAGGTGTTGAGAGTGATCTAGCTTTCTTTGGAAGGGTTTTGATGTTCCTAATCATTCCCAGCCTAAATTAACCCCAAGGAAAACGAGAACTTCAACCTGACCTCTCATTGTTTTGCCAATTCCTACCTTTTTTTCTGTTTCTTTTTGGTTCTTTTATTTCTGTTCAGTTTAGGGGAAAGAATAAACTTATAAAGAAATTCACCTTAAGAAATTAGGAACTTGTCTCTTCCAGATTTGTTTGCATTTTACTAGAGGATGTATGAGGAGGGACCAGAAGAAATAACTAATGGTGGAATTTCATGCACTGTGGCACTCACATCTAAGATTCTCAAATCAGGTCATACTTTTCAACAGGTCTGGTTCAGTTTCTAGGACAGTAGACACACTGCATAAAAACATTTTATTTATAGTGAGTTTCTCTTAAAATACCACTTGAAGAACCAAAGAAGTAATTAGTATATTGAATTGGGTAGGTGGAATGAGGAGTCAGTAGTAAGGCAAAAGGCCTCACCCGAACAAAGGATTTGATTCAGTAGTAAAGTTGTATAAAGGCAAATTGGGAGTAGATTAAGGAGGTTTGGGGATTAAGTAATGTATTTTAGGCTTTTAAAGCGGAAAGGGAGATAGTAAAATAAATGATTTTAAGGAAAAAAAGTAGGTGCTAACTAAATAGAATTAGGGAATCAGTTTGGAATCTATTGTGCTAATACATAAAAGTGGGCTGAGGCCAGGCACGGTGACTCATGCCTGTAATGCCAGCACTTTGGGAGGGTGAGGCTGGGGGATTGCTTGAGGCCAGGAGTTTGAGACCAGCCTGGGCAACATAGCCATACTCCGTCTCTACCAAATAAAAACTAAAAAAATTACCCAGATGTGGTGGTGCACACATGTAGTCCCAGCTACTTGAGAGGCCAAGGTGGGAGGATCACTTTGAGCCTAGGAGGTTGATTGTGCCATTGCCCCCCAGTTTAGGTGACAGAGGAGAGAGGCAATGTCTCAAAGAAAAGAAAATGCATAAAAGTGACATTAACTGATGTCCTAAAATTTTTCTTTTAAATATATTTTTAAATTGAGGTAAACTTCACATACAATTTACCCTTTTAAAGTATACGGTTCAGTAGTTTTTAGTATTTTTACAAGTTGTGTACCCATTATCACTATCTAATTCCAAAACATTTCATCGGGGCTTCAAACCAAACCAGAACAAAACCCATACTCCTTGACACTCACTCCCCATTCTTGTCTGTCCCCAGATCATGGCAACCACTAATCTACTTTGCCTCTGTTGACTTGAGTATTCCTGACATTTGATAAAAATCAAATCATAAAACGTGGCCTTTTGTGTCTGGTTTAACATAGCATAATGTTTCCAAAGTTCATACGTGTTGTATCATGTATCAGTACTTCATCCTTTTTATAGCTGAATAATACTCCACTGTAGGGATAGATGACATTTTGTTTATTCATTGGCTGATGGACATTTGAGTTGTTTTTACTTTTTGGTCACTGAATAACGCTGTTATGAACATTAGTTACAAATTTTTCCAAGAATATGTGTTTTCAGTTCTTTTGGATACCTAGGAGTGAAATTGTTGTATCATATGATAATTGTGTTTAACTTTTTGGAGGGACTGCCAGCCTGTTTTTCAAAGTGACCACACCGTTTTGTATTCCCATCAGCTGTGTTTGAAGTTCCAATTTCTCCACATCCTCCCAGTGTGTTATTGCCTGTCTCGATTATAGACATCCTAGTGAGTATAAAATGGTAATATCATTGTGGTTTTGATTTGTATTGCCCAAATGACTAATAATATTAGCATCTTTATGGGATTTTGGTGGCATTTGTTTTATCTTTGGGAGAAATGCCTGTTGAAATCCTTTGCCCCTTTTTAAGTTTTGTTTTTTGTCTTTTTGTTTAGTTTTAAGAGTTCTTTATCTTTTCTGGCTAAAAGTTCATTATCAGATATATGATTTGCAGATATTTTCTCCCATTCTGTGGTTTGTCTTTGTACTTTATTGGTAATACTAATATTTTTTATTTTAATAGGAATGTCTCTAGTGTTTTATTCTGGACACTGATGGTTAGTTTTCTATTGAGGAAATACACTGTTTCTAATATACTAAGAATTTTGTCAAGAATAGATGTTGACTTTTATTTAGATGTATTACCTTTTGGTATTCCCCCTTTTGTCTCATTGTATGATGAGGTGTTGTCAATAGATTTTTCTTACGTAGAGAAAAATCGTCTTGGCATTCCTAGAATCCATTCTCCTTAGTCATGTTTTACTATTACTGTTGCATTTGAGTTGCTTTCGTATAATTTAGGATTTTTTGAAGTATTCGTTAATCTAAATATAGCATTTTTGTTCTTGAATCTAAATGTTAAATTCTAGATTCAAGAATACTTCAGAAAATCCTAAATTATATAGAAGCAACTAAATGGTTGCTTTATACTGACTTTGAGAGGTGTTGGTATCACAGTTACATTGAATCTTCCTTCTTTCTTGTGAACCCTGAACCTTGCAAATTTCACCTCCTGAAAGTTTGCAAGCACTGGGTTCATGTTGTCCTTTACAGTAATAATTTTGACAAATTTCACCCATGATTTCATCTGTGATTTTCTGTTTCTTGAGAAAATTCTTGTAATTTGTATTTTTATATAAAGTCATGTATTGTAAAGCACATCACTATTTGAGCTTAGTAATTTTTTATTTTTTAAAATACTTTTTTGTTTGTTTGTTTTTGAGTCAGGGCCTCGCCCTCTCACCCAGGCTGGAGTGCACTGGCATAATCATAGCTTACTGTAGCCTGATAGCCTCAAAATCCTGAACTCATGCTATCCTCCTGAGCAGCTGGGGCTATGGGCATGTGTCACCATGCCCAGCTAATTTTGTAATTTTTTTGTAGAGACAAGGTCTCACTATGTTGTGCAGGCGGGTCTCTTAACTATGGGCCCCAAATGATCCTCCCACCCGCACCTTGCCTAAAAATACTTTTTATCTGTATTGTTAAATTACCATTCTGATTCCTACTCGTATGTTTTATTTCTTTAAATCTGCTGGGAAATTGTCTGTTCTTTATGTTTCTCTGCTTCTACCAAAAACAGCTAGCTGATGGATTTAGTCATTTTTACTGTTTCTCTTTTCTAAATAATTAATTCCTGCTTTTTTCTTTAAATCCCTTCACTGAATTGGAGACATTGGATGGGGAGTTGGATATACAAGTCTGAGGTTTAGGAGAGTGGTCCAGGCTTCAGTAAAGCAGGCATTTCTGGTGTCCTGCATCACAGTTCTCTTGGCTCACCTCTGATTTTTAACCCCTCCTGCAGGAAATAATACCATGAAAGCTTAGACTCACCTCAGGCTGAGCTTCCTGCTGCAAACACACTCTTCATTTTTTGGCCCCAGTGATTTCTTTTCTGTGGGAGGCCAACAAGATTAGAAAGTAAGCATAGATTGGTAGTGAGGCAGAGGTAATGCCTATAGAGGCAGTGCTGCTCCTGTATCATACTGGATGATAAAAGCTCACGTCTCATTCTATCTGGAGAGAATTTTGAGAGACCATCTATATGCTTCTTGGGAGGTTTAAGTAGATTGATCCCCTGTTGTCTTTAGGGATGACATTGACAGTATACTATTCCTTATATTGGCTTTTCTTCCATCCCTGTCTTACTCTTCCTGCTCCCGTAGGTCATTCTCTAGACAAACTGCTTTTACTCAGGTTCTTACCTCAGTCATTGCTTTTGGGAGAACCCAAACTAAGATAGCAGTCATTAAAGTACTTAGTATTTAAAAGGTAGATAAGAGTTCAGGAATTGAAACTGGCTGATCACCAAAGGTGTGAGTATATATAGAAAAGAAGGCCAAGATCTGTGTTCTTGGTATCGTTAGGAATGAGTTAAGAGGTTGGCATAAAGAGGAGCAACTAGCAAAGGAAATTGAGATTTGACCAGTGGTATAGAAACAAAACTAGGAGAATGTGTAGTGTGTTGGAAGCTAAATGAAGAAAACTTGGAAAGTAAGGGGAAGCGATGCTGCTAAGAAAGCAAGGGGGAGAAATGAATTTAGATTGTCTATGGAATTTATTTTATTTATTTATTTGTTTATTTTTGAGGCAGAGTCTCGCTGTGTCACCCAGGCTGGATTGCAGTGGCGGGATCTTGGCCCACTGTAACCTTTGCCTCCTGGGTTCAAGTGATTCTTCTGCCTCAGGCTCTCGAGTAGCTGGGATTACAGGCATGTGCCACGGTGCCCAGCTGATTTTTGTGTTATTAGTAGAGACAGGATTTCACTATGTTGGCCAAGCTGGTCTCGAACTCCTGACTTCAAGTGATCTGCCTGCCTCGACCTTCCAAAGTGCTGGGATTACAGGCGTGAGCCACCACATCCAGCCGTATTTTTTTATTTTTTTATTTTTCGTGATGGAGTCTCACTCTGTCACCCAGGCTGTAGTGCAGTGGCGTAATCTCAGCTCACTGCAACCTCTGCCTCCCAGATTCAAGCGATTCTCTTGCCTCAGCATCCTGAATAGCTGGAATTACAGGTGCACGGCACCATGCCTGGCTAATTTTTGCATTTTTAGTAGAAATGGGCTTTCACCATGTTGGCCAGGCTGGTCACGAACTTCTGGCTTCAAGTGATCCGCCTACCTTGGCGCCTCGCAAAGTGCTGGGATTACAGGTGTGAGCCACTGCGCCTGGCCAGATTGTCTGTTGACTTTAGATGTTTTAAGAACAGTTTTTCTTGAAACGATGGGGACAAAAGTGTGATTGGAGTGGATATAGGAACACTTGATAGAATAATCGAAGTCACTGCATGTGGACAACTTGTTTGAGGAATTTTTCTGTAAAAGACAGCAGAATAATGGATTGGTAGCCGTAGAGAGAGATGTGGTTTCAGGAGAGATTCTTTTTAAGATGAAAGAAAAAATACACCTACTTGGTATAGCATATTGCTGTGTGTGGTCACAATCAGTTTAGAGTATTTCAGACTGTTTCTCTTTATAAGGATAGACTTAATATTCCCCATCATAATTAGGGTTCTTTCTAGTTAATTTGACTGCCTTTTTCTGTTTCCATTTAGGGCTCCCTAAGTCATGTATAATGAATTCATGGAGGAAAAGAAGTTGTTACAAGTTCTTTTGGGAGAAACAGAGGTGATTGGGAATTACTGTGGCATAGACATAAACATGAGGAAGTGAAGAGAAGTGATGGAATACATGTGGGAAAATTAATCCTGCTACAGGATTGCATCTTATGGAGAAGAGTTTAGAATCCAGTCAAGACTGTATGAGAGGCTGGGCACAGTGGCTCACACCTACAATCCCAGCACTTTGAGAAGCTGAGGTGCTTGGATCACTTGAGGCCAGGAGTTTGAGACCATTCTGGCCAACATGGTGAAACTCCATCTCTACTAAAATTACACAAAGTAACTATATGTAGTGGCGTACACTTGTAATCCCAGCTACTGTGGAGGCTGAAGCATGATAATTGCTTGAACCCGGGAGGCAGAGGTTGCAGTGAGCTGAGATCGCGCCACTGTACTCCAGCCTGGGTGACAGAATGAGACTGTCTCACACAAAAAAAGAAAGATTATACAAGAAAGCTATTTCTAGGTTTGAAACAATGCCACGATTTAATTTCCCTGTCATATTAAGCAATAGCTTTGTGAATGTACATATTTGTAATCCATATTGTCACAAATGTCTTTGCACACCTTTTGTTGACCTATTGTTGAAAATAGCCAAGTCAACTGTATGCTAGGAACAGTTGAAATTTACCCACAGACTTCCAGTCTTTATTTTATGCAGTTTCACCTTTTCCAAGTATTGTTATGAGCCATATTGAGCTGTTTTCTTTCCTTGTTCTCTCCCACCTCTTCCTTCAGATTATAGAATGGTCTTATGTCAGCTTTTCATAGTTAATTCTGTCTGAGATGTTTGCATTTGTAGTCATATGTCTAATTGTGGAATGAACGAGTTTTTCTGTTGAAAAAAAATTGAGGCTTTCTTGTTTCCTAAGTTATGTCAGTCCTGCTACACTGAGATGGAAGAGAATTCCACAGATTCTTCTACCTTGATCGACACTTATAAAATAGGGCTAACAAAAATTGGTGGACTCAAAGAAACCTTAGTGATCTGAATTTCAGAGTTAACAAGAATTCTGTGTAGGTGAATGTGGCAGTTTGCCTGCCTGGGGGCAAGTGTCTGGTATCAGTATAGGTGGATAATATGGAGAGACATTGAAGTTATAGGATAAAGGCATTCGAGAATTAGGATCCTTGAATGACAGTGGGGGCTTTAGGGAAGATGTGGGACTCTGACAGTGCCTCCAAGACAAAAATCAAATAATTACGCATGATACTTTGGTTCTGTCTTCCCCTGTTACATTTTGCCAAGAAGTCGCAGGATAGGAGAGGATTGAAAGCATAGAGAAATCATGTAGTCCTGCAAATTCAAGGAGTGCTTGGAATTTGGGACCCTGTTGGACTTGAATCTGAAGGTAAACTGAAAGAAAAAATATTTGGAACTGCAACCCAAACTTCTACTACCTCAGATTTGACAAGATCGAAAAGGTGACTTTGGGTCAGTGATGGGGAGGTTGGGATTTGGGCTTATTACAGATGAATTCAGTCTAATTAAAGCTGCTGCCAGTCCCAGCTCAAATGGACTCTACTAGAAATCTGAATTTCCAACCTTTATCCTGGGAGAAGTAGAAGGACCTTACACTCCCTGGGAAATAACACTTAAAACAATATTATAGTGAGGCGTGGTGGCTTATGCCTGTAACCCTAGCACTTTGAGAAGTGGAAGCAGGAGGATTGCTTTAGCCCAGGAGTTCAATACCAGCCTGGGCAACATAGTGGGACCCTGTCTCCACAAAAAAATAAAAAATTACTGACTGTGGTGGTGGTACATGCCTATAGTCCCGGCTATTTGGGTGACTGAGGTTGGGGATTACTTGAACCTGGGAGGTTGAGGCTACAGTGAGCTGAGATTGTGCCAGTATACTCCAGCCTGGGTGACTGAGACCCTGTCTGAAAAAAAGCCCCAAAACCAGATGAATAAAATTATACTGAATTTGTGACTATTACCTTATAGTGTCTAGAATATTATAAAATATATGAAACATACAAAGACATGGAAAAGGGTGATTGTATAGGCTTATAGATGACCCAGTTATTGGAATTAGGAGAAAAGAACATTAAGGCAATTGGCAGGATAATATATGGGGGATTGAGTATTTCAGGTGAGTAATGGAAATGCCAAAAAACCAGATGCATATTCTGGAACTGGAAAATAGAATATCTTACATCTAAAAAATTGATCAAATAGCCTTAATAGCAGATCTATGGTAAGAAATAAAGACGGAAGGAAATGGTAAATGTGAATAAATACGAAAGTTTATTTTCTAGTTTTTTAATTTATATAAATGACAGTGGATAGCACAAAGCCAAAAATTACAATGTATTGTAGAATTTATAGTATGTATCAGTAAAATATAAGACAGCACAAAAGATGGAAGTAAATATATGCATACTCTTTTATAGTACTTCGATTATATGTGAAATGGTATAATATCATTTGAAAATGGGCTATGTTGAATGAAGAATGCATATTGTAATTTCTAGAGCAACCAAAAATGTAGGATAGCTAAAAGTCCATAAAAGGAGATAAAAATGGGATAAAAGGAAAACTTTATTAGAAGGTAAGAAAAGGTGAACAAAGAACAAATAGAAAATAAATATGAGGCTGGGTCTGGTGGCTCACGCCTGTAATCCCAGTGCTTTGGGAGGCGAAGGCGTTGGGGATCACTTGAGGTCAGGAGTTTGACACCAGCCTGGCCAACATGGGGAAACCCTGTCTCTACTAAAAGTACAAAAACTACTTGGTGTCGGGTGCAGTGTCGGGCGCCTGTAGTCTGAGCTACTCGGGAGGCTGAGGCAGGAGAATCGCATGAACCTGGGAAGTGGAGGTTGCAGTGAGCTAAGACCGAGCCACTGCACTCCAGCCTGGGTGACAGACCAAGACTCCGTCTCAAAAAAAAAAGAAATAATAATGTGACAGTTTTAAGTTCTGTCATGGCAATAATTACATAAAGTATGAAAGATCTAAGCCCACAATTAAAACATAGAAATTGTCAAATTTGATTTCTAAAAAGACCCAACATTATGCTTCCTACAAATGGGTACTTGAAATGTAAAGAGGTTTAGTTAAAAGTAATGGATGGAAAATATATACCACATTAACACTAATCAAGAGAAAGCTCCTATAGGACTATCGTGACATCAGGCAAAATATTAAAAGACAAGGATTACTAGCAGGGAAAAAAACCTCATAATGGTAGAAGGATCCATTCACCAAGAAGGTATGAGCCCTAAATATCTGTTCACGGTATAGTGGACCTCCAGTATACATGAAATAAAAATAAAAGAATAGACAAATTTACAACTGTAGTTAAGAGATGCCTATACTTTTCGATAACTTACAGAAAAAGAAAGCCATAAATTGGTAAGGCTATAGAAGATTTGAACACAACTGTCAACCAATTTTATCTAATTGACATTTATAGAACATTATACCCAAGAGATGCAGTATGTGACATTCATGTACACATGGAACCTCTCAGTAAGAATTATGTGGGACCATTGAAAGTCTCAACATATTTCAAAGACTTGAAATGATAGTACTGTTCTGTTGACCGTATTGGAATTACATAGAAATCAGTAACAAAATGAGGTTTGGTAGATTACCAAATATTTTGAAATTAAGGAAGTCAATTTTGAATAACCCATCAGTAAAAGAATAAATCAGATGGAAAATTAGAAAGGATATTAAATATATTCAGCAAAAGACAACATCAAAATTATTAAATGTGTGCTTAAATTATTAAAATAGTACTGAGATAATTTGTATCTTTAAAGTTTAATGAAGAAATAAGGATTAGAAAGTTTTATTCTAAGGACAGAAAAAGAAATTCAGAATAAGTGAAAGGCAGAAAATATAGAGAAGAAAGCAGAAATCAATGAAATAGAAAGCATACTCTAAGAAAATGAACAAAATATAACATTTCCTCTTTGAAAAGATAATCCAATTGATAAACCTGTAGCAAGATTGACTGAGGGGAATAAAAAAATCCGCAGCTTACTGATATAAAAAATGGGGGGGTGCTTATGGTACAGATTCTATAGCTGTTAGAAGAATAAAAAGGAAATAACTATTTAAAACTTTTGTTTGTTATTTTTAAACAACAAAAACCAATTGTTTTAGGTATCTGTTTCTGTGTTAAGAATCTCTCCACCACTTGGTGGCTTAAAACAACAGCAGGTGACTGTTTCTCTGAATTATGTGAATCAGCATGTGGTCTTTTATCCCGGGCTTCTTTGTGGCATTGTATTCTCCGGGCAACATTCAAAGAAGGTAAAGGTGGACTTTGCAAATCATGAGGCATAGGGACTGTCACTTGCCCAACAAAACTTACGCTGCATTGAGTTGATGTAAACAAGTCACAAGGCCTGCCCAAATTCGTGGGGTTGGGGAAATAGATTCTATCTCATTATTTTAGGTGGTGTAAAACATTCTGGCCATGTTTTTCAGTCTACAGTGGTTAAGTCAGAAATAGTGAAGTCTGAGATTTTACCCTATTTACAAGCTAAAAAGTTAAGCCTGCCAGAAAACAGAATACCTTTAGATTAGAGACAGAGAGGTTATTACCACAAAAGCAGTAACTAGAGGAATGTCTTGTGTCAGTTCTTTAAACCTTAATCTTCAGAGGGTGACATACTGAGAGTCCTATAGTACCTGCTCACGCAGTAGTGTACGTTATAGGAGAAGAACCCCAAAATAGAAAACCTGATCTTATTTAGGACCACTGGTAACCTGTCCATCCTCTCCTCTGGAGTATAAGCAAGTCTTTTCTGGAGAGGGGAAGGTGGACTCTCTGAATCTTGCTTAGTGTTACTATCCTAGAATGTCTCTATACAAACACCTTATATCAATAACATCACTCAGAGGACTGAGAAGATGCAGGAATGTGAAATGTTTATGGAGAATTTTCTTTCAATGCAGTGTACTCTCGATCACAATAATTTGCCTTCCTCTCTTATACAAAATTTGATCTCTCTTCTTCAAAAGTCTTATTCCACTAAAGTATGAGACTTGATGATCTGTCTCATCAAAGTGAGATCTAGATAAAGATAAGGCTTCTCAATGCCATTTGTAATTAGAAAAATGCAAAATTAAGAAAGACTGAAAATACCAAGTGTTGGTGAGAATGTAATTGTAATTTTCTTTTCTGGGAATGTAAAATAATAAAACCACTTTGTAAGACAATAGTTTTGAATAGAATTAAATTACTTACAGACTATGACCCAGCAGTTTCATTCCCATGTATTTACCCATGAGAACAGAAGCCTGTGTTCTTATTAACACTTGTACACAAATGTACTTTTATTCAGGACAGGCTGCCTTGGTCAGGTGTTGACTGGGAAAGGGCAAGTGTGAACCTTTTAGGGTGATGGAAATGTTAACATGTCTTGATTCCTGCTGGTTATATGATTGTATCTCTCTACCATCTATACTCTTAGAATGTGTGCATTATGTAAATTGTATCTAAAAATACAAAAATGGAAAATTTTGCAAATGTAAGGATTCCCTGGTAATTCAGTGTATATGTCTACCACTTAATTGCACAGTAATACATTTTTAGATATGTTTAGGTTAACCATAGTTTGATTTTAACACTGTTAAATTTTAACACTGTTCATATTGAAAAAACACCCAGCTTTCTTCTTGATTAGAATTAGGCTAATGTGAACAGACACTGATGTTGATCTTCTAGTTATAAGTATGATCTAGCCATTAGCATCTTTTCCTTGTTTCTTGTATATGTTATAGGTATATCACATTTTATATATATTTAGTTTTTGACTGTTGTCTTTCAGAATTACTCTTACACAGCGTTTATAATTTTTTCATTACTTAAGTTTAAAAACTTTTTTACTCTTCTACTTTCTATCTTTATTCTTTTTCATATTATTATTTTAATTGTTATGTACTTATCAGTAAGGGGTTAATAATGTTGATAAAATGCCTTGGAACTAAGCATAAATATACCAAATACAGATTAGCAACATTGTGATAACTATGATTAAACTAAATGATCTTACACAACCACTAAATATCGTCTGATAGGTGTGGGCATGCCTGAGGAGGCTTTGTTTTACATTTTTACTAAATGAAATATTGCACCACGTAAGATTGCTCTTAAATCCAGTCGAGTATACATGTGCGCCTTGAGGCGACCCCGGAGTGCAGCCTTGCCATGGCCTCCGAAGCTTCTCCGCATCTCAGGGCGCCCCCACAACTCTCTGTGGATCTGGAGGCCTGGCATCTATGAGGATGACGAGGGAGGACCTGGGTGACCGTGGTCATGCGACTCAGTCCCCTGAGCAGAGAATGGGCCGGGGGCTCGAGCTCACAGGGCAGCACATATGAACCCAGCATCACGGTGCACATGTGGCAGATGCCAGTGCACACCCCGGAGCCACTGTCCCCCAGCCAGCTGCTCTTCTCCCAGCTGCTCCCCGTGTGGCAGCTCTACCCCAGGAGGAGGTACCAAGCAGCAAATTCCAGTTGCTGGGAAATAGTGGACCAGATTGTTTCCATGGAGCAGCTGGTCCTAACATATTGGCCGGCAAGGAATGACTGACATTGGGAGTGGCTGGCCCTGCTTGTCCTGACTCCTCTGGCCTCATGTCTCTTCGCGCCCCCTCAGTGAGGATCTTTGTGTACCTGCTATTCCATTTGCACATCCAGCATGGCCTCCTTGCAGGCAGGAGGCAGTGGGACCCCTGCCTGCTCAGCTTCTCTCATTTTCTTCACTTACCAGTCTTGTCCTGATCCACTTAGATCTGTACTGAGGGCGCTTGGCCTGGATGGGCTTCACTAGGGGCCCTGTCTGTGCACTGGGCCCGTTTCCCCTGCTGGCTGCAAGCCATGGGTTCTCTTTCTTCTCTCTGCCCCTCATGCTGATCTTCTAGATGCCACTCCCAAATGTCCTTGACTCCATACCCACTAGGCTGCATACCCAGCCAGGCCTCTGGCACCCTCAGTGCAGCCCATGATTGGAAACTCACCATCAGCAGTCAGTGGCTTGGTTTAAGAGATGGCCGCAGAGGGAACTGGGTCTGGATGTGGACTTGGATGCCCTGTGGGTATCAGTTCTGCTGACACTTTGGCCTGAAATAGATGAAGTGCTGAGCAAGCAGTGTATGCTGGAGCCTCAGTGAGTCCATCTGCACAGTGGGGAGCATGGAGGGATGGGTTTGGCCTGTGCTTCTGCTTGTTCAGTCCTTCAGCTCACAGCAGGATGCTAATCCATGAAGGTGACCTCGCAGTACTGGTTAATTAAACTTTATTGCTCACCGAAAAAAGAAAATATATAGCCAGGTATATCTTGTGATCTCTTTAGGTAAATAGAAAATGTGCTTTATTAAAAAAAAAAAAAATCTTCATAGTGATTTTACTTTTCAATTTTTATAGTAATTCTCAAACTGAAACTTTTGTCAAAATAATCTCAAGCAGAGGATGGGGAAGGCTAAATGATAGTGGCTATGGTATAGATGAAATAAGATTGACCATGCATTGATTATTGTTGAAACTGTGTTGGAAAAAGGAATGACATGACTTTTTTTGTTGTTGTTGTTTTGAGATGGAGTCTGTGTCGCCCAGGCTGTAGTACAGTGGCGCAATCTTGGCTCATTCCAGCCTCCACCTCCCGGGTTCAAGCAATTCTCTTGCCTCAGCTTCCTGAGTAACTGGGATTACAGGTGTGCACCACCACGCTCAGTTAATTTTTGTATTTTTAGTAGAGATGGGGTTTCACCATGTTGGCCAGGCTGGTTTCAATCTCCTGACTTCGTGATCCACCTGCCTCAGCTTCCCACAGTGCTGGGATTATAGGCGTGAGCCACCACACCCGGCCTGACATTTTGTTTAAGACAAAGAATTTTGAGTTTTATACTGTACCTAATTTACTAAATCAGAATCTCTAGGGAGAGGGTATAGTATCTGTATTTTTCAAAAACAATGAGTGAATATTAAGTAGCTAGTTGCAGTTACAGCCAAGATTTGTTTTTCTTCCTCATGAGCAGCTTTTAAAATTGGTGGCAGAGTTTACTAGGGCAGTCTATGAATGGTTGCCCAAATCCTGCTTATGAAAATTATCAGTGAGCTCCTCTTTTTCTCTACTAAATTATTTCTATCTATCTGCCTACAAATCTAGTGTTGTAGCTCTTCATTCATATTCGGGTCTGGCGACTACTTTATTTTTCTAATGTTTTATATAGCAAAACTACCTGAGTTGTCTGTTCTAGTTCTTCTGCTCTTTCTTGAATCCCTTCCAAGTAGTGTTTTGCCCCACCAACTAGAGGTGATTTTGTCAAGATAATCAATGGCTTTCACATTAATACACAGTGGCCATTCTAAGTCCTTATTAACAGAGGTGATAACATCTTCCTCCTTGAAACATTTTTTTTTTCCACCTGGCTTTTAGAATATCACACTTTTTCTGTCGGGGTGGAGTGTCTCTTTTGCTTCACTTGACTGCTTCTCTTCAGTGTCCTTTGCTGGTCTATAATGTTTTGGGGCTCAACCATTGAACCTATTCTCTTTTCTGTCTGCCCTCATGCCCTTGATGATCTCATCTAGTTTCATTGCTTTAAATATCATCTATAAGCAGATGACTTTCAAATATATATCCACAGCTTGGATCTCTTCCCACATCTCTGAATGCCTGTATCTAGCTGCTTACTCAATGTCCTACTCAGATATCTTTCAAGTGTTTCAAAGTAAAGTTTTTGAATACAGGCATCTCTCTTCTCTCTGCCCTGCTCCTACCATGGTCTTATTCCATTTCAGTTTACTGGCAGCTCCATTCCACCAGACTGTCATATCTGTGGGAGTCTGTATGAGTGACAGAAGACTTGTTGGCAAACTTTGCTTGCTGTACACACAGCTTCGTCGTTGCTGCTGTTGTTTTTTGTGGCATGCAGTATATGTAGAATTCTTAGAGAACGTTAAACACACACGTTAAACACGTTAGTCCTATACCATTTGGCATAGCGACAAATAGTTTGATGTATTTAGGGCAATTCTGAAATTCTGAAACACATAAATGGATATCACGCTGAGTTTTTAAGAAAAAGATGATTTATGATGTATGCACTTTTTCTTAAGACTATTATTTATTAAGCTGTCTCACTTTGGAATGTGTTGACTGCAAGTACAGAAAACATAGCAATAATTTAAGCAAATAAGGGAATTAGTTTTCCCACATACCAAGAAATCCAGAAATAGAGAATAGTTAGCATTAATTCAGCTGCTCAGCAGTGCTATTTGAAACCCCAGATTGTTTTGTTTTTTTCCTCTGTCAGTCTTCTTTATTGGCTGGTTATTAATCCTCATGCTTGTTGACTTATGGTAATAGGATGGTTGTTTCAGCACTAGATACTATGTACACATACAAGGCTAGAAAAATGGGAGAGTGGTGGTGTCAGACATATTTGCTCCCATTTATCAGGAAAGCAAATGTTTTTCCAGAATTAACCCGCATTTCACCATCAAAGCAGACTTCAGAATATAAGCCTTTGATTTTCACTGTGTTACCCATTTCTTGTTGACCCCTCCAGGCATGGAAAGCTCAAAAGTGGTAATTGAGCTGGGCCCCTTACTGCCCTGAATAATCTAGAGTCTTGAAAGGAAGGCCAGATCACACCTATAAACCCAGCACTTTGGGAGGCTGAGGTGGGTGGAAGGATTCCTTGAGCCAGGAGTTTGAGACCAGCTTGGGCAACATAGTGAGACTCTGTATCTACACACACACACACACACACACACACACACACACACACACACACACACACACAAAAGAAAAAAAGGGTACCTGGCTGTGGTGGTGCATGCTTATAGTCCCACCCACTCAAGAGGCTAAGGCAGGAGGATCCTTTGAGCCCAGGAGGTCGATGCTGAAGTGAGCCATGATTGTACCGCTGCATTCTAGCCTGGGTGACAGAACAAGATCCTGTCTCAAAAAAAAAAAAAAAAGTCCGGGCGTGGTGGCTCACGCCTGTAACCCCAGCACTTTGGGAGGTCAAGGCGGGTGGATCACTTGAGGTCAGGAGTTTGAGACCAGCCTGGTCAACGTGGCAAAACCCCGTCTGTACTAAAAAAAGAGTTAGCCAGCTGTGGCGTGCACCTGTAATCTCAGCTACTCGGCAGGCTGAGGCAGGAGAGTTGCTTGAACCCAGGAAGCAGAGGTTGCAGTGAGCTGAGATTGCACCACTGTACTCCATCCGGGGCAACAGAGTGATAAGTCTCAAAAAAAAAAAAAAGTATTAGAAGGGAAAATAAATTCCATGAACAGTTAACAGTGCCTGCCACATAGAACTATGAAAAATTACTGAGATATAATTGGCCGAGTTTATTTGCTTGGAAAATTATTTCCCAGTAAGTTCAAATTAATGGCATTTTAATGGTAGGTGAAACAGTATTTATTTATATAATGAGGGCTCTCAATAGTTTATAAATGTATGAAGACTATCCACTGTAAAGATAGCCATTTGGCTGGGTGCAGTGTCTCACGTTTGTAATCCCAGCACTTTGGGAGACTGAGGTGGGAGAATCACTTAAGGCCAGGGGTTCAAGACCAGCATGGTCAACATAGTGAGACTCTGTCTCTAAAAATAATTTTAAAATTAGCTGGGTATGGTGGTGTACACCTGTAGTCCTAGCTACTCAGGAGGCTGAGGTGGGAGGATTGATTGAGCCCAGGGGTTTGAAGCTGCAGTGAGCCATGTTTGTGTCACTGGGCTCTAGCCTAGGTGATAGAGTAAGACCCAGTCTCTTAAAAATAAAAAAAAGCTAGTCATTTATTTAGAAGCTAGTAAATATGTGTATGTGTGTGCATACACTTGTGTGTGTGTGTTTTTAAGAGGCTAATATTTGGTGTGACTATTTGGTCTTAACTATTTTCAGTTTACAGAGGTTAATTTTTGAGAAGTTTAATTTAACTTTTATATAAATGAGATATTAAAAGAGATGTTCCTTAAAGTCATAAGGATCCGTTTTTGTTGTTAATTTTTTTTTTTTTTTTTTTTTTTTTTGCTTTCCATAGAATGTTGGCTCAATTAAGAAACATCAGGGAGATAAATTCAACCCAGTGGTAAGTAACTTCAATTTCTTTTGGTAGAAAGTTTTCAGCAGCCAGTTACAGTGGCACACACCTATAATCTCAGCACTTTTGGGAGGTCAGTGCAGGAGTTTGAGACCAGCCTGGGCAACATGGCGAAACCCCCATCTCTGTAGAAATTACAAAAATTAGCTGGGTGTGGTGGCTGGTGGCATGGTAGTACCCTTGGGAGGCTGGTGGGAGGATCGCTTGAGCCTGGGAGATCGAGGCTGCAGTGAGCCAAGATCACAGCACTTCACTCCAGTCTGGGTGACAGAGTGTGACCTTGTTGCCAAAAAAAAAAAAAAAAGCTTATTATTGTGCTCATTTTGTGGGTCGACACTTTCTTCTCCATTGTGATTAGAAGATTCTTATGTCTATAGTGTTACTTATGATTTGTAAAGTGGCTCTTCCTTATGACATACCTGAAATTCTAATTAGCAGTTCCCATGTTGATCAATTCAGTTCCGATCAGGCTAGGCTTTCTTCCTTTTGGATTACTTCCTTGTGTTATTCTGTAAAGGAGAATCAGTCTCTGGGTACTGTTACTCATTTACTTCTCTTTCATATGTTACTTTCCTCCTCTGCCCTCAAGAATTAAGGTTTTCAACCTTTCTTATCAGTCAGCAGTTCTTAGTCTATACCACTTGCACTTGCAGGCCTATCTAGATTTGGCACTCATTTTTATATTGGCACTAGGCCCACTGAATTTGATCTGAGGTCTACATTGCTCTCTTTGTAGTCTCTATTCACAGAAAGTTTTCCTTTGAGACGTAAACTCTGTTTAGCTTCCTAGAGCCCAACATCTAATCTTCCTTTTCTGAATTCGTTCTCCTTTCAGAGAAGTTCTACAATTTCTGTTTGTCTGTCTGCAACATGATTAGCTCTACAGAAAAAAACTTGGAAATTGTTATATCTCCATTAACAATTACTTGACCCTATAAATTGCCTTATACCTCAAGTGCCCTACATCTTTATATGTTATCTTTATATGTTTAGACTCAGTATGGTCCAGTGGCCATTAAGCATTTAAATGTGTGACTTATAAACTGAATTTTAAATTTTATTTGATTTAGCTTTTAACACTAAGTTTAAATAGCCACATGTGTCTAGTGGCTACCATACTGGACCTAGCAGATAGAATTCTTTCCCATTCTTAAGTGTCCTCCTAACTCAGTATCAGTTGTATTAAAATGTTTAGAACAAGAAATTTTGTATTCATTTTTGGAATTTTTTAAATGATCTCATAAGTATATAGGTAAAAATCTAAATTCTCTTCTGGCAATTAAAACCTTCTTATTAGATGAACTGTTCTTTTTTTTTTTTTTTTTTTGAGACGGAGTCTTGCTCTGTCACCCAGGCTGGAGTGCAGTGGCCGGATCTCAGCTCACTGCAAGCTCCTCCTCTTGGGTTCATGCCATTCTCCTGCCTCAGCCTCCCGAGTAGCTGGGACTACAGGTGCCCGCCACCTCACCCGGCTAGTTTTTTTTTTTTTATTTTTTAGTAGAGACGGGGTTTCACCATGTTAGCCAGGATGGTCTTGATCTCCTGACCTCATGATCCACCCGTCTCGGCCTCCCAAAGTGCTGGGATTACAGGCTTGAGCCACCGCGCCCGGCGAACTGTTTATTCTTATTGATAAAATATGCCTTAATATAAACAGATTGTTACTAAGTAGTAAACTTTTATGGATATTTATTTGTTGACAAAGATTTTAGATGGAAACATTTAATGTTTGACATCTTAGTTTCTTTTTTTAAATTCTGAAGGAGGAGTATGTAGCGAAGATTTACTGATACTTGAATCGTTTTAAGAACCTTCTTTCAAGTATGTGTTATTATATATTGAGAAGCAGTATGGAAGAGCACAGACTCAGTTTTTTCGTGGAAAAATGCAGTTAACAGTACATATCTTAGAAAGTTGTAGTGACGATGAAATGAGAGTCTGCATATAGTTTATCTAAAGAACTTAGCACAGTGCCTGGTATGGAGTGATTGAGTAAGTAGGCTGGGTGCTGTGGCTCACGCCTGTAATCCCAGCACTTTGGGAGACTGAGATGGGCAGATCACGAGGTCAGGAGATTGAGACTATCCTGGCTAACGCGGTGAAACCCCGTCTATTAAAATTCAAAAAAATTAGCCGGACATGGTGGTGGGCACCTGTAGTCCCAGCTACTCAGGAGGCTGAGGCGGGAGAATGGCCTGAACCCGGGAGGTGGAGCTTGTAGTGAGCTGAGATCAGGCCATTGCACTCCAGCCTGGGCGACAGAGCGAGACTCCGAGACTCCGTCTCAAAAAAAAAAAAATAAAATAAAAGTAAGTTGTAGTGACAATGAAATGAGACTCTGCATATAGTTTATCTAAAGAACTTAGCACAGTGCCTGGTATAGCGTGATTAAGTATAGTAAAAAAAAAAAATTTTTTTTGCGACGGAGTCTCGTTGTGTTGCTTGCACTGGAGTGCAGTGGCACCATCTCGGCTCACTGCAGCCTCCGCCTCCCGGGTTCAAGCAGTTATCCTGCCTCAGCCTCCCTAGCTGGGATTAGAGGCATGCGCCACCACGCCCGGCTAATTTTTTTGTGTAAAGATGGGGTTTCGCCATGTTGGCCAGGCTGGTTTCAAACTCCTGACCTCAAGTGATCCGCCTACCTTGATCTCCCAAAGTGTTAGGATTACAGGTGTGAGCCACTGTGCCCGGCCTAGAATAGCCAATTTTTTTAAAAAAATTGCAAGGGAAATACATACTTTACTCTTTGTCACTTTTAAAATACCGTATAATATGAAGTAGAAGAATTAGAAGCAGTGCCTTGCAGATCCCTGTTACAGCTTCAGGCAAAAGGAAAAATCGCTAATACCAGATCCTGTCTTTGTTTTAACATTGGACATTTTGTTTATACATGGATTCTTTTTCAGTAATCTGTATTTTTAAAACATTATATTAAGATATTGTATTTATCTTGATTACTGAATTTTTTGATACCTCCTTATATTTTGTGCCTGAGGCCTCACTGGCCTTAACCTAGTCTTGGTCCTGGTTAGAGGTAACCTAATACTCTAATGGAATCTTCTGACTACAGCAAGAATAGATTGTTTTGCATAGAAAGAATTGATAACACTAATTATCATTTTTATTTATTTTATTTACTCCTAATATTGCTATAAAGTTGCCAGTATATTTGTGTGGTGTTTGAATCTTTTGGTTTAATTTTATCTTAGAGTATGCTGCACAATTCAAATATTTAAAAGTTGATTTTTAAACTTTTATTTCTTCAAGTTAATTGCTTTATTACTTGTGCAAATATAATCTTACTTTGCTAATATAATCTTAGCCTAGTTAGAATTAACCTATGTATATACATTGTGTGTAGTTGGCCCTGAGAATGTTCACTAATTCAGAATTGGCCTTTTCCCTAAATTAATATGAAATCTGTTATTTATTTAAGCAAGTTTTTGCACCAGTGTGTAACCTTAAACACATTTCAGACATACAAGCTCTTTAGAAAAACTATAGGGCCAATATTTAATTTAAACAAAATATACTTGGAGTAGGTGGGAATTTTCATGTGGAAACTTTGACTTTTCATAGGAAGGTTATAGGGTGATTGATCCCTGATGGCTGGTTAAGAAGACCTGAAAATATCTTTGCATTCCCACTTCCTACTCAAAACTGCACTTAATCAAGTCCTTAATGAAGACATGTAGAACTCTTAGAGTCAGAAATTAAGTAAAATTAAATAAAAATCTTTGTCTTATTAGAGTTTTTCTTGTTGAGAACTAAGAAGCAGACTCAAAGCACGGTTTTGTTTGTTTGTTTTTTTGAGACAGAGTCTCGCTCTGTTGCCCAGGCTGGAGTGCAGTAGCCTGATCTCAGCTCACTACAAGCTCCGCCTCCTGGGTTCACGCCATTCTTCTGCCTCAGCCTCCCGAGTAGCTGGGACTACAGGTGCCCACCACTTTGCCCAGCTAATTTTTTGTATTTTTAATAGAGATGAAGTTTCACCGTGTTAGCCGGGATGGTCTCGATCTTCTGACCTGTGTTCCGCCTGCCTCGGGCTTCCCAAGTGCTGGGATTACAGGCGTGAGCCACGGCGCCCGGCCTCAAAGCACAGTTTTTGAAGAAGCATGTAAATGGCTACTTCATGGGTTGTTTTGTGAAGTACTAAAGAGCTTGAATTCAATTTGAAATCCAGTAGCTATAAATGTGGGTATTAAAGCATTGTTAAATGGGTTCCATTGTGCTTGTATAGTGGCGGGAGAAGTGTTTATCTGTGACATATGAATTGTGATAGATGGGAATGATTTGTTCTGAAAAACCATTGTAACATGTATGTTTTTAATTTCTTTTTATTCGAATATTGCAGTGTCTAAAAATGACTACAAAACGAAGTTTGTTTGTGCGGTTGGTACCGTGTCGCTGTCTACGAGGGGAAGAGGAGACTGTCACTACTCTTGATTATTCTCACTGCAGCTTAGAACAAGTTCCGAAAGAGATTTTTACTTTTGAAAAAACCTTGGAGGAGCTCTATTTAGATGCTAATCAGATTGAAGAGCTTCCAAAGGTATGCTAATACTTTCTTTCAAGAATTACCTTTGGTTATTTTTATACCTAGAAATATGATATTCCTGATATTGCTATAAAGTTGCCAATGTATTTGTGTGGTGTTTGAATTTTTTGGTTTAATTGTATCTTAGAGTATGCCGCACAATTCAGATTTTTAAAAGTCGATTTTTAAACTTGTATTTCTTCAAGTTAATTGCTTTTATACTTGTGCAGATAACGTAAAATTTTGTATTTAATTTTAGTTGCATTGTAGCCATTAAGGTAAATAATGAGACTAAATAATTTCTAGAGTCAGTAGATTTGACTAGACCAATAATTGAAATTAATGCTGTCTTTTTCTACTTTTCATAAGACATTAATGTGCATTGTTATAATTGAGGGTAATTGTCCTTTTGCCATGTCATAATTTTATTGTTAAACAGCTTTTTTTGAGTTCATACAGTTATTGTTTTCCTCCATTTATAATTTGTTTGAAAAGGTTTTGGAGGACTTAAATTTCTGAAGTCTAGTAACAACTGAAAGGAGAAAGTTAGTTTGTTGCCATGAAACACCTTCTCAAGTTATCACCTTGTTTTTTTTTACCAAACTTTTTTCAGTGTACTTTTTCTTGTTAAATCCCAGTCTCTTATTATCCTATATCAATTTCTCCTCTTATTATCCTATACCAATTAAATTGCTATAATTTTGCCACCCAAACAGCAGTGTTTTTAAAACTGTGTAGCGACCCATTGGTAGCTCATAAAATCAATTTAGTATGTGTGGGTAGCATTTTGAAAAAAGAACCATAAATTTGGACTGCGAGAATTAGGAAATATAGGACAATTAAATTAGAATTTTCAAATAAACAAGGAATAATTTGTTAGTGTAAGTGTGTTCCATATAATTGTGAGATACACTTGTACTAAAAAATTATTTGTTGTTTATCTGAAATTCAAATTTAATGAACATCTTACATCTACCCTTGCAGCCTTAATTATAAAAAATAGAAAATAGAGTGTATTGTATATAGCCATTGTTTCATGAAAATATTTTAGATTTGTGTGTAAACTGGATGATGGTATGCAACAGGCTTTTTTCTGGTGGTAAGAACATTTTGAAAGCCACTGCTATCCTAGGGGTTATTTTTTTTTTTTTTTTTTTTGAGACGGAGTCTCGCTTTGTCGCCCAGGCTGGAGTGCAGTGGCCAGATCTCAGCTCACTGCAAGCTCCGCCTCCCGGGTTTACACCATTCTCCTGCCTCAGCCTCCCGTGTAGCTGGGACTACAGGCGCCCGCCACCTCGCCCGGCTAGCTTTTTGTATTTTTTAGTAGAGATGGGGTTTCACTGTGTTAGCCAGGATGGTCTCGATCTCCTGACCTCCTGATCCGCCCGTCTCGGCCTCCCAAAGTGCTGGGATAACAGGCTTGAGCCACCGCGCCCGGCCTCCTAGGGGTTATTTTACAGAGAAATCTTTATATGGCTATGGATAAAAATTAAAGGTTGTTGGTCACATATTTATGAACTAGAAACCTAGGTTGTGGTAGCGTAATTCACTGTTCTTCCTTATATATTGTTCTTCAGCAGGCAATTTATCTTCCTTAGCTAGTTCTAGAGAATATGGAAGACCAAAATTTGTCTCCTTCTCTGATCACCACCAGTAGAGTCTTGGTTTAGGGGTTTTGTTGGAAAGGGAAAGTCTTGCTATAACAGTGCAAATAACTGAATCATTTATATCTTATCATACCTAACACTTTTACATTTTTAGAAGAATACTTTTCTTAAATAGGACTTTCATTTTGGAATAAGATTGCTTGAAAGACAAGCTCCAGAGTTGATCACATTTAATAGCCACTTATTTTTTGTACTAACTCAACAGAGAATACAGCCATATACTTACTCTCACTAAGTGCATTTTGCTTAAGGTAGAAATATGAAGTTATAATCTGAATGGTTCAGTTGTATTCATGTCTATAATAGTGTAACCAGAACAATGAGACATCTTTCCTGGTATTAGTATAGGTTATAACTCATTCAGTTTTAATATGGCTGATATTATTTATATGTATAAAAGTTCATGAAATAGTTAAAGATATATATAATTGACATTCTTTCCTCCCTTTTTTCAATAGCAACTTTTTAACTGTCAGTCTTTACACAAACTGAGTTTGCCAGACAATGATTTAACAACGTTACCAGCATCCATTGCAAACCTTATTAATCTCAGGGAACTGGATGTCAGCAAGAATGGTAAGGTTTTTTTTTGCCCGTAATTTTTTGCACTTGGGAACATGTTTCATTACTAAGATTTCTATTGAGTTTTCAAAAATAAGAATGTAAAAATAAGTTAAATCTAATATATTAATATGAACTTCATCTAAGAATATTTTATGTAAAGATAGTTGCCCCACTTTACAAGTTTTGCCACCTGTTTGTATCAAATACAGTAAAATTAAATTTTATAGCCTTGGCTTAGAATTTGTTTAATATGTATACATAAAATCTGTCATAGCTTAAAGCACGTGGAGAATAAATGTGAGGGGTTTTTTTGGTTTGTTTTTACATTTTTAATTGTGGTCATCCTGTTGCAGGATAGATTTCTTATACTTATTTCTCCTGTCAAACTGAAATTTTATATCCTTTGAACAACATATTCCAATCCTCCATCCCTGCTTCCCCATCCCCAGCCCCTGGTAACCACCATGCTACTCTGCCTCTGCCTCTGCAAGATGCCATATGTAAGTGAGCTTATGTGGTATTTTTTTTTTTTCTGTTCCTGGCTTGTTTTACTTAACATAATGTCCTCCAGGTTTATTCATGTTACTGCAAATTAACAGGATTTTCTTCTTTTTAAAGGCTGAATAGTATTCCATTGTGTATATCGTATTTTCTTTATTCATTCATCCATTGATGGACACTTAGGTTGATTCCCTGTCTTGGCTATTGTGAATAGGGCTGTAATGAACATGGGAGTGTAAATATTTCTTCAGCATACTGATTTCATTCACTTTGAATGAAATATCCAGTAGTGGATTGCTGGGTCTTGTGGTAGTTCTAATTTTTTGAGGACCCTCCATACTGTTTTCCATAGTGGCTGTACTAATTTACATCCCCACCAACCGTGTGCAAGCATTCCCTTTTCTCGACTTCCTCATCAGCACTTATCTTTGGTCTTTTTACTCATTCTAACAAGTGTGAGGTCGTATCTCACTGTAGATTTAATTTGCATTTCCCTGATAATTAATGATGTTGAACATTTTTCATTTACCTGTTGGTCATTTGTGTGTCTTTTGTTGAAAACTATCTATTCAGGTCATTTGCTGATTTTTAAGTCAGATTACTTGTTTTCTTGTTATTGAGGTTTTTTAGTTTCTTACATATTTTGAATACTAACCCCTTCTCAGATGTATAGCTTGCAAACATTTTCTCCCACTCCATAGGCTCTTTCTTCACTCTGTGGTTTCTTTGGCTGTACAGGAGCTGTTTTGTGTGGTGTGATCCCATTTGTCTGTTTTTGCTTTTTATGCCTGTGCTTTTGGAGTGATATTAAAAAAAAATCATTGTTCAAGCCATTGCCAGGCTCTAGAATGTCATGGAGCTTTTCTTCCATATTTTTTTCTAGTGTTTTTTTTTTTTTTTTTTTTTTAATACTTTTCAGGTGTTACAGTTAAGTCTTTAATCCATTTTGAGTTGATTTTTTATATGGTGTAAGATAAGAGTTTAATTTCATTCTGCATGTGGATGTCCAGTTGTCCCAACACTGTCCTTTATTTATTGAAGAGACTGTACCCATTTATGTATGTGTTCTTGGCACCCTTGTCAAAAAATAATTGACAAAATACATGGATTTATTTTTGGACTGTCTATTTCATTCCATTGGTCTGTCTGTATTCATGTCATTACCATGCTGCTTTGATTATGGTTACTTTGTAGCATATTTTGAAGTCATGTGTGATGCCTGCAGTTTAGTTCTTTTTGTTCACCATTGCTTTGGGTATTCAGTCTTTTGTGGCTCCATATGAATCGTAGGATTGTTTTTTTCTTTTTCTATGAAAAATGTCATTGGAATTTTGGTAGGGATTGGGTTGAATCTGTAGACCACTTTGGGTAGTATGGACATTTTAACAATACTGATTTTCAAGTCCAGTGAACACAAGATTTCTTTCCATTTATTGTGGTGCTTCAATTTTTTTCATCAAATGTTCTATAGTTTTCAGTGTGTATGTGTTTTACCTATTTTGTTAAATTTATTCCTAAGTATTTTATTTTTTTGGTAGCTATTATAAATGTGATTGTTTTCTTAATAACCTTTTCATATAGTTTGTTAGTATATAAAAATGCTACTGATTTTTGTATGTTGATTTTTGTATCCTGCAAGTTTACTGAATTTATTCTACGAGTAGTTTGGTTGGAGTCTTTAGGGTTTTCTATATATAAGGTTATGTTGTCTGCAGATAGGGACACTTCAGTTTCTCCTATTCTAATTTGGAATCCTTTTATTTCTTTCTCTGGATAGGACTTAAGTACAACGTTGAAAAGAAGTGGCAGGAATAGGCATCCTTACCTTGTCCCAGATCTTAGAGGAAAAGCTTTCAACTTTTCGTTGTTAAGTATGATGTGAGCTGTGGATTTGTCACATATGGCCTTTATTGTGTTGAGGTGCTTTCCGTCTATACCTGATTTGTTGAGAGTTTGTTATGAAAGGACATTGAATTTTGTCAAATGCTTTTTCTGCATCCTTTGAGAGCTTTTTTCCTTCATTTTGTTAATATGATATATCACATTTATATATATGTTGAGATTATTAACAAGGCCAAGTATCTTGTTTAGTATCTTTAGTTTGATACTAACTATGGAAGATATATTCTAAAATGTTAAGTCCTTATTACCTCAGAAGGAGAGAGAAATCAGCCCTTGAAATTTTTAGAATGAGCGTGTATTTCTTTTATAATTACAAAAAAGAACGAATCACACGAGGATAAATTTTAAATGGTCTGACCAAATACAGGACTTTCACAAACACTGAATACTGTCATATAATACTTCTTAATAAGAATTGGAGGAAAAAAGTTTATAAACAAGTCCCACCAAGTTAGTGCAACAGTGCCAGCAGCGGTTTTGTAGTAATCATATTCCACAGCTTTTAGCTTTGTCCTAATGATATGAGTGTCCGGAAGTAATCCTTTTCCTATAAGTTTTCCTAAATTTTAGGACTTAAGATGCATTTAGGGCTTATTAGAAGTCATCCTGTTTTCATAATTAACAGTTAACTTTGGCAAGTTAATTAACCAGGGGTCTGTCTCACACACACACAGAAAGTTACGTTGGCTCACGCCTGTAATCTCAGCACTTTGGGAGGCTGAGGCGGGCAGATCACTTGAGGTCAGGAGTTCAAGACCAGGCTGGCCAACATGGTGAAACCCTGTCTCTACCAAAAATGCAAAAATTAGCCAGTTGTGGTGGCATGTGCCTGTAGTCTTAGCTAGTTGGGAGACTGAGGCATGAGAATCACTTGAACCCCAGGAGGCGGAGGTTACAGTGAGCCAAGATTGTGCTACTATACTCTAGCTTGGGCGACACAGCAAGACTCTCAAAAATATATATATATATATATATCCACTTATTAAATTCTATTTATTTTAGTTGCAGTTCATCGAAATGTGTGTTTTATAGGATTATGATCAAATCAGGACTTACGTTTTTTTTTTTTTTTTTTTCTTTGTGAGACGGAGTCTCGCTCTGTCGCCCAGGCTGGAGTGCAGTGGCCAGATCTCAGCTCACTGCAAGCTCCTCCTCCCGGGTTTATGCCATTCTCCTGCCTCAGCCTCCCAAGTAGCTGGGACTACAGGCACCCGCCACCTCGCCCGGCTAGTTTTTTGTATTTTTTAGTAGAGACGGGGTTTCACCATGTTAGCCAGGGTGGTCTTGATCTCCTGACCTTGTGATCCGCCCATCTCGGCCTCCCAAAGTGCTGGGATTACAGGCTTGAGCCACCGCGCCCGGCCAGGACTTATGTTTTAAGGAATAAAGTCTGTTTCAAGGATTTATTTATTATATTCATCCTAGGTTAAGGTGAAGGTTATAGTGGTTAGTGCCGTACTGACAATTCAGTTCACAATAACTAATAAACTTCACTTTTAAAGATAGTACTGTATTTTATTTTACCTTTTGTTATTGAGCTGTTTAACTTTAGGGCTATTTGTATTTTTAATAAATTTATTATTTAATTTTTATTTAGATTGGATTCATTCTAGTGATGTCCTGCTTTTTATCTAGCTATCTTAAAAATTTTTGGCCAGGCCCAGTGGCTCACACCTATAATCCCAGCACTTTGGGAGGTCAAGGTGGAAGGATCTCTTGAGCTCAGGAGTTTGAGACCAGCCTGGGCAGCATAGCAAAACCTTGTTTCTACAAAAAATCATAAACTTAGCCGCTCATGGTGGTATGTGCCCGCGGTTCCGACTACTTCAGGCTGTTGTGGGAGGATTGCTTGAGCCTAGGAAGTCAAGGCTGCGGTAAGCCATGATCATGCCATGGCACTCCAGCCTGAAAAATAGAGCAAGACCCTGTCTCAAAAACAAACAAAAAAAAATTGTGCTCAAATAAGAAACCTATGTAAAAGCTAAAAGAACATGCATGGCTTCACCAGTTGTTAGCATTTTGTTACTTTTGTCTTATTTCTCTTTTTCATGTATATGAATTTAAATATGTTCAGGAAAAAGATATATGCGTATCATTGTTTATATAAAATGTCTTTTTGGCTGTTCGCGGTGGCTCACCCCTGTAATCCCAGCATTTTGGGAGGCCAAGGTGAGCAGATCACCTGAGGTCAGGAGTTTGTGACCAGCGTGGTCAATGTGGTGAAACCCCGTCTCTACTAAAAGTGCAAAAAATTAGCCAGGCGTGGTGGCAGACGCCTATGATCCCAGCTACTCGGGAGTCTGAGGCAGGAGAATTGCTTGAGCTGGGGAGGCAGAGGTGGCAGTGAGCCGAGATCTTGCCATTGCACTCCAGCCTGGGGGACAAGAGCAAGACTCCGTCCCTATCTATCTGTCTGTCTGTCTGTCTATCTATCTATCTATCTATCTATCTATCTATCTATCTATCTATCTA